>NC_057834.1:100098149-100408149 GCF_910594005.1 Cervus elaphus | reverse complement strand
AAAGCAAGATGTGTAGTTATTATGTTTGAGAAACAGCAAAGAATCGTGGGCAAACCATGCACATTGATAGGGTTTTCTATATAATTCATTGTCTTTTGGGGAGACAATATCTATTTAATATTATACCTTTATAGCTCCTTTCTGTAAGTGTATTCACCTAAATATTGTATTACAATAATTAGTACTTATTGAGTACTCATAGTATTCTGAGTTAGTCCTTAGAACCCTACCATATAAATATAATTACCCCCTATTATCCAGAGACTCTAAAGAGCTTCTTAAGGTAACATATCCAGGAAGTTGGTAAGGCAACACTTTGCCTTGTTTGAAAGTGCAGTAACTCAGTGGGAAGATAGATGAGTAAAAGCTAATGAAGTGATAGGAGTAATGGAAAGTTACCAAGAGCAGCTGACATGTGACTTGTGGCATGTGACTTGGAGGATAAGGTTGGATTCTTAAAGAAGGAGAAGATGGGGATGAGAGTGGAGAGAGAATCTCCTGGTAGAAAACAAAGCAATGGGGGCTTCAAAAGAGCATGGTTTATGGAGGAAATATCACATAGTTGAGTGTAGCTAAAGAATCTGCAGCACTAAGTGTAATAGATACGTTGTGGTGCCTGCAAGTGCCAGGAGGAAGGTCTCCTACTGCGGTTAGGAGGAGATGGAACCCTGACCCACATGCAACAGAGTCTCTGTAGTACCAGGGACATAAACCCGTGTGACTTGGCTTGAACATGTGAGATGGCTGACTCTCAAAATTTTGAAACAAAGATACCAAGACTACTGCTAGTCTATGGAGGACCCTAGGATAGGGAGAATTTGGGGGCTCAGGAAGTTATCTGAGGTCATGTGAAACTGTTCCAAATTGGGAAAGGAGTACGTCAAAGCTGTATGCTGTCACCCTGCTTATTTAACTTATATGCAGAGTACAACATGTGAAATGCCAGGCTGGATGAATTGCAAGCTGGAATCAAGATTGCTGGGAGAAATATCAATAATCTCAGATATGCAGATTTCACCACCTTTATGGCAGAAAGCAAAGAGGAACTAAAGAGCCTCTTGATGAAGGTGGAAGAGAAGAGTGAAAAAGCTGGCTTAAACCTCAACATTCAAAAAACTAAGATCATGGCATCTGGTTCCATCACTTCATGGCAAATAGATGGGGGAAAAGTGGAAACAGTGACAGACATTATTTTCTTGGACTCCCAAATCACTGCAGATTGTGACTGTAGCCATGAAATTAAAAGATGCTTGCTCCTTGTCTAAGACCAACTTAGACAACTTATTAAAAAGCAGAGACATTACTTTGCCGACAAAGGCCCATCTAGTTAAAGCTATGGTTTTTCCAGTAGTCATGTATGGATGTGAGTGTTGGATGATAAAGAAAGCTGAGCACTGAAAAATTGATGCCTTTGAACTGTGGTGTTGGAGAAGACTCTTGAGAGTCCCTTGGATAGCAAGGAGATCTAACCAGTCAATCCTAAAGGAAATCAGTCCTGAATATTCATTGGAAGAACTGATGCTGAAGCTCCAATACTTTGGCCACCTGATGTAAAGAACTGACTCATTTGAAAAGACCCTGATGCTGGGAAGGATTGAAGGCAGGGGGAGAAGGGGATGACAGAGGATGAAATGGTTGAATGGCATCACCGACTCGATGAACATGAGTTTGGGCAAGCTCTGGGAGCTGGTGAAGGACAGGGAAGCCTGGTGTGCTGCAGTCTATGGGGTCACAAAGAATCAGATACGACTGAGCAACTGAACTGGACTGAAACCTGATAAGGTAGCTGGCTGTAGAAAAAGTGCCACAAGTGCAGAGATTAGCAAAGATGGAATACCATGAGGTCTCTGAGGAAAAGAATTGGGGACATCAGCTCTCTAGTTTCTGCTGCATTTACAGTTCTTAACTCTTTAGGGCTCATGAGGCAGTCTAGTTTCTGTCTTGATCCCAGAGATCTCTGTATCCTAAAATTAAGGGGATCACATGATCCCCTATTCAAACTGGCATATTTTTGAAAGTGAAAGTGGGTACTATTAATAATTACAGGCATTATCTGGACGATGACAGATATGAACTGGGATGTAGGCAATGGTGGGTGGAAGAACCATTTCTCTCCAGAAAATGACAGTGATGATGATGGGAGCAGCAGAACAAAATTTAATTTGTAGTGTTTGCCGATTTCCATGGTATAAATACTACCACCACGGTTGATTCTAAACTCCCAAGGCAAAAACAGCTGGTTGCAAATTCCTGAAGATTTAATAATCAGCTTCCTCAAGCTGTGACAAGTCAGCTCCAGCAGCCTGCTGGATGCACACTGCCCCACCTACAGTACTCTCTCCACCAGGTCCACTCTCCTTCATTTTCACTTAGGTTTTGTTGAGAGCATGTGAGTCTCGCAACTCCAAAAGTACTGATTAGAACAGTGGTGCATTTGGGTGTGAAACTAGCGGGAAGTCTGCTTCCTAGCCTCCCTTCTACCTCCTCGAAGGGACAGACTGCCTGCAGGTGCCTAGCACTGTGAGGAATATGCAGAAGCTGTCAGTAAATACTGCTGATTAATGCTTCCGGGGTCACGCCTTGGCTACCCTAGAGAAGGTTGGTGGTGTTAGGTGGTATTAGTCTTTCTGTCATATCCAATTATTTGTGACCCCATGGACAGAGCCTACCAGGCCCCTCTGTCCTTGGAATTCTCCAGGCCCGAATACTGGAGTGGGTAGCCATTCCCTTCTCCAGGGTATCTTCCCAACCCAGGGATCAAACCTGGGCCTCCTGAATTGCAGGCAGATTCTTTACCATCTCAGCCACCAGAGAAAGGTTACCCAGATGTGGTTTGCAATTTGCCTGTCAGCAGTGGGACAGCAGCTTTGTGACAGGTTAGCCAACAGCAGCTTCTCAGAGGATTCTGAGACCTGGGCTCTGACATTCTCCCCCAGGGCTGATGGGGGAGATTGCTGTTAGCTCAACATCCCCTGTCAAACTGTAGCCTTCCATAACTAAATATAGATGAAGTTTATTCATTCAGTGGGGTGGGGGGTGGTTATGGTTATAAGTTGCTCAGTTGTGTCCAACTCTTTGTGACCCCATGACCTATAGCCTGCCAGGCACCTCTGTCCATGGGAGTTTTCAGGCAAGAATACTGGAGTGGGTTCTCATTTTCTTCTCCAGGGGATCTTCCCAACCAGGGATCGAATCCAGGTCTCCCACATTACAGGCAGACTCTACCATGAGCCACCAGGGGATCCTTATAGCCACGTGGGTACTGAGTGTCTGATCAAGGTTCCTCTTTAACTTTCTCATATTGGCCTGAGGCAATGGCTGTCACACTTATTCCTCAGTCTTCATTCTTCAAATAACACAATCCTTGCCTTCCAAAAAGCAGTCTCCAAGATGCTCTGGAAATAAACTGGTTACACAAGCTTATTAGATAAGCCTTGCTTGTGTAGACACATTCTTACTTGGACTCCATATTTTTCTTTCTTTCCTCTCTTTTTTATTCTTATTTCTGCTTGTGTGTAAAGGTCTTTATACCTTTTTGAAGAATAGTGAAATATCAGAAGAATTCAGTTTCTAACAGACTTCCTACAAGCAATTTTCCTTGTTTCTGAGAAGTGATAAGGCTGGGAGACACTCCCTCTGGAAATCCTAAATGTACTAATTAGTTCAGTGGTTGATGTTGCTGGGGCAGAATTTATTCCAGGTCAGACACACGTGTGCTCGTATATACACATGCTAATACACAGACACACAATTTGTGTTCCAGCTGTTCTCAGCTGAAATGAAATCAAGTGAAATGACAGTTCTGCACTTGTCCTGCCACCATCCTTTTTAAGTGAATTGATTAAATAGTTGTTTATTTAAGAAAGTCTTCCCAGTTTATGTGCCATCCAATAAAATAATTGATTTCCAAGGTGAATTATATATATATAAATTAAGGTACAAAATCATACCTGTGTCCAGAGACTCCTAAGTATCAGCTTTCCGTACACATGCATCGAGTCAAGAAGGTTAGGATTCACTGTTGCTGGTACTTTTGGTTGCGGCAAGAGTTGTTAACTTTCCTAACCTGGGCATGCATGTGTGCTAAGTCCTTCAGTGATGGCTGACTCTTTGTAGCCCTGTGGACAGTAGCCTGCCTGGCTCATCTGTCCGTGGGATTCTCCAGGCGAGAATACTGGAGTGGGTTACCATGCCATCTTCCCGCCCAGGGATTGATCCCATGTCTCTTCTGTCTCCTGCCTTGGCAGCTGATTTCCTTATGACTAGTGCCACCTGGGAAGCCCCTTATAACCTGAAGTGTTATGAAATCAATTCACCACAAAATGCTGTGGACCTACAATGTGTCCATTAATGTCTTTGATAATGTGAAATAATGACATAAATCTAAATAACAAATGTTCATAAAGTGGTATATAAGTGTATGTGTATATACATGTACATGTATGTATATAAAACTGCTAAAGCAATTTTTACAATTGTGTAGAAGAGCAAAAATTCTGCAGTCTAATAAATAAGTGTGATTTAATTTGCAGTCACTTAATGGATTGTTATCAGACCATTTAAAACTGTGTTGTAGAAGAATATTTGCTGCTGTGGAAAGATATTCAGAACATATTGCCAAGTGGTGAAAATAATCTACAAAACTTTATGGTAACATTTTTACCCATATGGTTATGGTGTGCCGTGTGTCTGTGTTTCATAAGACTAGAAAAATGTATACCAACATGATCTGTGAACACTGATTATAGCTGGGTGAAATGATTAAACTGGTTTATGTCCTATTTACATTGCTCATTTTGCTCTGTCTTTACTTCTTGAGCGTGCTTCACTATCGAAGTCAAAGGAGAAGTTACTCTTAATGAACTCATTGAATTCTGAAGGGGGTAGAGTTACACACAGTTAACTATGAAGTGAGGCATGTATATGTACTAAATATGGAGTAGAATGTGTATATGTATAAACTTATGAAGGTCTTCCCTGGTGACTCAGTGGTAAAGAATTGGCCTACAGTGCAGGAGATGCTAGAGATGTGGGTTTGATCCCTGGGTTGGGAAGATCCCCTGGAGAAGGAAATTGCAACCCACTCAGGTACTCTTGCCTGGGAAATCCAGTGGACAGAGGAGCCTGGCTGGCTATAGTCCATGGGGTTGCCAGAGTTGGACATGACTTAGCCACTAAACCACCATACCACCACCAAACTTATGGAGTAGGGGGCATGTGAGTAATTCATTAAATTCCTGTCCTTCTGTTCAGGGGTACATTTTAGAAAGGTGATTAGGGTAACCTAGAGGAAAGGGTACACCTTAGGTAACATGAACTGATCCCTGCTTAAAGAGTTAAGGAATCTAACTTATTCCCCTATGGAGCAAGGAGAACAAAGCTTTTACTGTACTATTAATTAGAATTCAGCTTTGCGTAGTCTGTGGTTACAGACTTCAGTGAAATTGGTGCAGGATCCTATTCTCAAAGGGTTACAAAGCACATATTGTTGTCAGAGTAATTCTAGCACAGAAAGATGGTATCCTTGGAAAAAAGATAAAATACATTTTATATGGAGCAAACCACATTAGACAATTTCATAGTTTTAAATGTTAAACAGTATTGAACATTTCTAGGAATCTTGTCAACTTTTTAACTTAAAAACAAATGACTTTATTTTCCATAAATGCAAAACAACATATTTTTAACAGTTTATCTGATGGGAAACATTTGAACTGAAATATAACACTGAAATATAACATTTGAACTGAAATAAACACCGTGATGGTTCCCAATTAATGGATCAAGGTAACCAAGAATAAATTTCTATAAAGCAAGTGTCCTATCCTATTCAACTTCTCCCCATTGTGCTTGGCACAGTGCCTGACACATGATAGGCATTCACCGAAAGTATGCATACTTGATAGAGCTGGAAAATGTACTTACTTGAATGTCTCTAGTCTGTGCTCACTGTTGAATAGAATAGCATGATGGAAAGAATAATGGATTGAGAGACCAGTGACTTCAGTTTTAATCCCAGCTCGTCTGTTGACTCAGGATATGACTTCTCTTTGTGGTTCTATTTACCTGTTTGCTATAAAGGAGACTGCATAGATGAACTCCAATGGGAGTTTTCTTCATAATTATTAATAAGTACCTAAGGTTCTAAGGGATCCCATGAAGGTTTTTTCCTTTCTCTCCCTATCGCTCAAGCTCTTGTATTTGTTAATGTATTCTATGTGCTTACTGAATGTCTTCTGTGTGTTAGGCATTGTGCTACATCACACAGAATAGGCCTGTAAATAAGACACACACAGTCCTTGGCATTTGGGTCCCTTCCTCCATTGAGAGTTGGGTGCCCTCCTACTCAACTGATTATATTTTGAAAAATTTTGCTCATTGTTTAATGTATGATCTTATAGTTATGGTTGAATAATCACCCATTTGTGTCCAACTCTTTGCGATCCCATGGACTGCCGCATGCCAGGCCTCCCTGTCCCTCACCATCTCCTGTAGTTTGCCCAAGTTCATGTCCATTGCATTGGTGATGCCATCCAGCGACTTCATCCTTTGACACCCTCTACTCCTGCCCTCAATCTTTCCCAGCATCAGGGACTTTTCCAATGAGTCGTTTGTTTGTATCAGATGATCAAAATACTGGAGCTTCACCTTCAGCATCAGTCCTTCCAACGAGTATTCAGGGTTGACTTTGCTTGAGATTGACTGGTTTGATCCCCTTGCTGTCCATGGCACTCTCAGGACTCTTCTCCAGTACCACAATTTGAAGGCATCAGTTCTTTGATGTTCTGCCTTCTTTATGGTCCAGCTCTCACAACCGTACATGACCACTGGGAAGACCATAGCTTCGCCTAACCAGACGTTTGTCAGCAAAGTAATATCTCTGCTTTTCAACACGCTGTCTAGGTTTGTTATAGATTTCCTGCCAAGAAGCAATCGTCTTCTGATTTCATGACTGTAGTCACCATCTGCAGTGATTTTTAGAGCCCAAGAAGAGAAAATCTGTCACTACTTCCACCTTTCCCCCTTTTATTTGCCATGAAATAATGGTGCTGGATGGTGCTGGATGCCATGGCCTTAGTTTTTTTTAATATTTAGTTTTAAACCAGCTTTTTCACTCTTCTCCTTCACCCTCATCAAGAGGCTCTTTAATTCCGCTTCACTTTGTGCCATTAGAATGGTATATCTGAGATTGTTGATAATTCTCTCACATAACTTGATTCTAGCTTGTAACTCATCCAGCCTGGCATTTCTCATGATGTGCTCAGAATGTAAGCTAAACAAACAGGGTGACAGCGGATAGCCCTGTCGTACTGCTTTCTCAATCTTGAACCAAGCTGTTGTTCCATACGGGGTTCTAACTGTTGCTTCTTGACCCGTATATGGGTGTCTTAGGAGACAGATAAGATAGTCTGGTATTCCTATCTCGTTAAGAGCTTTCCACAGTTTGTTATGATCCATACGGTCAAAGGCTATAGCATAGTCAATGAAACAGAGGTACATGTTTTTCTGGAGTTCCCTAGCTTTCTCTATGATCCAGTGAATGTTGGCAATTTGATCTCTGGTTCCTCTTCCTTTTCTAAACCCATCTTGAACATCTGTACGTTCTTATTTCACATAATGCTGAAGCCTAGCATGCAGAATTTTTAAGCATGACATTACTAGTATGCTTAAAAAGAGATCGGAATACCAGACCACCTGACCTGCCTCCTGAGAAATCTGTATGCAGGTCAAGAAGCAACAGTTAGATCGGGACATGGAACAACAGACTGGTTCCAAATTGGGAAAGGAGTATGTCAAGGCTATATTTTGTCACCCTGCTTATATAATTTATATGAAGAATACATCATGTGAAATGCTGGGCTGGATGAAGCACAAGCTGGAATCAAGATTGCCGGGAGAAATATCAATAACCTCAGATATGCAGATGACACCACCCTTATGGCAGAAAGCAAAGAAGTACTATAGAGCCTCTTGATGAAAGTGAAAGAGGAAAGTGAAAAAGTTGGCTTAAAACTCAACATTCAGAAAACTAAAATCATGGCATCCAGTCCCATCACTTGCCAGTCCCCATGGCAAGTAGATGGGGAAACAATGGAAACAGTGACAGATTTTATTTTTCTGGGCTCCCAAATCACTACAAATGGTGACTGCAGCCATGAAATTAAAAGACGCTTACTCCTTACGCAAGAAAAGTTATGGCTAACTTAGATAGCATATTAAAGAGCAGAGACATTGCCTACAAAGGTCTGTCTAGTCAAAGCTATGGTTTTTTCAGTAGTCATGTATAGATGTGAGAGTTGGATGATAAAGAAAGTTGAGTGCTGAAGAATTGATGCTTTTGAACTATGGTGTTGGAGAAGACTCTTGAGAGTCCCTTGGACAGCAAGGAGATCCAACCAGTCCATCATAAAGGAGATAAATCCTGAGTATTCATTGGAAGGACTGATGCTGAAGCTGCAACTCCAGTACTTTGGCCACCTGATGTGAAGAACTGAGTCATTGGAAAAGACCCTGATGCTGGGAAAGATTGAAGGCGGGAGGAGAAGGGGGTGACAGAGGATGAGATGGTTGGATTGCATCACTGACTCGATGGACCTGAGTTTGAGCAAGCTCTGGGAGTTGGTGAAGGACAGGGAAGCCTGGTGTGCTGCAGTCATGGGGTCACAAAGAGTCGGACATGACAGTGACTGAACTGAACTGAACTTACTAGCATGGGAAGGGAAGTCGCTCAGTGGTGCCCGACTCTTTGCGACCCCATGGACAGTAGCCTGTACCAAGCTCCTCCATCCATGGGCTTTTCTAGGCAAGAATACTGGAGTGGGTTGCCATTTAGATGAATGCAATTGTCTGATGCTCAGCACATTCTGTGGTGCTACCCTTTTTGGGAATTCGGATAAAGATTGACCTTTTCCAGTCCTATGGCCACTGCTGGCTCTTCCAGATTTGCTAACATGTTGAGTGCAACACCTTGATGGTATCATCCTTCAGGGTTTTGAATAGTTCTACTAGAATTCTGTCGCATGCACTAACTTTATTAGCAGCAGTGCTTCCTAAGGCCCACTTGTCTTTGCTCTCCAGAATGTCTAGCTCTGGGTGACTGACCATACCATCATAGTAATCCGGTTCATTAAGATCTTTTTTGTACAGTTTTTTCTGTGTATTCTTTCCATTTCTTCTTGATCTCTTCATTGTCTACTAGGTCACTACCATTTCTGTCCTTTATTGTGCCCATCTTTGAGTAAAATGATCTTATAGTAATCGGAAGTTATTGTTATTGGGGGGATTGTTTGTCATCATAGAGCTCTCTTTGATAAGATAAATGAATTCAGAAAGATTAAACTCATAAATTATATTTGCTTATTTATTGTTTGGACCAAAACAGTGACAGATTTAATGTTTTCCAGTTTCTAGTGACATAGAGAGTATACCTCACATGACAGTTTTGATGTCTTTAAAATGCAATTTATGAATTGTATTTTATAAATTGTCATATTTTCATTGTACCAGAGTAAACTGATGCTTAAAAGGAATATTTCAATGACATAATGAAGGCATGGAAAAAAGTGAAAGTGTTCATTGCTCAGTCATGTTTGTGACCCCATGGACTGTAGCCTGCCAGGCTCCTCTATCCATGGAATTCTCCAGGGAAGAATTCTGGAGTAGGTTGCTATTCGCTCCTCCAGGGGATCTTCCCAACTCAGGAATCAAACCCTGGTCTCCCATATTACAGGCAGATTCTTTACCATCTGAATCACCAGAGAAGCCCTCCATATTGTTATGTAATTATGATTCAACCTACATACATTTTTCTTTTACTTTAATATTTTTCTTAATGCAAAGTATCTCTATACTTTTATAATATGGATTATACTAAAATAATCATAGGCACATTTTGGCATAGCATAGATCTTTTTATTACATCAATCTCATAGAGAATGTACTGAAATATTCTATCTAGTTTTACTATATAAAACTTTCTCAGGGTAAGTCAGAATAAGCTGATCATGTTTCTGTGACAAAACCCCCAACTCCCAGAGGCTTAAACCCTATAGATTTTCTTCTTGTTCATCTTACATATTTATCTTGGAAATGGATGATCTGGACTGATCATAATCCTTCTGGGACACAGGGTGACAATCACCACCACCTCAAATATTTTCATGGCAAGGGCAAGAGAACAAAGAGAGCTCTGGAAAGTCTCACCGTGGCAATGAATTATTTGTCTACATCCAGTTGCAAATCATTGGTCAGAATTAGTCACATGCTCCATCATCTCACAGGGGGCCAAAAAGTGTTATCCTACCATCTGGCTCAAAGGAAGACAGCTGGGATCTTTGGTGAGTAACACTAATTACTACCATACACAGTGTGAAAGATTTGTTTTTAGGCATTAGCTTTCTTAATTGTCTTGGGAATCAATTAACTCTTGGTTATCCTAGTCACTTGTTCAGTTGAGAAACCATTTTTTAAAAAATATCAAAGCACTATCTTTTTAAAAAGATCTACCGTGTTATATATATTGCTAAAATTTATCAACATTTTCAAATTTTAGATTTAGAGCAACATTCGCAGTCATATATATTTCTACATCTTGCCCATGGACATTAATCACTTTATTACTATGATTCTCCAGAGCATTAAAAAAGAAATAAGTTTAGGTTATAGTAGAGGTTTTATTTCTTTAATGCTACTATTCCCTTTTGTGTTTTTATTAGATGCTTTCAGCGTTTTGCTTTGAATTGCTATTTCAGTATTATCCTTTGACAGTACTCTACTAGGGCTTGCTCATTTTCCATTCTGATGCAGTTCTGAGCCAGAGTAGATAGGAGTTTGTCAGAAAACCATTTTAGACTCACAGTACTTCTGAATATCAATCGTGAAAGTCCACTTCATTGTTCAGCTTTCTTAGGCAAAATAGTAAACAATGTATGAATGGCTTTTACTTCAACTTCAAGCTAAAGCAGTTTTATATTCACTAACAATTTTATTCATTTTTATTTACTTACTCAACAAATTTTCATTGTATTCCTAGTATAGTAGGCACTCAAACTGATTTAATTGTATGAATATTATTAAGAATTTATGAGGAGTCACAGACAATTTTCTAAATAAGTTGTTATAATTTGAGTCATAAAGGTTCTATTCTTTTGTATGTAGCTGGCAATACATGCCTAACAATTGAACCTGCACTCTGAAGGACATGTCCAGTGGCAGGGGCTCCTTCCCGTGATCCTTTGCAGAAGAGTGATATACACATTTGAAAGATCAGGGGTCTTCCCAGGTGACACTAGTGGCAAAGAACTCACCTGCCAATGCAGGAGACCTAAGAGACGCGGGTTTGATCCCTAGGTTGGGAAGATCCCCTGGAGGAGAGCATGGCAACCCTCTCCAGTATTCTTGCCTGGAGAATGCCATGGACCGAGGAGCCTGGTGGACTATGGTCCATGAGGTTGCAAAGAGTCAGACATGACTGAACTGACTATGCCCTCACACAGGCAGTGATATGATGGTATGTTGCCATTAAATGTTCTGGAACCCATACTTTATTCACTTAGTCAGACAGAAGTACCTGTATGTCTACACTATGCCTTACTTTTGGGTAGAAACTTAGAATATAAAGATCATTAAAATATCAACCATATTCTCATGGAGTTTACAGTAAACTGGGGGAAATAGATATATTAATGTGTGATTAACAAGTGTATAAGGTAATAAGATTTAGGGTAAAAGTACCAACCGAGTATCATACAAATACCAAGAACTTGTGGAAAACCAACTTGGAAGTATTGCTAAGATCTTCCAAGACTGAGGTAATCAAGTGATGTATACCGAGGTCTTGAGTGGAATTCACGGAGCAGGGAAGGGGAGAGAACACTACATAACCAGTGACATGAGTGATTGAATGCATGTGAAAACATGCAAAGCCCAACGGCTGTGTACAGACTATGGGGAGTGTTTCGGGGGTGTTGGCAGGAGATGAAGCTAAAAGAATGCCCTGATCCAGGCAGTACAGGGGCTTGGCTTGGGTTTGCCTCAGAATAATATATTACTTTTTCAGGATAAGAAAAGAGAGGCATTACCTAAAGGGATTGGAATTTATCTAGGATCTTTGAAACTTACAAGGCAAGAGAGTGACACAGTCACGTTGATATATTCAAGGATATAAGTAATTGTAGTGGGAATGGAGAGGGAGAAAAAGCGAGATCTAGAGCCACAGAAAACTTAAATCTTGGTTTCTTCAGCAATTTTCCAGTGACTAGATTCTAGGCTGTTGAGATAGGTGACTAATTCTTGTCCTTTAATTTATAATATTATGACTGTGTGCTTGGAAAATGGCAGCTGGTGCTTTAATAACTTGATTGCTTTTCCTCCGTAAGACATTTCTATTAAATTTTCTTTCAAGTACCAATACATTTGTTAGAAAGCTGCATACATTTTAACAGCAATCATTGCCTTCCTTAGCTATGTAAATCTGTGTGTTGCCAAGTACTTATTTAGCGATTTCTATTAATAGAGCATAATAGGTATACTGGGGCAATTTCTCAGGGAATTATTTTATGAAGAGCCTCATGTGACTCAAATGCAGGAACCCGTCAGTGAATAGATGTCACATATGTAACCATCGATAGTTCGAAGAGTGATACATAGATGAAGTGAAATAAAAGTGCTGAGAATTATATTTATTTCAACTATTTCAAAAGTAGAATATAATAGTCCCTGAAAGTGTTCAGAGAGGATGCTGTTATCAGCAGTATTAGCTATTTTTGACAAATCAAGAATAAAAATGAGGGAGAATGATTAGCACTAGCATTGACTAACTCTAAACAATTATCTCTAGAAGGCCTAAGTAGGTGTTTTGCTATATTCTTATATAATAATGTATAATTTGAGAGATTTCAGAAATTAACATCATTATTAATGAAGCAAAGTAGGTCATGATCTCTTCTTCTTTTGGACTTTTCAATGCAATGTTTTGAGTCTTATAAATATAAAAGCCTTTATCTGTGTTACCAAGAAACATCCACTATTGTTGCTTCTCTCTGTTATGAAATCATACTATTTTTTCCAGCTAGACTGGGTAGAGAGTACAGTACAAAAACTTTGTTAAAGTATTATTACTGTGTATTTGTTGGACTTTTTGTTTCTTTTAAACTGATATACTTGATTTTTAAGTTTCTGAGCGTTTAGATCCCTTGTACTTTCACATAAAATGTTTTGATGCTTATGTTTTGTGGTCAGATTGCCAATTGTTCTACAAATCAGTTGGAAGGCTTCTCTGGTGGCTCATTGGTAAGGAATTGATGCTGGAGACGCGGTTCGATCCCCGGATTGGAAAGATCCCCTGAAGAAGGAAATGACAACCCACTCTAATATTCTTGCCTGGAAAATTCCCTGGACAGTAGGGCCTGGTGGGTCCATGGGGTCACAAAGAATCAGACGTGACTGACTGAGTGAGCACCTTCATTGCCGCTCACATGATCGGACTCCCCAAAACTTAAAAGAGACTATTCCTTCTTGTCTTCTGCGTGCGTTTGTACAGTTCCCTAGAGGATCATATCATACTATATTACACGGAATAATTTTTCTTTGTCATTTGGATTATGTGTTTATTATAGATCTTGAGATCTCAGGAAATCCATGTATCTTTACCTTTTAAGTTTTATTTTTTTTCCTACAATATTTTATAGGTGTTGATTATTTAGGAAGAGATGTAGTAAAGTGTAATATTTTCCTGAAGAAGGGACAATTTGTAATCTTCTAGGTCAATCTTTCTGGGATCAAAGAAGGTTTGGCAAAAAATCATGATATTTTTCAGTTGGTGAGTGTGAAATTGGGTAAGACAGAATCAACCTGAAGGTCTGTAATAGTTACCAAAATATAGGTAAATATTTGATATACCCCAACTTACTGTTTCTGCCTATTTCTGGACAATATTTTCAATTATTTCCCCTTGTTTAGTTGCAATTATGCTATAACTAATTAGTTTTCTTACCTTTTCAGTGAAGAGAGGAGGTGATAACCTATTCTTATCCTTAGCTTCTCTAGGACCAAACATTTACTGAATGCCCATTTTGTGGCATAAAGCTGATTGTGACAAATTGTTGCCCTAGAGAATTTCTAGTCTGGTGAATATTTTGTCTTGTACGTTCTTTTGATTGTATTTAAGTAAAGTTCTAGGAGCAAAGTGTTCTTTTGGCTGCAAATCTATTCCTCGTGTTTTTATCAGAAACCCCAGAGCTAGCTAGCTTTGAGCATTAGCTAATTGACAATATTGGAAAAAATATCAGCTCCAGAACCAAGACCTTTTCTCATTACTTGGAAACCACCCAGAATTATTCCTTAATACAGTTCCCCTTCCACAGAACTAAACTGAAGGTGAATAGATGTCAGAGAAATCCTTTAATTCATAGATCATTATGAATGGATGTAGGTTTACTTATCTAAGTATTCAAACTCAGTGGCCATTTTATATTTATCTGTAGTAGATATGTATAAAATAATATATACTATATTTTATAGAATAATTGATTATTAGAGAAGACTTTCTATTTGGAGGAAGAACTTTGGAATGAGACAGCTAGGTTTGAATTGAACTTTCAAGAATTACTAGTTTTCAGCTTTGAACCTTACTTCTCAGAACATGAGTTTCTTTAAGTGTACAATGGGAGATAAAAATATGTTTGTGAAAAGTTATTTTAATGTCTGCAAAGCAACTAGAACACAGTAGACACTTCAGAATTGGTAGCTTTTTGCCTTTTGTTGTTAACTCATTTTGAATGAATATCTAAGTGCTATTATGAATAAAAGATTACAAGGAGATATTATGGGAGGGATGCAGAGAGAAACAAAACAAGATGTGTCTTTGAAGGAGTTTCCCACAATTTGGGTGGGGCGACAGACGCATTCATCCATCAAAGAATTCTGAAATAATCCTAATATAAGACATAAAAAAATAATGCAAAATCTTCATAGAGAAGAAAAGGAATAATTTTTATGTCATAGAATGGAAATTCTATGTTATCACTGTCCTCTCTCCAAATCTCTATAAGAAATCTCTTCCCTGGATGTAGATGTAATAAAATACTTTCTTTTGAAAAAGACTATTTTTCAGAGTAGTTTCAGGTTTACAACAAAACTGAAAGAGAGGTACAAAGATTTCTTCTGCACCCCGTGCCTTCACACATACATAGCGTCCCTCAGCATCAGTCTCATTTGGAAAATGGTACACTTCTTTTTACCAAGGATGAATGTACATTGGCATATCATAATCACCCCTCAGAAGTCTATGGCTTTCCTTAAGGCTTACTCTTGATGTTGTACATTCTGTGTGTTTGCATATCACAGTATCATGCAGAGTATTTTCACTCCTCTAAAAAACCCTGTATTCTGCCTATTAATCTCTACCACCCACTCTACCTCTGGTAGCCACTGATCTTTTTATTATCTCGATAGTTTTGCCTTTCTCCAGAATGTTGGATTCATACAGCATATAGCCTTTTCAGGTTGGCTTCTTTCACTTTGTAATATTCAAGGTTCCAATCAAATGCTTTGAGTAAAGCCAAATATGTTCTTGAGAACCATTATTAATAACTGGTATTACCAATACTGGTCCAGCTGTAACAACAGGACTGTGCTTGTAATTATCATGTATTGCTTCAATTCTATATCATCTCCAATAGGCCCCAGTCTTTAAAATCTTTAAGTTGGCTTGCTGTGTAGGAAGTACTCAGATGTAGGCATAATTAGAGGTGCTCACTGTTGGCCGCTGCACTGCTTAGGTACTTCATCCTGGCCCATGGCAGACCTTACTAATTGATCACGGCATTCTTTCCCATTGAGTGCAACCTCCCCATCTGGGTCTCCACATTTCAGGCAGTCACATCAATTGATTTGATTTGACACCTGCAATAACATCTGTGTGTTATCCTGTGCATGTCTTGGGGGTTGAGAATGTCTCTGCTTACTATCTTCACTGAAGGCAGATTTCTCTAGCCTAGTAAATCTACATTTAGGAAATTGACCTATTATTTATTTCTGTATTTCCCTCCTTTTCAACTCATTATATGCTTGAATCCCATGAGATCAACTCTGAAAATATCAGGAAATATCATGGTTCACAAACATCGGTGTGCATCATAGTTATCTGAAGACTGGTTACAGCACACTGCAGGTCTCACCATCAGGGTTTCTGATCCAGGGTAGCAATCTTTAACAACAGGTCCAGGATACTGTTTAGGAAATAAAACCACAAATGATGCTGGTTATGCAGGTTATGGAACCACACTTGGAAAAACACTAGTGTAGTGAAAAGAACACAGAAAAACACACAGAAAGACCTGAGGGCATCGTTACTAGTGCTCTGACTTTGAATAAGTTTCCTAAGATATTTGGGCCTCAAATTATTTACCTATAAACTTTTCTATGTAATATAGCCTATTTCATGGAATTATGTTAAGTGCTACATGAAATAATATTTTAAGCACTTACTGAAAATAACCCCTTAACACGTTTTCTTTGTGTGCTTTTTTGGTACTTTGTAATTGAAAAAAAAAATCAGATTGAGCATGTTTTTGGATACTGTAGGGAAATAGAGACAGTCATGCATTGTCCTTGCTCTTTCTTCCATGAAATGTTATGGAGTCTAATCTTCACAGTCTCATTCTATGTTATTTTAAAGATAGTTTTGCTTTGCTTTGAAAATCTTGCCTTAGGCTCTGAGGAGAAAGTTTTATTTAGGAAGGTGGACAAATCGTAACTTAACAGGGAACTATGTATAAAAGCCAAGGAGCCACATGGAGGCTGGAATTTCCCTCTTTACAGGGAATACTTTAAAATGAGGGAGTTCCCTGGTGGTCCAGTGATTAAGAATCCCCCTTCCAATGCAGGGGACATGGATTTGATCCCTGAAGGGGAACTAAAATCCCACATGCCTTGGGGCATCTAAGCCCAAGAGCCACAGTTACTGAGCCTGCACACTCTAGAGCCTCTGCTACTCATCAACAGAAGCCTGTGCACCGCAAAGAGATGCCCAGGTGCAGCACCAAAGACCCAGTGCAGCCAAAAAAAGTGAATTTGATCACGTCTGTAACAGTTTTTCAATCCTTCAAGGAAGTGTACTATCTAAATATATGTACCAGATTGCATCGCAAATGCAGTGCCATTTACAATTTAAATTATAATTTGTTAATTTACATGAATTACCCTGTAACATACTTGATATGAACATTTACATCTTACAGGCAAGAAACTGAGAAACAGAAAGTTGAAGGAATTGCCTGATGATGATGAAGAAGCTGGTATATGTTAGATCTCAAAGCAAGACTCCTGCTGAATAATTCACTCACTTAGGTCATTCTCTTACTTGATTGCTCTTCAGTTTACCAGGGGTTTAATTTGTTTCCAATATGCGTTTTCACATACAGATTTTGTAAACATAGATTACTATATGTTTTGTGCTTAGTAATCTTAATAAAAAGCATCGAGATTACTCTTTAGGAAATATAATGTTATCTGTGGCAAAATAGTTCTTAATTATAATGCAGTGTTTCTGGATGGTATAAATGATAGCTTAGAATGGAAAGGAGGATTACTCTGCTTACCGTAAATCTCCTTGACAACAAGCTCAATGTTTTGAATACTGAATCATTTAGAATGTTATGCAGATTTAAGGGTCTTTCACCTTAGCATCTCATTTCCTTATATATGTCTGGGTTTTTAGTAGGTGATTTTCAGAATCCCTTAAAATATTCTCTGTATTTATTTTTGTCACCTAATTCAGTTTGAATTTTTTTGAATGTTTGAATATTTGAAATGTTTCTCTAATTTTCATCATCATCATCATTACGACATTTCTCATAGTATTTACTGACATACGAGAAACTAAAAATCAAGTTCAAGAAATATTTTGATTACCAAAGTGAAGCTCATTATTGGAACTCCATTCTGAACAAGGGAAGTTATTCACACATCCTGGGTCTTCCCACCTAAGGGGCATATATTCCTGCTTGGATAGTTCATATCCCACCCCCCCCCCACCCCCCCCCCCACCCCCCCCCCCACCCCCCACCCCCCCCCCCCCCCCCCCCGCTCATGCTTGCTTCTTATTTTGAAATGAAAAGAAACCCTCTCAGTGTACAGCACTCTGTACAGCCTTTGGCGGAGCTCCGGTTCTGTGAATCATGCCTTTGCATACAGTGTTACCATTGTGCGAACTGAACCCTGCTGGGTGGCGTGGCTCAGCTACTCTGATGGGAAGGTCACAAGTTCATGTCCGCTTCCCTTGTGTCTAGCGAGAAGTGCTCCGGCTAAGCCATAGATATTTGCAGTGTTCCTCTGCATATTGAAGGTTTGACTTTCAGTGGTACCTTTGTAGTAGTGGCTAAAAAGTCATTAGGAGTGGTTAATTCAAGACAAGTCTTATTCTTGCTTTTGCTCTGTCATTCTGAGCATGTCTTTCAGCATCTCTTTGCAGTGACCGTAAGAATTGATTTGTTCGGACCTCACTGAGGTGACTGAGGAGGAGACAGATGGTGCTTAATTGGAGCACAGAGTAAATGCTCTTGCTAGTTAACTAAGTGACTTCTATTTATTAACCAGACATGTATTGAACTCCTGTTATATGCCAGGCACCATTTTGCGTGCTGGTGTCAGTATGAAAAATAAAATTAAAGGAATCTGTCCTCACTGATTATAGTGGGAGTGACAGACAATAACAAAGTCAGAGAGCCATAGATGCTGTTAGAAGAAGAAACTAGGTAAGGTGGACGGGAAGATGGGGTACTCTCGCAGGAGAAGATGTGTGACTAGGTCTGAAGGAAACAGAGAAGGAACTATAGAAGGATCTAGAGAAAGTTTTCCAAGGAGAGGTCAAAGCAAATAGCCTCTCAGGTGAGTGTACCTCGGCATGTGATGAGCTGTGTGTCAGCATTTATTTGAAATAGAGATGTTTTGTTAATAAAGAGCATATATACCTACATAAAATACACTTGAAAATATTACATCAAGAAAGAAAAAGAGCCATTGCCATTTTATAGATGAGGTATCAGGAAGGCATAAAATAACATTTTCTGTTATAAATCTTTTTCCCAGGGGAGCCATCACAGGGTTAAAATGATATATTTCACACATAATGTACTGTAACGGCTTTTTTAACAACTGAAAATATACTGAAAATGCTGTTTTGACTGTCTATCTTTAGTCCTCAGCTGTTGCTGTCACGATTCAGAAATTTGGATCCCTGCCTTAAAAGGCACATTTCCTTAGCTGTAAAAAATAATCTGATGGAGTCTACAGCTGTAATCATAGCCTGTGATTTTAAAACACAAATCATCTGCTATAAAGGGGATAGGGCATTTCTTTTCTTTTTTTATTTGGTTTTCATTTATATTCTCAATATGGCTAACTTTGAGTTTGTTTATATTTTCATGAAGTGAAATTTTCTTTGGCTTCTGTATTTGGCAAGTGGAACCCATTAATTTTAGTGGATACTGTACCAATCGAGTCCCAAAATGTGTCTAAAAATCTAGAAAACTGAAACAAGAAATGGTGCTCGGCACAGTTTGGAAGGATGATTAAAGAATCCCTAGGTTTTATTTTGGCAGCTGGTGTGAAGCGACACCTTTGAGGACTGTCAGAGAGTGGACTTGCTTTCCAAAAAGGAGAAAAATTAGGAGAGGTTAAACAACAGCAGTATCATTAGGAATTTGGTCTTCCACTTCTAAAATTTCTAAATTACCAAAAATAAAATGAAAATATTGGTTATGGCTAATGTAGCACAAATGAAGCAGTTTAAAATCTGAGTATAGAATTTGCAAAATCAGTGCAGTTTTCATACCAAAACAGTTCCTAGTAATAACTGCCAACTGAATGAAGTTTCTTGCCTGGGAGTCCCCAAAAAATAACTGTCAAGAGTGTTTATTAGAAGCTGAAATAGGCGAGGAAGAGAATCATAGGAGATAGTTCTATCTTTAATATTTAAGATCATAAAGAAAAGGAGGTACATAAGACAATTTTTTAGTTTTTAACTGCACATGAAGGTAAAAACAAATTCTCATTTTGAGTTGCAATGAATGAATACCCTAAGGCACATTAAACCAATATCCCTTCTTTCAAAATTGACTCGAAACTGGCATAGGTGCATTCAGACAAGATTATTTAAAAAATAACTAATTAGTGAAATGTATTGTTGGTTGGGTGAAATTAATCATTTTTGTTGCATATTCAAATTATTTTGTATTGTACTGAAATATGGCATCTATAGAGAAGCAGGTCTAGTTTCAGGTATTACACAATTGGAGCCAACAGGTTTTTGTACAACCAATTTTTATATTTAGGGCATATCCTTATGTTTCCTTTGTGATGTTATATAGTGGATTAAAGCATTAGTTTTGAATTTCAGTGACTTTGGGTTCAAATCCTTACTGCCTGGGTCATCTTGGATAGTTCATCCTTCATTTCTTTAATTCAGTTTCTTTATCTGTAAAGGGTATATTTACAGATACACCTTATAAAGGGTATATATACAGATATAGTCTTTGAGAGTTGGACCATAAAGAAAGCTGAGCGCTGAAGAATTGATACTTTTGAACTGTGGTGTTGGAGAAGACTCTTGAGAGTCCCTTGGACTGCAAGGAGATAAAACCAGTCAATCCTAAAGGAAATCAGTCCTGAATATTCATTGGAAGGACTGATGCTGAAGCTGAAACTCCAATACTTTGGCTACCTGATGCAGAGAACTGACTCATTTGAAAAGACCCTGATGCTGGGAAATATTGAAGGTAGCAGGAGAAGGGGACGACAGAAGATGAGATGGTTGGATGGCACTGCTGACTCGATGGACATGAGTTTGAGCAAGCTCTGGGAGTTGGTGATGGACAGGGAAGCCTGCCGTGCTGCAGTCTGTGGGGTCACAGAGTCGGACATGACTGAGCAACTGAACTGAAAGGGTATATTATATATTTCAAAGGGGTTTTGTGAGGTTTAAATGTGAGAATCATGCATGCTGAAGTACCTAATATATAGTCCACTCTCAGTGACTACTGGTGATATCTTAATCCTTGACTTTCTCTTTCTCCTTCTGCCTCCCACTTGAGAGAGGCCTGGAAAAGATCTTTTTTTCACAGCCCTTAGAAGGAACCAACTCTGCTTGATTTTGTACTTATAGCCTCCAAAACTGTGAGAAAATAAACTTATGTTATTTAACTACTCAGTCAGCAATACTTTCTTACAACAGCTCTGGCAAACTAATATAGATTGTAGTACCAGGAAGGAGGCTGCTGCTGTAACAAGTACTTAAAATATGGGAGTGGCATTGAAATTGAATTGTGGATAGAAACAGGAAGAGACACTTGATGGAGACAGCCTAGATTGCCTTGAGGAGATTTGGTTAAAATGTGAATGTTAGAAGTACTTCTGTTGAGATCACAGATGGAAATGAGGAACATGTTCTTGAATACACAGCAAAGTGGCAAAAAACTTGTCTGAACCATGTTCTCATTTTTGGTAGATGGGAAGTAGAAATCATGGGTGACAAACTGATTTGTAATTGAGATTTCTAAGCAAGTGTTGAAGGTATGATTTGGTTTCCTTTTTCTGCTAATAGTAAAATTCAAGAGTAGAGAGAGAAATTGAAAAATGAATTGTTAAACAAAAAGTAAGCAGGACTTGAAAACTTGGAAAATTCTCAGCCTATTCCTATTGCAAAATAAGAGAAAATATGTTCTAGAGAGAACATCAAAGATGTGACTGGACAGTTGTTTGTCAAGGAAATTAGGCATGTGGCCCATGGATCTAATCAACTATCTTAGAAGAAGTTAAGAATAGAGATGTGTTATTCAGAAAGGATCTATGGGAGACTCCCGTCTAATAGTTTAGACCCCCATGGGTTGCTCAGGAGACCAACAAGGTTTATGAGAAATTTATATCAAAGGAAACATTGCCAGCTTGGAGTGAAGGGAGACAGAGGCAGGATGAAATGAAGGAAGGCTCTCAGACTTCTGGGGTACCACAAGCAATAGAGCCTAATTGAGTCTGAGAGATCTATCCAGGTGCAAATGTGTCATCTTGCAAGAAAAGTGAATATTGACCTTGAAAACAATTCAGAAGCCAGCAGATGCTCCTTATACCACAGGCCAAGAGGAAACAAGCCCATGAAGGTCGGGCAGTCTCCTCCTCAGTTTCTGAAGGTGGGGCCACTTTCTTAGTTTCAGAGTGGAGTCACCTTCTTGGTTTCAGAGGGCAGAGTCCCCACTGCTAAGGGCTGAGGTGATGGGGTGGCCACCCTAGTGAGCCCAGAGGATAGAGCATTGGGCCAAGAGGATTATTCTCAAGTGTCACATTCTCATCAATTTGTCCTAGCAAGTTTCAAACTTGATTGGGACCCTTTCTTCCTTAAAATTGATCCCTTTTGGAGTGGGAATGCCTATCCTATGTCTGTCCCCTCATTGTTGTCTGATAGAAAGGAGCTTTGCCCCAGGATGAATCTTGCCTTGAGTTTTACACATAACTGATTTGACTGATTTAAATGATTTTAGAATTAGAGTTGATGCCAGGATAGTTAAGACTTTTGGAGACTTTAAAATGGAGTGAGTATAGGTCGTATGTGAGGACATGAATTTTAAAGAGTCAGAGAGTGGAATGGGGGCTTCCCTGGTGGCTCAGTGGTAAAGAATCTTCCTGCCAAGCAGAAAATGTGGGTTTTATACCTGGGTCAAAAAGATCCCTGGAGAAGGAAATGACAACCCACTCTAGTATTCTTGCCTGGGAAATCCCATGGACAGAGGAGCCTGCTAGGCTATAGTTCATGGGGTCTCAAAAGAGTTGGTCATAACTTAATGACTAAACAACAGTACAAGGGTGGGATGTTATGCACTGAAATGTATCCCACCTCATGTTCATATGTTGAAGTCCTAAGTGCCATAACCTTAGAACATGACCTTATTTGGAAACAGGATCTTTACAGAGATAATCAAGTTAAACTAAGGTCACCAAGTTGGATTCTAATCCAACAGTAACGGTATTCTTAATAAAAAGGGAATATTTGGACAGCAAGACATACATAAAGTGAAGATGATGTGAAGAGATATAGGGTGAAGATGGTCATCCACAAGCCAAGGAGAGTGACTTGTGAGAGAACAGGTCTTTCTTTCACAACCCTCAAAAGGCACCAACTCTGTCAACATGCTGACTTTGGATCTCAGGCTCTTAGAACTGCGAGGCAATAAATTTCTGTTGTTTAAACCACCCAGTCTGTGGTACTTTGTTACAGCAACCCTATCAAACTAATATACCTTCTCTCATTGCTATTGTATATGCCAGGGTTTCAGTCTAAGTGTTATTTTAAGAAGATACATGTGTTTGATAAGGAAAGTGAAGGAGATGTGTATTTATTTTGAATGGAGAATAAATGTGTTGGATGATACATCTTTGAAGGGCATTCAGATGACTTATTCTTGGTAATTCAAGGTGACCAAACTAAAATTAATAGGAGGATATTGAGAGTCAGACTTTGGTTCAATAGAAAGGAAAACTACTTGCCATTTATAATTAAAATGGGACAGAAATTGCCTGTGTGCCAGTCGGAATTCAAGGAGAGTTGAAACAAATACCAAAAAAGATATATTGATTGCAAATAAGCACACAAAAAGAAAATCATAGTAACCGTAAACTAAAAGCAGCATGAGATACCACTGCAGATCTATAGAATGACTAAAATAAATAATAGTGAAAAGAAGAAGTGCTGGCAAATCTGTGGAGCAACTGCAAACTCTCATAGATTGCTGATGGAAATGCAAAATGATGCAACCATTCTGGAAAACAGTTTTCCAGAATGTCAAACAAAGATTGACATTTTGTTGTAAAGATGATTGTACAGTTACTGTATAAGTCAACAATCCCAAACCTGAGTAATTACAGTAGAGGAATGACAGCATATATTTATATAAGACCTGTATGTGAGTGTTTATTAACAGCTCTATTCATAATTGTCCCAAGTTGAAAACAACTCAGTGTTCTTAAATGGATAAACAAACTATGGTACATCCATGTAGCTGAATACTATTTGGCAATGAAAAGGAACTAGCTGTTAATAAATGTATCATCTTGGCTAAAGTTCAGAGACATTTTCTGAGTGAAAGAAGGTTGTCTCAAAGACTCAGTTCTGTGTGATTTCATGTATATGACATTACTGAAAGGACAAAATTATAGTGGTGGAGAGTAGAGTAGGGCTTGCCATCATTTAGGAGTGGGAAGAGAATGTGACTATAAAGTTACAGAATTGGAGAGATTTTGGGGGATGATAGAACTGCTCTGTATTTTGATTGTAGTCATAGTTACCCAAATCTATATATATGCTAAATTTTACAGAACAATGCACCAAAAATGTTACTCATATTGCATGATACATTTAAAAATAAAAGAAATAAAAGAGTAGCCAAGGGACCTTTACAAAAATATTTATTTTGTTTAAAAGTCTTTGCTACAAGGCTCAGCATGCTTATGTAAATGTGTCTCCAATCTTAAATTTTACATATGCTAATATTACAGTATTGATGATACAAAATATTTTTATGAAATTAAGTTTGAGTTATTTCTTAATACCAGAACTTCATAGTTGGTTTTGATAGATAAAATTCTATTTTTAGATTATAAGTCCAACAGTCAGCATTAATAAAAACACTAAGTTAAAAAAATTAATATGAACAGATTGAAAATTAAAAGAATGTGTAACAAATAAACAAAACTTGAAATTAAGTGACCCAATGTTGATCCAACCCACTATTTTGTAAACATTTTCCACGTTTCTGTGTATTTGGTATCATTTCAAAATTCATACAACTAAAATAACAATTTAGGAAAATTTTGTTTAGCTTTCAAATATATGCTTAAACATGAAATGGATCCCTGGAAATTATTCTCTTTTTAAGAGCAGTGGGATGAATTTCACTTAATTTTCATGTTTGCTGTACTCTTTCTGTGCTCTCTGTGGTATAGCTATTTGGTCTTACAGAGATAATTATTTACATTTAAAAATTTAATCATAAAGATCCAAGTAGACATAAATGAAAAAGAAATGAAAGAAACAATAGCAAAGATTAATAAAACTAAAAGCTAGTTCTTTGAGAAGATAAACAAAATTGACAAACCTTTCCAACTCATCAAGAAAAAAAGAGAAAAATCAAATCAACAAATTTAGAAATAAAAAGGGAGAGATTACAACAGACAATGCAGAAATACAAAGGATTACAAGAGACTATTATGAACAACTATGTGGCAATAAAATGGATAACCTGGAAGAAATGGAGATTCTTAGAAAAGTTAAATCTTCCAAAACTGAGTCAGGAAGAAATAGAAATTATGAACAACCCAATTACAAGCACTGAAATTGAAACTGTGATCAAAAATCTCCCAAAAAACAAAAGTCCAGGACCAGATGGCTTCACAGGAGAATTCTATCAAACATTTAGAGAAGAGCTAATGCCTATCCTTCTAAAACCCTTTCCAAAAAATTGCAGAGGAAGGAACACTTCCAAACTCATCCTGATACCAAAACCAGACAAAGACAACACAAAAAAAGAAAACCACAGGCTGGTATCACTGATGAACATAGATGCAAAAATCCTCAACAAAATTTTAGCAAACAGAATTCAGCAACACATTTAAAAGTTCATATACCATGATCAACTTGGGTTTATTCCAGGAATGCAAGGATTCTTCAATATATGCAAATCAATCAAAGTGATATACCGTATTAACAAATTGAAAGATAAAAATCATATCTCATCTCAATAGATGCAGATAAAGCCTTTGACAAAATCCAGCACCCATTTATGATTAAAACTCTTCAAACAATGGGCTTGGAAAGAACTTACCTCAACATAATAAAGGCCATATATGATAAGCCTATGGCAAACATTATTTTCAGTGGTGAAAACTGAAAGCATTCCCCCTAAGATCAGGAACAAGACAAGGGTGTCCACTTTCACTGCTATTATTCAACATAGTTCTGGAAGTCCTAGCTATAGCAATCAGAGAAGAAAAAGAGACAAAAGGAATCCAGATCAGAAAAGAAGAAGTAAAACTCTCACTGTTTGCAGATGACATGATACTGTACATAAAAAACCCTAAAAATAGTGTCAGAAAATTACTAGAGTTCATCAGTGAATTTAGCAAAGTTGCAGGATACAAAATCCATACACAGAAATCACTTGAATTTCTGTATACTAATGATGAAAGATCAGAAAGAGAATTTAAGGAATCAATCCCATTCATCATTGCAACAAAAAGAATTAAATAAGAATAAACTTACTTGAGACAAAAGAATTGCACACAGAAAATTATAAGATGCTGATGCAAGAAATCGAAGATGACATAAACAGTTGAAGAGATATTCCATGTTCCTGGGTAGGAAGAATCAATATTGTGAAAATGACTATACTACCACCAAACACAATCTACAGATTCAATGTGATCCCTATCAAATTATCAATGGCATTTTTCACAGAACTGGAACAAAAAATTTCACAATTCATATGGAAACACAAAAGACCCTGAATAGCCAAAGCAGTCTTGAGAAGAATGGAGCTGGAGGAATCAATCTTCCTGACTTCAGATTATACTACAAATCTACAGTCATCAAGACAGTATGGTACTGGCACAAAAATAGAAACATAGACCAATTGAACAAGATAGAAAGCCCAGAAATAAACCCATGCACCTATGGGCACCTTATTTTTGACAAAGGAGGCAAGAATATACAATGGGGCAAAGACAGCCTCTTCAATAAATGGTGCTGGAAAAACTGGACAATTACATTGTAAAAGAATGAAATTAGAACAGTTCCTAACACCATACACAAAGACAAACTAAAAAAGGATTAAAGACCTACATGTAAAACCAGAAACTATGAAACTCTTAGAGGAAAACACAGGCAGAACACTCAATGACATAAATCAAAGCAAGATCCTCTGTGACCCACCTCCTAGAGTAATGGAAATAAAAGTAAACAAGTGGGACCTGATTAAACTTAAAAGCTTTTGCACAGCAGAGGAAACTATAAGCAAGGTGAAAAGACAACCCTCAGAATGGGAGAAAATAATAGTAAATGAAACAACTGACAAAGGGTTAATTTCAGAAATATACAACTCAATGCCAGAAAAACAAATGACCCAATCAAAAAGTGCAAAAAAGACTTAAACAGACATTTCTCCAAAGAAGACATACAGATGGCTAACAAACACATGAAAAGATGCTCAACTTTGCTCATTGGAGAAATGCAAATCAAAACTATAATGAGATATCATCTCACACCAGTCAGAACAGCCATCATCAAAAAGTCTACAAACAATAAATGCTGGATAGGGTGTGGAGAAAAGGGAATGCTCTTGCACTTTTGGTGGGAATGTAAATTGATACAGCCACTATGGAAGATGGTATGGAGATTCCTTAAAAACTAGGAATAAAACCACCATATGACCCAGCAATCCCACTCCAAGGCATATACCCTGAGGAAACAAAAATTGAAAAAGACATATGTATCCCATTTTTCATTGCAGCACTGTTTACAATAGCTGGAACATGGAAGTAACCTAGACGTCCATCGACAGATGAATGGATAAAGAAGTTGTGGTACATATGCATAATGGAATATTACTCAGCCATAAAAAGGGAATGTATTTGAATCAGTTCTGATGAAGTGAAAGAACCTAGAATCTATTATACAGAGTGAAGTGAGTCAGAAAGAGAAAGATAAATATTGTATTCTAACACACATATACAGAATCTAGAAAAATGGTACTGAAGAATTTATTTACGGGGTAGCAATGGAGAAACAGACAGAGAGAATAGACTTATGGACATGGGGAGGTGGGAGGAGAGGTTGAGATGTATGGAAGGAGTAACATGGAAACTTACATTACGAACTTATATTTTACATAAGTAAAATAGATAGCCAACAGGAATTTGCTGTATGGCTCAGGAAACTCAAACAGGGGTTCTGTATCAACCCAGAGGGGTGGGATGGGGGGGAGATGGGAGACGGTTTAAAAGGGAAAGGATATATGTATACCTATGGCTGATTCATGTTGAGGTTTGACAGAAAACAGCAAAATTCTATAAAGCAATTATCCTTCAATAAAAAAATAAAAAGAAAAAAATTTTTTAAAATTAAACCATAAATTGATACTATACTATTTTTTCTTACAGATTTCATAGAAGACTGCTGACAGGGTAGAAATTAATGAAAAGATGAAAGCTCATTTTAGAGAAAGACGTTTTCCCAACTGTGCCTTTGTTTTTCAACATATATGTCCCTAATAGCCTATTCATCTGAAGTCACCCTTTTAGATAATTTGCTGACAGGTTAGTATTTTCCTTGGAAACTGGGGTCCCTTTTTTTGATGCAGATTTTAAAACACCTACCACGGGAATAGTCTCTCTCCTCGCATTTATATATCTGATTCATTCTTGTTAATATATCTTGATGTTAACAGTGACCTAGGAAACAAAGAGAGGAACTTCCTTAGTATTTTTGCCTGTACAGTCTTCCTTCACAGAATGTGCCTTGTGAAAGAAGCTCCATATTACTCTGTCAAAACCAAAAGCAGTGTGAGGACAGGGCATAGCAAATCTCTCCTACCTGTATACCACCTAATGGAAAGAAATTGCAATGCATAGGTATTCTGCTTCTGCATTGCAGTGAAGATGTTGATAATAATGATAGCAGTAATAATAATAATAATGTTTTAAAAAGCAAAGAAATGTTAGTTAAAATGGCAAAACATAGTCAGACTTCTATGATTTAGGAAGTTCTATTTGGAATCCTGTGTTGATCAGGAATAAGAAGTTATAATATTGACTGGACTAGCTTTCAAAACAATAAGAAAAATATGAGACTAACAGGAGAACATGATTTGGGACACTATATTAGTTTTCTATTTATATTTTCAACCAATATACAAACCAATCAGGATGAAATCACAGGCTCTGGAGTTATAAAGATAAAATGAATAGTACAGACCCTTAGAGAGCTCATAGGTTAGTTCAGGATACAAATGAAAATATGTAATGTAATATACTATGACACTGAGAGATGAATCCAGTGCTGGTGGAGTACAATTGGGGTGGAACAGCTGGCTCTGCCTATGAAAGTTGGAAAAGATTCCACTGAAGAGTTTTCATTTGAATTTTGCCTTAGTGGATGAGACATAGTATTATGGCAAAAAAGAGAAGTAACACTTCAGGCAGTGAAAACTTCGTAATATAATGCACAAAATCATGAAAGAGTTACTGCTTAATGATGTTATCATTCTTGCTCTCATTTTAGAGAGAGATATTTTATCTTTCTTTTGCCTACTACCTCTTATCCCCACTTGTCTCATTCTGCACTGAGGAGATCATTGTTTTCTTCATCCAACAAATGTTTACTTAAATACCTACCATGTGGTCACTGCACTTCTGAGTATTGTGATTATCGTTGTCGTTGTTCAGTCGTTCAGTCACGTTTGACTCTTTGCAACCTCATGAACTGAAGCATGACAGGCTTCCCTGTCCTTCACTGTCTTTCAGTGTTTGCTCAAACCCATGTGCATTGAGTTGATGATGCCATCCAACCATCTCATCCTCTGTCCCCTGCTTCTTCTCCTGCCTTCAACCTTTCCCAGCATAAGGGTCTTTTCCAATGAGTCAGCTGCTCTTATGAAACTTTGAATTCTAAGGGGAGTAAATGATGGTAGATAAGTAATACAGGCAAATATTATGAAAACAAATGGAGCCAAATGGGGGGGGGATTGTAGTTTTAAATAGAATGATAAGACAAGACATCCTCAAGCAAGTGATCTTTGGGCAAATGGTAGAAGAAGATGAAGGAACATACTGTGTAGATAAACCTGGAAGAGGAAACTTTTGTGATATGTTCAGTGAACAGAAATGAGGCCAGTGAGGCTGCAGCAGAGAGAGCCAGGGGGAGAGTGGAAGGAGATGAAGTCCAAGAGATACTGAGATGAGAATGGAGAAAGCCTAGTGCCTTCTAGGCCATTATGTGGGATTCAGCTTTTATTCTTGAGTGTAATGTGGATCCATTGGAAAGTCTTTCTTTCTTGAATGGGACTCTTTAAGAACCTTATGATACCATGCTCAAGCTTCTAGAGTATAAGCTTCCCACCTCCTCCCTAGGATTCAGGTGATATTGCAAGTTGTTCAGAACATTTTTCTGAAGCATCAGTTTACTAATGGTGTGTAATTAAATTGTATCATATGGATAAAAGTGAAACATTGCTATCATCATATAAAGATAGCATGCTAGATAATTTCAGACTCAGGGACATTAAAACATGTGAACCTATACTTTTGGTGACATGCCTAGACCACCCAGGAGCCTGCATCCCCTCTTCTGTCTCATTAGCTATCTTCTGTTATAAAAAGCTTGATGTAGGATCAACTCCTCAAGTGTTGTGCAGTTTTGTGCCTTGATGTTCTCATCTGAAATGGGCAATTTAATGTGCATTTGATCTACAAAATTTATTGGTATCCACTCTGTGCCAAAAGTCTGTTCTATGTTCTAGAAATAGACAAGACTCAGCCCAGCCCTACAGGACATCATAGTTTAATATTATGAGGACGTCCAACAAGGATTTCAACAGCTCTTGTCTGATGTATTTGTAATGAGGGTGAGATGAAATACTTTATTAAAAATACTTATAAAACTATCTGGCACCCAAGAGGTATGTAATAAGTGTTAACTCTTTCTTTGTAATCTCTTAATTTTTGACAGTAGTAAGCTAATTGTTCACTTCCAAGATGGCTAGACAACCATTTACATTCAGTTGAATGTTGTCTCTTCTTCAGTCAAGTTAGAATTATTCTATAGTTCCGTTTCTTCTAACTGAGATGGAGCAGTTAGGAGGAGTTGCCATCTGTGATGAGCTGGGTTTTCAGTTGAAAGAGGCTACAGTTGTTTCTTGGTATTCTGCTGAATGACAACAAAAATTCACTTACTAGCTTATCCAACTGAAGGAAGAGCTTGTGTATCTTCAATTGAATAGAGCCTAATGGCTGTGCTCAGACGGTGTGTTGTTTTTGAAAAACTGAATAGTGATATAAATTAAGATAAAATAAATAATAATTTAATTGTAAATATTGATAGCCTTAAATCTATTTCTTTTTTAAAAAGAAACCACTGAATAAACTGTGTTTTCAAATATCCAGCTTTGTATTTACAGTAAATGTGGATCATGTTATTTTGTGTTTGATATTGTTATGTATACTATTATTACACAGAATCTAGTTTTGTGTTCCTTAAAATACTTCAGTTTTATAATGACAGTTAAAGACTGGTTACTCAGTTCAGAGAAAATGTATTTCACGGTTAACTTTTAAATCCTGAAAGGCATTGAATATAAAAAGAGTGTAATTATTTTTATTTAAAATAATTTGATTACAAAGCTGTTACCTTTAAAAGACATTTTAACAATGTTATAGTACTTGCACTATAAGTTTATTTTGTTTGGTTGAAATTAATTTGCTTCCCATTTCAATTTAATGAAAAATCATGTTCAATTTATCCAAAATAGTTATAAATAATACATGATTGAATGTTATGGGCCATATAACGCTATTCTGATCCATGAATGATACTTTATTATGATAATTCTTGACTCTTGTTGCTTTGTTAGGGTGTGGATATCAGGAATTTCATTATTTAAAATTGAAACTAGCTGCAATTGGAATTCTCAAGGGCAATTATCTCTACATTAATAGACTCGCTTACTCATTTCTCCTTTTGAGGTGCGAAGGGCTAAGCATTACATGTAAATAGAGGAGTTTTGCTGTGGTTCTTAGCCCCTTTCTAGGCACTCAGAGGGCACATCAATTCTATTTTCTTTTTCCTTGGCCTTTTCTCCTGTTTGGCTCTCTCTCTCGAAACAGTATTTTCTCTACTGAACAATTGAAGGGTGCTATTTGCTTTTACTGTGCTTTTTGTTTTGCATTTTCTTAGATACCTTCTCCTGACTTAGATACCTTCTCCTGATGGTCTCAGTAGTCACCTTTGATTTCAATATTTAACACAGTATCAAGTTTTTCTATAGCATATTGACTCTAGAAACAAACTTTCCTGCATGTGTCTGTAAACGTCCATTTCGTTTTCTCAGAGGTAACTAAATTCAGACTTTAAAATAGTCTGTTAACTTTTAGGTTTTGTATTTCAGTTAGCTGTCTTTGGCATTTGTAAATGTTATTTAGAGTAGATAGAATTAATTGACTACATTTCTTTCTTTCTTTTTTATTTTTTAAGCTACGAAAGAATCATAACACATTTACAGAAGATTTGGCAAATACAGAACAAAGTTACATACAGTTCCATGATATATTACAATTATTTTTTAAGTAGGTAAATTGAAATTTTTGCTTGGAGTTTCTGTATGAAACTCTCAAAAGTTAATAGAATTAATTGAGAGAAAAGTAGACGGAAAAGCACTACTGACCCAACTCAACATAGAGCCGGGGTCTCCCGCATTGTAGGCATACTCTTTACCAGCTGAGCTACCAGGGAAGCCCTAAATTTATACAATTTTTACACAATAGCAGTTTGCAAATTCTATTCAAGTTCCCACAAACTATAGACCAGGAGACACTGGAGCATATCCAGGGACATAAAACAAGGTGTAAAAATTTCATGGTCTAAAAAGGTATTGAAATTAAAGAGTCTGTTCTCTTATCACTGTGGAATTATGTTAGAAATCAATATCAAAAGATATTTGAGAATAATTCTCATATTTTCAAGTGCAATATGACATTTACCAAAAGAAATATTTGACTTAGCCACTGAAATCCTCAACAGAGTTAAAAGATTGAAAAACGCAGAGGGGAATGGCAGAGAAGAAGCACTTAAATGAGAACTTCATATCAAAATGAGAAACTAGTATCAGAGATACTTTAAAGATCCATGTATTTGGAAATTAAACATCCACTTTTAAATTATGGGTGTATCTAAGAAGCTATAACAAGGAAAATTAGAAAATGTTTGTAACGGCATAAAAACAAAAAGAGAATTCATTAGAATTTGTTGCACACAGCTGAAGCTGCTCAGTGTATATCTTGAATAAGGTATGAAAACAAATTGTGGACACTAGCATAAAATTTTGTGAAATTTGAACAAAATCTGTATTTTAGTTAATAATAATACTGTATCACATGTTAATTTCCTGTTTTTCCTTTTTTTACAACGTTGCTCAGTTACTTCAGTCATGTCCCACTTCTTGCGACTCTGTGGACTGTAACCCATCAGGCTCTTTCTCTGTCCATGGGATTCTCCAGGTAAGAATACGGAGTAAGTTGCCATTTCCTCTTACAGGGTGTCCTCCTGACCCAGGGATCGAACCCTCATCTGTTGCAGCTCCTGCGTTGCAGGCAGACTCTACCACTGAGCCACCGGGAAGCCTTTTTACAATATAGTATTTCTTTATATTCTCAAAATTGAATCAGAAGCTTCAAGCCTCATTCAAATTTTCTTTAAATCAATGTTATTAAGCTTTCTAGACTTTTAGCAGTAATATTGGTGGATTCATACAAGTAGAATCAAAATGTCATAATTTTTTTAGCTAGGCAGAAATTTATGTTTTCCAATATATATATATTTATATGTATTATATATATATATACATACAAAAACTTTTTCTATGATCTTGATAAAGGCTTGAGAAAGAATAACAAGGAAAAAGAGATGGAGTATTGGAGAACATAAACTGAGTTTACGAGAGAGCACTGAGTAATTGGAAAACATAGCTCATTTAGTTATAAACTCATTTAGTTTATGAGAGAGCACTGAATATGAAATAGAAAAAGTGAAGCAAGCTAGATAAAAGTAAAAGATCATCATGTAGTCCAGTTGTTAGTTGTTTTTAAACATGCTGTTCCTTAGAATCACATTTGGAGCTTGGGAGAAAAAAAAGCTTACTGGGGTATTTGTACTTTTCAGAAAATCTCAAGAGAATTCTAATGTGCATCCGGATTTTAAAAAGTGATTACAGGCTTTTCTATTAAATGGTCATTTTAGTAATATAGAATCCTATTATTTTCTATGAACTAATCATGATACAGTGGTATTAAATGAATAATAGTTACATAATCACAATAGTGGGCTTCTCTGGTGGCTCAGGCAGTGAAGAATCCCCTTACAATGCTAGAGCCCTGGATTTGATCCCTGGGTTGGGAAGATTCCCTGGAGGAGGGTATGGCAATCCACTGAAGTGTGCTTGCCTGGAGAATCCCCATGGACAGAGGAGCCTGGTGGGCTGCAGTCCATGGCATCGCCAACAGTCGGACACAACTGAGCAACTAAGGACACACACAGGAATCACAATAGTAAAAGATGCTTATCAGTTTTCACAGTCACTAGCCAGACAAAAAATAAAAGATAAATTGCAATTTCAAACCATAGTGGAAATATAATTGATCTAAAAATATAAAATAAGTACATACAATTTGGGAGTTAAAGAGGTGGTAAGTGGAAGTGTATACATGCACATGTTTTTATCCACCCAGTCAGTATATGTCTTGGTTGGTGTATTTAATCCACTTGCATTTACAATAGTTATTAATATGTATGATCCTATTAAAGGTGGGAGGAGAAGGGGATGACAGAAGATGAGATGGTTGGATGGCATCACCGATGTGATGGACATGAACTTGAGTAGGCTCCGGGAGTTAGTGATGGACAGGGAAACCTGGCATACTGCAGTCCATGGGGTTGCCGAGTAGGACACAACCAAGCAACTGAACTGAACTGATGATCCTATTACCATATTCTGAAATGTTCTGGGCCTTCTTTTTTTTTTTTTTTTTTTGGTAGGTCTCTTTCTTCTCTTGTGTTTCCTGCCTGGAGAAGTTCCTTTAGCATTTGTTGTAAAGCTGGTTTGGTGGTGCTGAATTCTCTTAATTTTTGCTTGTCTGTAAAGCTTTTGATTTCTCTGTCAAATCTGAATGAGTTTCTTTCTGGGTAGAGTATTCTTGGTTATAGCTTCTTCCCTTTCATTATTTTAAATATATCATGCCATTCCCTACTTCTTGTAGAGTTTCTGTTGAGAAATCAGCTGATAACCTTATGGGAGTTCCTGTGTATGTTATTTATTGTTTTTCCCTTGTTGCTTTTAATAATTTGTCTTTATTTTTTGTCAGTTTGATTACTGTGTGTCTCCATGTGTTTCACCTTGGGTTTATCCTGCTTGGGACTCTCTGCGTTTCTTGGACTCAGTTGACTATTTCCTTTCCCATATTAAGGAAGTTTTCCACTATTATTGCTTCAAATATTTTCTGGGGTCCTTTCCCTCTCTCTTGTCCTTCTGGTACTCCTATAATGTGAATGTTGGTGTGGTTAATGTTGTTCCAGAGGTTCTCTGAGGCTGTCTTCATTTTTTTTTTTTTTCATTCTTTTTTCTATATTCTGTTTTGTGGCATTGATTTCCACCATTCTGTCTTCCAGGTCACTTATCTGTTCTTCTGCCTCAGTTATTCAGCTATTTATTCCTTCTAGTGTGTTGTTCATCTCTGTTTGTTCTTTAGTTCTTCTAGGTGTTTGGTAAACATTTCTTACATCTTCTTTCAATTTCTGAGATCCTGGATCATCTTCAGTATCATTACTATGAATTCTTTTCCTGGAAGGTTGCTATCTCCACTTCATTTAGTTGTTTTTCTGGAGTTTTATCATGTCCTTTTATCTGGGACATAATCTTCTGCCTTTTCATTTTTATTAACTTTATGTGATGTGATTTTCATTCTGGAGGCTGCAGGATTGTAGTTCTTCTTGATTCTTTTGTCTGCCCTCTGGTGGATGAGGCTAAGAGGCTTGTGTAAGCTTCCTAATGGGATGGACTGGTGGTGGGAAAAACTGGGTCTTGCTCTGGTAGGCAAGGCTATGTTCAGTAAAACTTTAATTCAATTGTCTGCTGATGGGTGGGGCTGTGTTCCCTCTCTGTTAGTTGTTTGGCCTGAGGCAGTCCAGCTCTGGAGTCTACAGGCTCTATGGTAGGGTTAATGGTGACCTTCAAGAGAACCCCTGTCCCTTTGGCAAGCCATGGCCAAACCATGCCTCCCCAAGAGACCCTCCAACACTAGCAGGTAGGTTTGGTTTAGGCTCGTGTGAAGTCACTGCTCCTTTCTCCTGGGTCCTGGTACATGCAAGATTTTGTTTGTGCTTTCTAAGAGTAGAGTCTCTGTTTCCCCCAGTTCTGTGAAAGCCCTGTAGTCAAATCCTGCTTCCCTTCAAAGTCAGATTCCTTGCAGGTTCACAGTCCCTTTGCTGGATTCCCCAGACTGGGAAGTCTGACATGGGGCTCAGAACCTTCACAACAGAGGGAGAATTTCTTTGGTACTACTGTTTTCCAGTTTGTGGGTTGCCCACCCAGTGCTATAAGATTTGATTTTATCATGATTGCACCTCTCCTACCATCTCATTGTGACTTCTCCTTTGTCTTTGGACATCTTTTTTTTGGTGGGTTCCAGAGTCCTGTTAATAGCTACTCAACAGCTAGTTTCAATTTTGGTCTTGACTTTACATAGTTTTGAAATTCTTTTTCTTAGAATGATTCTTAAAATTTCTTTAACTGGGATATTGACTGGCATGGTATGCAAAGTGAAAGAATAATGTGAAATGTCACATAATGTCACATAAGTTGACAATAAGAATTAGAAAGTAATTGTAATTCTACCACTATTCTGCTTTTGGTAAGTTTATGTCAACATTTCCTCATCTGAATCCCAGTTCACATACAGCTAAATCTGGGTTGTGAAATTTGCTGTAATTTTGGGAGAGGTAAAAATCCCTAAAATGCTTATTGTGTTTTGGCAGCCTTTAAAAGTGAATAAGAGAAAGACTTCAAATTGCTAATTCATTTTTTTGCAAATAAGTCACTCTGAATATTGACAGTATCACATATTCTCACATTCCAGTTTTGTATCCCATTATTGTTGGAATAAGTTTGACTTTGTTTTCATAATGCAGTAAATAATGGATAGTTTTAACTACATTTTTCTCCCATGACATTACTAGACATTACTAACAATTCATTCTCAAATAGAGCAGTTGAAATATCTTCAAATATATAAAGTGCATGTGCTAGGGCTTAGCAGGAAAAATGACTATGTTAACCTCTCTTATATAATGGAAGAACACTCAGTTGGGAATCAGAAAGCCTGGGTTTTAGCTTTTCCTCTAATATCAACTACAAAAAAGGACTTTGGACAAGACATTGAAAGTTTCTAAGTCTATGTCCTTGTCTTTAAAATGAGGAGCCAAACAAAGTTATTACAGGGATTCACTCAAATTTTGAAATTCCATGACTTTGCTTTTGTTCAATAATATACTTTTACTGTATTATTGCAGTACATATAAGCTAGGAGTTCAAATCCTTCCCGTTAGGTTTAAACCATTCCCCCAAGGGCTGGAGTGGGGCTTATTTTTTTTCCTATGCACAGGTCATAGTCTGTTCTTATTCAGCCTTTAGATATTTAACCAGAGTATTTGACACATATAAATGATTTTATTATAAAGGTGAAAGTTCTCACACATTAGAGAAAAAATAAATTTCTTGCTTTCTCACTGAAGTCTTCCTGTGAATCATTCCTTAACTGTCACTCTTGCTGGCTAACCCTAATTCTGCTTTGTCAAATTTGTGTGAGATCGGGCTGGCCTGGTAGGAGATGATGCAGGTACAAAGTTTCACAGCATCTGTATACTTAAGCACCACACTAGTCTTTTTACTTCTTTTAAAGTGTAGAAGCTGCATGCCAGTATGTTTCTAAATGAAACTTCAGGTTGCAATGATCTGCTTTGGAATTTGAGACATTTTTTTGGGCTCCCCTACCCATATATCTCACTGGCATGCCCTTGTGAACCAAATACACACATGCTGGCAAGTAAAGATACCCACACACAGACACTACTGTGTGCATCTACCTGTATGTGTGTGTGCACACACACGTGTGCATGATGCTTGACTTTGGACCCTGCACTTATAATGGGGAGCATTCATTTCTCCTGGTTGTTACCTCCATTTCCATTCTAGAGAACTTTGACTTTCGGAAGTGACTTTACATCTAACAGAGAGTGGCTGTTGTGGGCACCTCAGGGACAATGAATTTAAGCAGAAGAATGAAGGTAATTTTTATTGGATTAAAGATTAGTCTTTAAATTCCTTAGGGGAATGAACCAAATCTAATGTTTTTCTGTTATGTTTCCAAAGCTAATGTTTTCCTGACTCTTTTTATATTGTAGTTTGGTATCTTCTGAAGAGGAGAGAGGAAAAAAAGCTTTAGCAAATCAGCTCTTTTATTCAGAAATGGAATTTGGGGGGTCTGTTTTAGCTAGGCTTTTTGACAATCTGATTTAATGTTTTTGCTGATGATTGAGTGGCTTCACAAATGTGAAAATCTGGGTGATGGAGGGTGTTGTTGAGGTGGAAACAGAGTGCAGTTATTTAAATAGTCCTGGGCCAATAAGCGCTTGGTAGGTGGAGTTACTGTTGTATGCATTACAGAGAAAGATAATTCTGAATGAAGACTTTAAACATCACACATGCTGGCTGGGCTCTGGTTCTATGCATTGTGCAAACAAAAATGAGTGACTCAGTGACTAGGTTTTGCTTACTATCCATTAGTGGATGCAGCATGTTTGAAAAGACTTCTTTTTTAAAAAAAAATATGCATGTAAAGGATTTATCAGAAGCCCTCATGAATATTTCATGAGTTGATATATTCAGCTGAATGAATTCAGCGAGTGTCAGTGTGTAGCTTGCAGACAAACCTCATCCACAAGGAGGCTACTGACATAGGAAGCACTTTGGCGCATTTTCAGAGGCAAAGCCAGGCTGATAAAGCTCCTTGTGACAGGCTGACTTGCCATTCTTCGATTATGCTGCTCCTGCTCTAAGCAGCTCCTACTTTGGAGCCACAGCTTCCTAAATTAAACTGGGAACAGTTTGCAGACTTACCAGCCTCCTAACCTGCAGCTGTGTCTCTGCTATGTTTGAGATTTTTGTTTTGGATGGTGAAAGCCAGCACTCCATATAAGACATGACAGCAAAAGATTCTTCAAAAGAACTTACTGCTTCTGAATCTGAGGTTTGCATAAAGACTTTCAAGGAGCAAATGCACTTAGAACTTGAGCTTCCAAGACTACCGGCAAACAGACCTACATCTCCTAAAATTTCTCCACGCAGTTCGCCAAGGAACTCACCCTGCTTTTTCAGAAAGTTGCTGGTGAATAAAAGCATTCGGCAGCGTCGTCGCTTCACTGTGGCTCATACATGGTAAGAAGGGATTTGGTGGTGTTTGGAGTGCTTTTGACTAGCAACAGTGATTTGGAAATGTAGCAAATGGAATATTTGAATTTTGTTCATAATACAGACCTCAAGTGTGAGGTGAGTGGAGAGCCGGTCAGCTGAAGAATACATAGTGCTCTGTGTGTTCATATCGCTGTGCCTAGCTGTTTCCAGATAAAAAAAGGCTCTCACTGGAGAGAGTCTTTAAAATTCCTGCTTATTAAAAACACCTAGCTAATTCTAGGGCAACTGGGTATTGAAGGAGTTTTAAAATTCAGTTTTTAATCTCTGTGGAGGTGATTGGTCACTTTGTGTGTGCGTGTTTTTCTGTTAATATTGATGAGTTTTTCTGATAGTATATTTTTGGTACAAGAATAAAAGATTCAATCTTGGATTTGTTTCTTAAGACAGTGTATAAAGTCAAACTTAATTTATGGCATTGCTGTATTGTAGTACGTCAACTAGTGATTTTGATTTATTGCCTCTGTCTTTACACTTGTCAAGGAAAGGGAAAACTAAGTTCCCAATTCTGAAATTATGTGATTACTTAATTTAATTTATGATTCAAATTGCTATTATCTTTGAGATTCTTATTGTAAAAAAGGTGACTTAAAATTTATAGATAATAATAAATAAACTCCCAATTTACTTGGGAATGCCAAGTAAATAAATCCAAGAGCCCTCTATAAAAACTGTACTGAGCCTTTAATATATATAATATTCTATATACAACAGAGTAGTTTCCTTAAACCAGTATAATAACAAAACACAAGGGAAAGCACAAAAGAAATTGAACTTTAATTGCAAAAGCTAGGCTTTTTCAGATTTCTTTGAATATTATACTTTCTTTCAGATTAAGATACCCTTCAAAATTGGGCACCTATAATTTTTATTTAATAGAGACCTTAGCAGTGAAGGGAGCTATTACCTCTTAAGGATAATTCTAACACACTGATTTTGACTGCATCTTAGATTACCAGCCAACATTGTAGACTGAGGAGATCCAGTTTTTGAAAATTATTATTTACTTGAATTCTGTTTTTTACTCATTTGAAGTGTTTGTCTGCCTGATCTACTGCACAGTATATTGGCAAATTCAAGTTATCCCTAGAAATATGTAGCTTGCGTTTGATGGACACCACATGTTAAGGCCAGTATTCATGCTTTACCTAGCTAAAAATGATATGGTTATTTTTGTTTTCTGACAATGCAATGTTGTTCACTTAATTGTTTTATTGGTGAAATTTTTTTTGATCACCTTTTGATGAGTTAAATCTTATTAATTAACTATAATCTCATACTTGTAGAGTACATGTGATTAATTTCTCAAAACTGACCAATGGTAGCATTTGTACAAAGAGATTTATATGTAAGGAGGTACTTGCTTTGAAGAAGTCCTCTCTCCTGATTTACCCCACCCCTAAAGTGTGTGTATTTTCATATAGTTTGCTAAGTAGTATGACTGAATAGGAGAAAGGGACATAGTTATACTGCTACTTAGTTCTCATAAAAGGAATAAAGGTGAAAAACATACAATTAATTGACTCATGTTTTACTAATTGGTTAATATTAAACCATTATTTTGACTAGACGGACATTTAATTTTAACTAACTGATTCTCAGATATTGGGTGAATCTTCATAAAACCTTGGTAATATTTCTTTATTATAGAGTTCCTGAATATAACAACATGACCTTTCTTTTACTCAGAATAGATATTTGATGTAGTAGAAAGGTACAGCTATAAATAATGATTTTTTTTTCCAAAAGAACCCAAAGTTTAAAATGACTAAACAGCCAGTTTCACTCTTGCATTATACAAATTTTCTTGCAGCAAATTTCAAAAAGAACAACTAAATGGTATTTGAGATAACTTATGCTACTAAAGTGGTCTTCTTCTAGCTGAGTTAAAACAAGAATTTCCACAAATTGCCAAAAATTAAAAAAAAAAAGCCCACATGACTTTGATATGATGTACCATAAGTTAAAAGAATCCATTAATCATCAAACTTACAAAATAACTTTAGTTTGACAGTGATTCATTTTCACCCATTTTTACCTCCCAGCTTACACACTCTTCTTGTATTTCTTAGTAAAGGTATATCATTGTTTCTTTTAACTTCTGATTAAGTCTCTATTTATGTTTATTTTTTTCTCAGTGCATATTTAATATTTTTCAATTTTTTTTTCATGGAGCATTCAATGAAATTTTCTTTTCATAAAATACATATGTATTTGAATGACTTTTTCACTAACCTTAAAAATTATGTACTCCTTTTTAAACAGCATCATATGTAATTTAAATGAGGAAATAAGAGCATAAGTACTTTATTTTTGCCTCTTTGTCGTGATGAAATGTAACCATTCTTTTCATGATCAACAATTAGTATTTTCCAAACCATGCATTTAAGTTAGAAATTCCAAGATATGCACTTAGAAGTCTCTAAAAACATGTTATTACTTTACAGTAGACAGTAGACGTCTTTTAAAAAGACTGGATTGTTTTGATTCCAGCATTGAAATTAAAGTAATTTTCATGATGAGCTAAACAATGCAGAGGATGCAGTTTATATCTAAACCCACTGAACAGTTTTTTTTAATCTTCAGTTATTTGTAGATTTCATTTTTTTTTCAGGTGAATGTATAGTTCTCTGATTTTGACAACCCAAGTTATGAAGTGTGGGTTAATGGCAGAAGATTTAAGAAACACTTGTGAAATACTGACTCTGTGATTCTTTTTAAAATATCTAATAAAGATAAATATTCAGTGTTTTATCACTACTCAGAGTATTGATGCAGTCCTAAATCTGGAAGGAATTTGGGTGGTTTATCTAGTTGCTTTCTTTAACTCTTGTGCAGGCCCACAGTTACTCCATCTTTGACATATGGGAATCTAGCCTATTTTTAAGACTGGAAAAAAAGTTCTAGAACCTCACTTAGTACACAGTGTTACTACTTAATAGTCCTGGTATTGAAAATTACATTGGTCTTCAATGGATATTAAGAAAAACTTATAAGTACTTGCATGAAAATGAAGATAATTATTAACCAGTCCCAGGATTTTTTTTTTTTCTCTCAACATATATAATTGAGCTGTGCTGCGAGCAAGAAAAGAAAAAACTGCTGATTCGATCCATGTGGATTCCAACATCTCCTATATTTTTGGTTCTTTACTAGGATGTTCACACATATTATCTCATTTAAGTTTTATTAGGAGAATAAGAATACTCTAATATTACATGCTGCATTTATAAAACTGTTCTGAATTGCTTTCATTTCTTCCAAGTATTTCTATTCCCTTTGTTATTATTTGACTGTATGCCATTATCCCAAATTTCTAAATTCTCCTTTCAATTCTGAAACCCAAAAGTGGACACTCAAATCCATGTTAGTTGATATGAGACAATATAGATTTTTAAAAAGTGTGTCCTACACTGCAAAGCATCAGTGGAATATAAAGCATTGGTGAACAGGGAGAAGGGAAAATTTATACCTAACCCCTAATCAGGGATGAAAACTCCTGAGACATAACGTTATCCTCCTTGTCTTATGTGGTCTGCTTGTTCATTTTTTTTTTTTTCAAATTTGAACTTTTTATTTTGTATCAGGATATAACAATTAGCAATGTTGTGTGGCCTGCTTGTTCTAGACTTACACTTGCCACCTGTAGCTTTGTCAACCTTCTCTCCTTTGCTCATGTTCCAACCTCAGTTATCAGTTCTCCGACATCATCAGCAGCGTGATGCTCTCTGATGGAAGCTACTGGTGATGGTTCTGAATACATTTCAGGCCTACCACACTGCTCTTGAAGAGCAAGTGTATTGGTGAATACCACCACTCTCTGTCTGTTCATGCTTGCATATGGGATATGCTTCACAGAGGACAGTATACTTTCAGAGTTAGTATTAGAAAAGAAGACCTGTTTTTTGTTTTTTTTCCCCAGTTCCCCATTTAGTTCTACCTAGACCTTGGAAATATTTCCTCATTTTTATTAAAGGTTCATGAAATGTGAACTTTTGTGCCGAATATTTGACTGTGAAAGTATGAAACGACATAGTTCATACTCTAAAGGAACTTACTTATATTTGATAAGACAAAGCTAGAATAACTGGAGAAGAGTAAAAAGAAAATGTTTAATAATATATGTTTAACCTTTCTCTAAAGCTTTGCACACATTTACTGCCTTATACAATTTAGTCCTAGTTTGTGAGCTAAATCTAAATCTGTGCCTTGTGTTCTTTCTTATATTTCCTGAATTATTTCCTAGCAGTATGGAAAATTTTTGAAAAATATCTCTGTCTTTAAGTACTTACTGACTGAACATTTGATTGAACAGAACATTTGTTGAAAGCCTACCATACTCTGGGTGCTACTCTGGGAGAAAGAGTCCTTACCTTCAAAGAACGCTCATGCCCCATGGAAGACAAACGTAGGCATTAAGAATTAATCAATGGTATGTGTGTAATGCTAATGAAGAATGACACTTAACTTCTAAGAGCACAAGAAGAGACAAATACTGCCAGAGAGTGAGTCAATGTGTTAGGGAAGGTTTGGAGGGGAGATGACATTTGTGTGGGGTCTTGAAGAATGATTAGTTTTTCAGGAGAAAAGTGGGCAGGAAGGGCAACTTTTTTTTGGCCAAAGTGACAATAATAAAATTCTGTCAACCAATAACAGTAATAATAACCCACAGTTATTTTGTACTTAAAATGCATCTGACATTATTTTAAATTATTAGCTTATTTTTGTGCCATGATGTATGGCAAAAACCATCACAATATTACAAAGTAATTATCTACCAATTAAATAAATAAGTAAACAAAACAAGCAAAAATGTCCAGGTTATGTACTGATATTTCCATTTTATTGGAAAGGGGATGAAGCATAGGGAGCACAGGTAATTTGCCCAAGAGTACACAGCAAGTAAGGGGCTGAGTTGGGATTTGACTCAGAGGATGGTGGAAAGTGAGTAAAGTTCATTGGAGTTTTATAGCCTTAGGTGCAAGGTAGGAGAGATAGGAAGTCAGACTCTGCCTGGAGATTGGGGTCACACTCTAGGGCTTCCAGTATCGTGAACAAGACTTGGGGATTTATCCCATCATCAGCGGGGAGCCACTGCAAGGCTATGAGAAGGGGGTTACCTTAAATAGCTTTTACTTTGGAAAGGGCTTTGCAGGCATTGTGGAGAATGGATTGGAAGGTGAGAGGATTTAGAAGCATGGGGAAAAGGGAGAATGTTCATTTGAGAGATAATGACTTCTAATTATTGAGTATGTTCCATAGCATCAAAACTATGCTTATAACATTCTTTATGACTTAACAAATTATGGTTTATGGAAACTGGGAGGAAAAGCATGTAAATTCTGTATGCCTTGCATTTATCACCTCCAGCATGGTGCTATGCATAGTTCTAGTTAATGCACTAAATCCAAATGCATCAAAGAATCTTAGCAAAGGTGCTAGGGAGGATGAAAACCGATTAGCTCAGTCCTAATTTATTAGAGGTGCTTTGTGTTGTGTTTGTGTATAATCCTGATGAGTTTTTTATAGAAATTATCTATGTCCGCAATCTGATCTCAATGACAATGGAAATCTATGCCTCATAGCCCTATTCTATTGCTTTAATCAGGGCAACTGTTTTCTCAGTAATGCAAGTCTGTAAATGGTGTTTTTCTGGCCTTTTAGTGTGTGCAAGTCTTCAATGTATTGGATTTTTAAAATACTTACTGGAAAAAGGGCTTTGAAAGTAGTGATGACAAACCCCCTGCCGGGATACACACTGGAAGGTGACCCAGCAGGCATACCAACTGCCCAACTGCTAAAGTTTAAGTCTTTTGTGAAATTCCCTTTGCTTTCTTTTCCCATTCTTCCTTCTTTCATTGACTCCCAGTTTTGAATCCTTGGATGTTTATTGTGCCTCCTTCTCTAGCATCACTGTCAAGACACCTGCAACATTATACTTGAGGTATTTAAATGATTCCCAGAAAAGTATCTAAAATGCTTGCCCTGGTTTACAAGGCCCTACATTTTCTGGCTCCAGAATACCTGTGACCTCATCTCCTATTCCCCAGCCATGTTAGGCTCTTTTCTGGTCTTCAACAAACCTTGTATATTTCTACTTCCGGGCCTTTGCTTGATGTTGCTTCTGCCTAGAAGTCTAGTTCCCTAGATGTTGACGTGGTTCACTATCTCACATCCATTCCTGGCTTCTACTCAAACCTCACTTGGTAGAGAGGCTTCTGCTGACCCCTTCATCTAAAAAAGCACTGTTTGCTTTCTTGTCCCTTGTTTTGCTTTCTTTATCTTCTTGGGTGTTATTACCTGGAAATATATTGCTAGAAAAGACACACTTGTCTGTATGTTGTTTTTCTCTTCTATTGTCTACCAATCTAGCAAAATTGCATGAGAGCAGGGATTCTGTCTTGTTTACTATATCCCGGGCACCTGAAGAAAGGCTGGCACTTGGTATATATTTGACGAAAAGTAAAAGAAAAAATGAATATAGTCCTTGTGTCCTATTTTTTTTTGTTGTTGTTCTTCTAGCACTTTCCCTTTAGCTTGTTATGAAGGAGGAGAAAAGGAAACTTAGCTGACACTCTATAAGCACCCTCACTTCATCCGTCTCTTAGTAGTTGTATTCCCTTTTTGCTGGTAGGGCTACTCTAACTTGCTTTCTGTTTTGTGTTCTGTGATATCGTAGGTACAAGTTTAATCACGGTATCTCACTAGAGGCTAAGTGTTTTACATGGTAGCCTATTTAATTAAGCCGCTGTGTACAAATCACACTCCCTAACCTGTAGTGCTGTAAAGTAAATATTTGTCTGTAGCACTGTACAATTATTATTTGGTTATTCCTCATGCATCAAACAGCACACCAAATAGGTGGTGTTTCAGCTTAGGAAAGCTCTACATATCTCTTATTAACTATCTGAGTGGAAGCATCATAGAGACAAACCTATTTGTTATTTGTCCTTTAAAATATCAGCATATTATTTATTAGAATGCTTAATTATTGATCATTTCCTACTAATGCAGCATCTAAAAAATATTAAGCTTTCTGAGCTTTCGATAGAATTTTCCTGGGGAACTTGTAAGGAAGAGTCCATTGCTTGCAAAGTAAGGAAATTGTGAATTTATAACCATTGTATTCTAGAAAAGACATCCTTAGGAGCAAAAATCCTCACTTGGTTTTGTTTCATGTTTTTCTGAACTGAGAGGTTGGGACCTCTGTCACTCCTAGTAATTTGTTTGACAGAGATATGTTTGACTCCCACTGTGTACTTTAAGTTAAAAAAAATAGAAGTAATTTGTTGACCTTCTCAAATTGCTTGAAGTTCTTCTTGCTAGAACTTAGACGTTTTGTCTTTGAGGAAGAATACGAATGACTGCTTCTCTCGACCTTTTGTGGAAAAGAACACTTGTCACTATGCATGCTCTCCTGACAGACAGCTTATCGCCTCCTTCACCCTATACCCTCACAACGTCAACCTCAGCAAATAACGCAGATTGTAAATAAAGGGGAAGGGGTAATGTGGCTTTCAGAAAAACTGCTTTCAAACTATATTTTGTGAAGCATTAGTGTTCTAGGACCCATTTTGGGGAATTCCTTGAAAAATAAGATAGTGATGATCTTTTTGCTGGTCCTGGGTCCAAGCAAAGAAACATGGATGAATCTGGGGAAATTTCAGGAAATTTGGGGGAGTACAGATTCCATAATCTCCAAGTGTCTGAAAAACCACCAATGTAAGAGATAAAGGAGTAGATAAAAAATGTCTGGGTAGCTATGCTTGACAGAGTCATAGAAATTTTCAGACATTAAAATTATATGCATCTAAGATGTCCAGGAACGGCAGCAGAATAAATGAGGAGGGTGGACATAATTTGGGTCAAGGAGAGGTTACTGGTAGTGAGGATTTAAACTTTCAAAACCTTGAAAGAATAGTAGTAGTACAATGAAACCTTCTACTTCGATTTACTGATTGTTAATGGTTTTCCATATTTACTCTGTCTCTGTACCTCTCTCCATATTTAAATGCCTATATGTACTTTCTTTAGTTTCAAAGGAGTGCACTTGATGCATTAGTTTTGGGTAAAAAAAAGCACCTCATTTTAAAGTACAGTTATTTCCATTTCATCAGCATGTTCTCATATCATAATTTGAGTTTAATTCTTAATAATTGACCAATATCCTGACAAGTTATAAAAAGTTTATGGCCCATTTTTAAAAGTAAACTATTGAAGCAGTGATGTGGAGGGTGGTTGTTGTCCAGGTGCTCAGTCATGTCTGACTCTTTGCAACCCCATGGACTGCAGCATGCCAGGCCTCTATACCATTCACTGTCTCCTGGAATGTGCTCAGATTTATGTCCATTGAGTTGGTGATGCTATTTAGCCATCTCGTCCTCTTCTGCCCCCTTCTCCTTTTGCCTTCAATCTTCCCCAGCATCAGGACTTTTTCAGTGAGTTGGCTCTTTGCATCAGGTGGCCAAAGTATTGGAGCTTCAGCTTCAGTCCTTCCAATAAATATTTAGGATTGCTTTCCTTTAAGATTGACTAGTTTGATCTTCTTGCAGTCCAAAGGACTCTCAAGAGTCTTTTCCAGCACAATTTGAAAGCATCAATTTGTTGGCACCCAGACTTCTTTATTGTCCAACTGTCACATCCATACATGACTACTGAAAAACCATAGCTTTGATTATGTGGACCTTTGTTGGCAAAGCCAACTGCCTCTGCTTTTTATTATGCTGTCTAGATTTGTCTTAGCGTTTATTCCAAGGAGCAAGCATCTTATTATTGCGTGGCTGCAGTCACAGTCTGCAGTGATTTTGGAGACCAAGAAAAGGAAATCTGTCACTGCTTCCACTTTTCCCCATCTATTTGCCGTGAAATAATGGGACCAGATGCCGTGATCTTAGTTTTTTGAATGTTGAATTTTAAGCCAGCTTTTTTTCACTCTCCTCTTTCACCCTCATCAAGAGGCTCTCTAGTTCCTCGTCACTTTCTGCCATTAGAGTGGTATCATCTGCATATCTGAGATTGTTGATATTTCTCCTTGCAGTCTTGATTCTAGCTTGTGATTCATCCAGCCCGGCATTTCGTGTGATGTACTCTGAATATAAGTTAAATAAGCAGGCTGACAGTATATAGTCTTGACACACTCCTTTCCCAATTTGGAACCAATCCATTGTTCCATGTCCTTGATTCGTGGACCTAGCATTCCAGGTTCCTATGCAATATTGTTCTTTACATCATTACTTTACTTTCACCACCAGATACATCCAAAACTGAGGGTCGTTTCTGCTTTGGCACAACTGCTTTATTCTTTCTAGAGCTATTAGTAATTGCCATCAGCTCTTCACCAGTAGCATACTGGACACTTAGCGACCTGGGGGGGCTCATTCTGGTATCATATATTTTTGCCTTTGCATACTGTTCATGGGCTTTTTACGGCAAGAATACTGGAGTGGTTTGCCATTCACTCCTTCAGTGGATGTTTTTTTTTTTTTCAGAACTCTCTCGTATGACTTGTTTGTCTTGGGTGGACCTGCATGGCATGGCTAATAGTCTCGTTGAGTTATACAAGCCCCTTTGCAATGACAAGGCTGGGATACATGAAGGGGCGTGGAAGATTAGAGATATCTATAATATTAATAGTTTATAAGTAATCTTGGTGACAAATTGTTGGTTTTAGGTACTTGAAACTACTTCTAAGAGGATGGGTGTCTGTAGCATTTATTTTTTTCTTCCCTCCAAAAGAGATGCTACTTCTTTCTATAAAACTGTCAGATATAATATTAATATGGAAAACTATATTTCTTAATATAGTACAGATGAACTTCTGTTATTATATACTTTTGATGTTATCTTCAATTTTATTTTTACTGTTGATTTTTTTTTATGTTATATTATTTGGAGTCAAGTAAGTTAGGTTTGGTTTTAATATTTTGTCTTGAATTGCTATTGAAATTTTAGACCAGTTAATTCTCTGTCTTGGACCTCAGTTCCTTCATTTGTGAAGTGGAGAAAATAGCCTCATATTTAAATATTTTCAAATGTTAATTTAATTTAAGCATGTATTTGTTAACTCTCCTGCTATCTATCTATGCATCCCACTATATCTACTCCTAAGATAATATATGAGAGTACTTAGTGAAATACTTCATGCATTATAAGTCACATAATAGATACTACTGTTTAATTATCTTACTAAATCTCTAAACATACACAAACATTCACATTATTGTCATTCTTGGTTGGTGAAGCAGAAATTATTTTTCATTATCTGAAAAGCATAGCTGGGTATTAAATATGCTAGTTTGGAAGAGTCAAAGTGCACTTGCATTTGTAAAAAATAATTTTATAATATTCACAGTGTGACCGTTACTGAGGAAACGAAATATCATTCATTTATTTTCATGTGATAATCACATTGTAATGAACCAAGCTAAATTGTATTGAAACGCATATCAGAAGATCCAGTGTGAATAGCTTATATCCCTAATAAGAAACTTTATAGCCTTGTTTGGCTGCTATCAGCAACATATTTTTGAAAGCCATGTGCAAAAGAGATAGGAACAGAAGCACTTTGATGTAATTCCATCCACTTGCACCAATAAGCTTGAGAGCAAAAAGAAAAAAATAAGCATGAGAAGTTGCCTTGTCTATTTCAGGATCTTACATATAAAAAGCCAATATAGGATTCAGTGAACAAATGCCTTGGAAAAATTCCAGTGTCATCAAAAACTCATTTTTCTCAAAATCTCTCCTTGCTACTCTTCATATTTATGCACAAATTAATAAGTACAGACTGTTTGTCACAGCACCGAGAATCTGAGAGTACTTCTGTGGCTTATTTGGGCCACAGTTACCTCAGCAGTTGGTTTATACAGGAAGCCTCTTTTTCACCATCAGAGCTATTTAGGCCTCCTAAAGGGAGGTTAGGCAGGTAGGACAAAGAAACGCAGGGATCCAAGTCTCTCTTGCTGATGATGTCTTAACTGCCCAAGACTTCCTCCTGAGATGTTACCATTGAAATTCACACGTGGATTTTAACTTGCTGGGGATAATCATGGCCTTTGTCCTTACCTAACATCCTGCTCAGCCAGGACTGAGCTCACCCAGAAAATATGGTTGTGTCTCTAACATGCTGATATTTACCAAAACAGCATGAATCTTTAGGAGGCTGGGTGGTGCAAAGAGCACAGCGTTTGAATCCCAACTCCACCTTTGACTAGATGCTAGGTTTTAAGCAAACCATTTAACCTTAGTTCCTCTTTCTGCTTCTGCAAAATTAGAAAAAGACTACTTGTGTCTCATTAGGTCACTGTGAAGACTGAAAGAAGTATGTGTGCACAGTGCTTAGCACAGTCCTTGGCCAATGAGAGGTAATCAGCAGACTTCATCCACTACTCTATCCAGAGCTTATGATTTCAAATAAAAATTATAATATATGTATAGTTATATAAACTAAATATTTGTATAGCATGGTTTAATTAAATAAGTTTTTATTGAGCAATGCTGTACATATTAAATACATTCTTTTTAGACCACTTAGATATTACTTAGTTTCACAGGATAGTCTGTTATCTTAAAGCCCACATTAAATGTTCTTACAACAGTAAAATAAAATTTAAAAAGAAAAATAAATCACTATGCATTATGGGGTTTACTCACTCTCATTTTTCACAGAGATGACTGCAAATGACTTTGGCCATAAAATGCTCTTTATTCTTTAAAATTCCTGTTATCTTCCTGAATTTGGTGCTTGTCTCCATTAATGAAACTAGATGCTAATGAAACACTTTTTCTCTAAGTGAATTTAAATCAATTACTGTTAAAAATATAGTGTTTTCAAAGTGCCAGAATGTGCCTGCAGTTGTTTTCCCTAGTCAGTAGAATCTAACCTCCTAGTGATTTGTTTACATAAGAAAGTTTATTCACAAGAGGCGATGAGAAAAGAGCTTAAGACCTAGAGTCCTAGACTCTAGACATGCATCCTGGCGCCACCACTTCCAAACTGTTTTGCTTTGTCTTGTTTTGTTTTTTGAGTGGCAAAGGGATAGTCATTTAACCTTTTAGACCTGCAACTTACTCATCAGTATAGATAAAGCAATTATTTCCCTATTCATATATGATATTTATAAAATTAATTAGAACAATTGAAAAACACAAAGAATTGGAACTTACTTTCTGGAAGAAGAGGAAATATGTTTATAGAGCCGAAAGTAATGATAAACTATTGCTAATGAGTACAAAATGCTGCAGGTGTATTTGGGTTGTATGTAAAGAACATGGTGTTAATAAACATGATTAAATACCATGAGCATTGCCTTATAAACATTTTATTTTACAGAAAGAGGAGGAGTTTCTGGTGTATGGGACCATTTAAGGAGAGACAGTGTGGAGATGAGGGCTAGACAAAGTGGTACCTCTGGGTCTTACTACCCTCATTGGTCTTTCCATAACTTTCATGCTTCCTGCAGAAAGATAACAGAAAGCTCAGAAACTAATATTCAGTCCAGGGAAAGTTGTATTTAACCTTTATCCAGATGACTTCACAGCATTTAAGTCAAATTGCTCTGTTTATCTTGGTTGTTTCCAGGAATATTTAGGAATGAAAGCAGAAATAAAGGTTATGGCTTCTCTTTTGACAAAGACTTCGTTTTCACATTATCACTGATCAGATTGATTCTGTCTCTGAGCAACTGAAAGACAGTAAAAGATTATATCTTTAAGACAAGGGGTTCTCTGTTCAAGTGAATTTGTACATCACTGAAAAATGACTGTCCACATAAACTCAAAGTTTTGTGACAGTGCAAAATAAAATAAAACACTTTCAGGCTTCCAAAGAATTATGCCAAGTTTCTGATTCTGTCTAAATTAATAAAAATAAGATTTTTAGGAACCTATCTGGCAATTGTAGATTAAATTAAGCAGCTGCTTCATCTGAATAAAGCTTTGCAGAGTCTAATATTATGAAAGAACTATCTTTTATAAACACAGTACTTGCTTGGGATTCAATGGATTTGGGTTTTAATGCCAGCAACATCCCAAATGCCCAGTAAGCCAATATGCATACATTTGCCACTGGTACCTTTTTTGTCAAGAGGGATTAATAATTACCTGGGCCTACCATCCTTACTTTATGCATTATGGTATTAATATTGAATGCCAGTGGTTATAGAGTGCTTTGGTGTTCTGTAGAGTGACTTGGCAAAGACATTCAGAAGGAAAAAAAAAGGCTTCTAAGTAGTCTTATACATATCAGATTTTTGAAAATGTGACTCAGCTTTAAAATGCATTAATAGATTTTATATTTGATGTGAACCCTAAAAATGGCTCTGCCAAATATTTAGTACTTGGGAAGTTAGGATGTTTATATTTAGAGTTTGAATTAATTCTTTGTAGCATGAAGTTTTTCTTTTTTTTTAATTCCAATAAACCAATGTATACGGTTGAATGGTGCAAATATAATATGCCTTGCCATTAAAAATCTCTAGTCAAACCCCCCCCAAAAAAAAAATCTCTAGTCAAACCCAAAAATGTATATAATAATTCAGTATGTGAAATCATTTTATTTGATAGGTACAAGTGTTAAAAGTATACAAGTATAAAATAATAATGCTCTCTTATGACTGCTGAGAGGTGTCAACCTAATTATGAAACTAAAAATCTATAGCTCAATGGTGGTGCTCCCCTTTCCAAATGCCTGTGAACCTTGAATCAGCATCTATTATGATGACTTATTTTCTTGAGAGTCAATCAGTATAAGTATAGTGAGCTGTACTTGGCAATCTGATATACCAGTATGAGGTCAGGTATAAGCAGACTGCTGGTGTGAGCAAGCAGAAAATATGCTCTAAGAGAGAAAGGAGCAAGATAGAAATATTTTAATTTTATGAATAAAAAATGAAGCAATAATATAAAAACGATACCACATACACCTTATATTATTTAATGCTTACCTCTATTTAAAATGGGGAAACTGAGATTCATGAGGTCAACTGACCAATGCTAGGTAACCAAGCTACAGAGTGGTAAACCAAGAATTAGCCCATGTGTTCTAATTTAGAGTTACACATCTTATATATTGACAAGGCTCACAGATTCAATGAACTTTACACAACCCACTCCACTCCCTCCTCAACCCCCAACTCCCAGCTCCTATGGGAAAACATCTAGAGTTATCATACTCTCATGTCCCCTTATTAAAAGCCTTCTCACAGTGAGGGCTGACAAATTCATTTGCACTTAAGCGTAATTGACTCATGGGTTTTAATGTGTTATTCTATTTTTGGAAATAAACATTAAACCAGGCGAATTAATCTCTGCTTGTAGAGTTTGACACATTAGATAGCAGAGGCAAAGGAAATATTTGGAAGGATAAAAGTCGTTTTCCAGTCCCCTCAGGGCCTGGGACACAGAGGATGGGCTGAATGTCCCAGGCATGTAATTGTGTTTGCAAACCTTTTGCTCATTCACCAAATTATTCATACCAGCTACCTGTTCCATACCCATGTTTCCTGGCTTCCTTCCTATCTCTGGGGATCAGCTCTCTGTACATGGTTAAGGCCAGTCCCTCCCTTCTCCCCCTCAAAGGACTTTGCTCTTGCACTTGTCCTTGCTGTCTCTTGCGTCATTGGTTTTCCATCCTATTAGATTATGTCTATCTGGCTATAAACATTTAAAGTTCTGTCCTCTGAAAGGCCCTCTTTGACCCTATGCACACCTCTATCTATTACCCTATATCTGTTCCCCTTTACAGTGAAACTCTCCAAAATAATAGTCTATAGGCTATAGACAGACATATAGACATATAGACTATATAATAGTTTATATGTCTTGTTATACTTTGGCTACTTGATGCGAACAGCTGACTCGTTGGAAAAGACCCTAATTCTGAGAAAGATTGAAGGCAGAAAGAGAAGAAGGTGACAGAGGATGAGATGGTTGGATGGCATCACAGATTAAATGGACATGAAATTGGGCAAACTCCAGGAGATGGAGGCCTGGCCTGCTGCAGTCCATGCGGTTGCAAAGAGTCAGACGCAACTTGGGGACTGAACAACAAGAAGTCCTTTTTTGAAAACTTCAAGTTTTGCCCTCAAAACTCCATTGAAAGTGTTCTTACTGAGGTTATGAAATCCATGTGACAGACCAAATGATCAAATAGCAATCCTCATCTTGCTCAGCTCATCAACACCATGTCTTACAGTTGGTTATGTCTTCTTTCTTGAAACAGTGCCTTCACTTGGCTTCCTGGACACTGTAATCTCTTTCCTTTCTCAAAGGCTGTTCTTTCTCAATTTCCTCAGCTGGTTCCTCTCCCCGAACTCTAAACATTGGAATGTCCCCAGAGGAATGTGGTCTCTCTCTGTTTTGTCTGCACCGCTCCCTAGGCCAAGTATCTCCCGTAGATTCATGACTTTAAATAATATCTGTGCACTGATGATTACAGTTTGTATCTTTAGATAGACTCTCTGAACTCCAGACCTATGTACCTGTCCAACAGCCTTCTTGACAGCAAAACTGAGCACATCCAAACCTGACATCTTGATTTTCACCCCTGACATCCCACCCTTGTTGCAATCTGTTCCCAGTCTTCTCCATCTTGGTAAAATGCAATTCCATTTTTTTTTTCCTGATTGTTCAGGCCAGAAATCTTGGAGTCTTCCATGGCTCCTGATTTTCTCTGATATTTCACATTCAAAATGCATCAACAAATTCTATCAGCTCTGCTTTTACAATGTCTTCAGAATCTGACTACTCATCACGACTGCTGCCATTCTGATCCAGGTTACCATTATCTCATACCTGGATTATTTAATTAACCTCTTGCCTGATTCTCCTGCTTTCCATCCTTTCCTCCTTATAATGTATTCCCCACACGGCTGCCACAGTGATTATAACATATGAGCGACTGTGCCGCTACTCTATTCAGAATCCTTCAAGGGTAGCCCATGTCACTCAGAATGTATGTGCCATAGGTGCAAGGCCCTATTGATCTTTCCTATTACTTCTTAGACTCCCTTCTCCCCTGACACCATTCCAGACACACTGATATACTTGCTGGCCCTCAAACAGTCTCAGCAGCATCCCTTCTCAGGGTCTCGGCCTTTTTTGTTGTCAAAAAAGAATATCTCCTAGATATCTTATGGCCTTCTTCCTTTTTTCAGATCATTGCTTGAATTCATCTCATTGGAGAGAATCTTCCTGACCATGAATATAAAACCAATATAAAATAGCCTTCCTCTTATCCTTAGGTCTGCTTTGATTTCTTTATACCACATATCCATACCTGATGTATAGCTCTACATCATTGTCTGTATGTAGATATCTACACCCACAGCTATATTCATGTCTGTATTTACATCGTCTCTATCAATCCATCATCTATCTTATTGTCTGCCTTTTCCCACTAGAATATAAACTCCATAGTGATAGAGACTTTGTGTATTTTGCTCATTGTAAATCCATAATACAAGCTAGTACATTGATGTTGTTCAGTTGCTAAGTCATGTCTGATTTTGTGACCCCATGGGCTGTAGCACAGGTTCCTCTGTCCTCCACTATCTTCCAGATATTGCTCAGATTCATGTCAGTTAGCTGGCTGTGCTGTATAAAAACCATAACTTTGACTAGATAGACATTTGTCAGCAAAGTGATAGCTCTGTTTTTTAAAATGCTGTTTAGGTTTGTCATAGCTTTTCTTCCAAGGAGCAAGTGTCTTTTAATTTCATGGCTACAGTCACTGTCCACATTGATTCTGGAGCCAAAGAAAATAAAATCTGTCACTGCTTTTACTTTCCCCCTTTCATTTGCCATGAAGTGATGGGACAAGATGCCATGATCTTAGTTTTTTCAATGTTGAGTTTTAAGCCAGCTTTTTCACTCTCCTCTTTTACCCTCATCAAGAGGCTCTTTAGTTCCTCTTCACTTTCTGCCATAAGGGTGGTGTCATCTGCATATCTGAGGTTGTTGATATTTCTCCCAGCAATCTTGATTCCACCTTGTGATTCATCCAGCCTGGCATTTTGCATGATGTACTCTGCATCGAAGTTAAATAAGCAGGGTAACAATATAAGCCTTGATGTACTCCTTTCCCAATTTGAAAACAGTCTGTTGTTCCATGTTGGTTCTAACTGTTGTTTCTTGATCCACATACAGGTTTTCCAGGAGATAGGTAAGGTGGTCTGGTATTCCCATCCCTTTAAGGATTTTCCACAGTTTGTTGTGATCTACACAGTCAAAGGCTTGCACATAGTTGGCAGTTAATACGTATTTGTTGAATGAATGAAAGAATAAAAAATGAATTGGGCAGACTGTCTGGGTATCTTCCAGGTTTAAGCACTGAGTCCCCAAGTTGAATAGAAGAGAGAAATGTGAACAGATTCCTTAAAATACAATGATAAATATTAAATAATTGTAGTGATAAGTTATAATAGTAAAAATAACTCCCCCTCAAAGAAGGAATTTTATATGCAAATATACATTTTTAAAAATTAAAAAACCATAAAATTTGATAATAGATTAGAATGAGAGAGTTGAGAGATCTACAGGCAATATAGAAAGTATATTGAACTTATAATGAGAAGACTTTAATTCCTATTCTGATTACATTATTTACTAGTTGTGTGATCTTAGGCAAATAAATAGCCTAGTCTTTTCCTCCCATTATACCCACTAGGCCATCAACTTTATTTTTGTGAAGATTAAGTCAAATAATATGATGCATAATAGGCATTGAGTTGATATTATTTTTCTTTGTTCCGATATGCAATAATTCTCTTTACACCCACAGGTTAGCCCTCTATTATCTGTTTTACTCCTCTATTATTTCTCAATTACTTTCTAAATTTCTACCTCACTGACTCTCTTTTGTTTTCTTCCAACAAGAATTTTTAGCATCATGTGACAATATAATCAACATCACCAGCCTGTGAAAGATTAATCCACCTTCTCTCCTTGCTTTTAGTTCAGTTCAGTTCAGTCATTCAGTCGTGTCTGACTCTTTGCGACCCCATGAATCGCAGCACGCCAGGCCTCCTTGCTTTACCTATATACATATAAACTGGTGAGTCCTTTAGCTATATTTCTAAGGGCAGAAAGTTGAATCAATCCTCAGAACTATAGGACAGTAATATATGTATATTTATTCTTTAATTGATCAATCAGTCCTAAAGGAAATCAGTCCTGAATATTCATTGAAAGGACTGATGCTGAAGCTGAAGCTTTAATACTTTGTCCACTTGATGTGAAGAGCTGACTTGTTAGAAAAGACCCTGATGCTGGGAAAGATAGAAGGCAGGAGAAGAAGGGGATGACAGAGCATGAGATGCTTGGATGACATCACCAACTCAATGGACATGAGTTTGAGCAAGCTCTGGGAGATGATTAAGGACAGGGAAACCTGGCGTGCTGCAGTCCATGGGGTCGCAAAGAGTCATACACGACTGAGTGACTGAACAGCAACATTCTTTAATTGGAAGTATGTTTATTTGACTCACAATAGAACAGTGGTTCTTATGCCATTAATATGTCATGAATCAGTGAGAGTGAAAAGGGTATTCACAGAGTAAATGCAGTGTGAATTGCACCTAAGTATAAATTACCATGCCATTTCCCCCCACCCAGGCTACAACCAGACTACTAAAACAACAACAACATGAGTATTTTTAAGACAGAGTATCACAATTATAAATGTTTTTTGTAGGATATTATGTAGAGGAAAAAAGAAAAAAATATTGGAAGTAATTCTATATCTGTTTTTTTTTAATTGGAAAGGATTTTATATTATTTTGTTTTTCTTTCCAGTTTTATCAATGTATAATTGACATATACCATTTATACAATGCCACAACATATGTCCATATGCTAAAGTATACAGCATATTGATTTTATATATGTGTATGTTTCAAACAACTACCACAATGATTTAGTCTTTTTTACTTGCATGCTATCTAGCAAGTGACTATTGAACTGATTTTCTTAATTTTTTTTCTCTCTCAGGTATCTTTGTTTTTGTTGTACATGAGACACACTTATTTTTATCCCTGTTTTACCCTTGGGATATTGGCAAGGCAGAGGGTGATATAATAATATAACATCCAAAATTATAAGATATGAGGAAACTTACACACACACTGTTTGTCAAACAATTAGAATATTTCTAAAAACATGAATGGATGTATAATAGAAATTAACCAAAATGAAAGACAACCCATTTTTTTGTTTTTTATAAACAGAGAACTTATATATGATTTTCAAGGTTATAGTAGTTAAAACTTATTTGTTCTAGGTACTCCATTGAGAAATTGATTGTTAGTTAAAGACTAGAATTTATAAGTGTTTTCCTTTTTCTATTATAATTATGGCAAATATCAAGAGTTATCCATGGGATTGCAAAGAGTTGAACATGACTGTGTGACTGAACTGAACTGAACTCAACTCATCAAGAGTTACGTCTTACCACTTTTTGCCGGGGTCCAAAGCCTGTTTCTTAAACTTCTATGCAAAACGTTTTTATCCAAGTTTTCACCAGTTGGAAACTCTTAAGGGTTGTTTAGTTTTCAATGAAAGAATCTTTGATGGAGTTTATGTCCTAAATATTTTCTGGTTTTGCAGTAGCATACATCAGACATGGCTATTGTGTTTGGATTGGGATTTTCATTTTTAACATCTTCTCAGTTCTCTAGGCATTTATTGTTTCCATCTGGTTCTCATAAAAGATTTCACATTTGTGATGCAGCTCAGGCTCCTGCCCAGAGAGCATCATTGTAATTCTATCCATGACTCCGGTTTGATAGAGTAAATACATTTTTAACTTTGCATTTTGTTGTTTTTACTTTTTTTTCTTCTTTCTTAAACAGCACTTGATTTTAGTGATATGTTTCTCTTTGGGGACAATCATTGTGCACGCACCCCACTGCCTTCTGCGCAGCTCAAAGGTGGGAGGGCAGGAGAAGGAACGACACTGAGAGTCCAGTGCAAGAAAACTTCGCAGTCGTCACACTTCCTTTGCCTTAAACACGCTGTTCTCAGTCATCTCAGGTGGAGGGGATATTTTCAAAGACTCAAACATTTTCTTGAAATAGCCCACAACTAGGAATTCCCCTTTCACCGTTAAGTAGTAGGTTCTAGGGCACAGTTCAAGCAATGTTCAAGTTTCTAGCAAGTCTTTTGTATTTAGTTAGGTGCTCAGCACATGTTTGTGAGTTTGTTTGGTGAGTACTTACATGGCTCTTAATACATGTCCAGCAGTGCTCTCACAGCTTCAAAAATAGTAAATCATTTAATTCTTATAGTGACTTTATGAAAAAGGTATTATTAGTATCCCCATTTTAAGGATGAGGAAACTGAGGCAAAAAAGCAAAATGACCACTGTTAGCAAGCAGCAGAGCCAGAATTCAAATCTACATAGTCAGGTCTGAGTCTGTGTTCTAAACTACTTAACTATGTGATGCTTAATTTGGAAATCAGCTGCAGATTTCCAAAAATCAAATATTACTTTCCCAGAATTGAATTACACACTCTAACTCCCTCAGTACTATGCTTGACCTAGAGTTGGCACTGGATGGATGTTTGTTTACACAAGTGTTTAATTAAGATGATTCAGTTTGACATACTTTGAAATGATGATTCATTTTGACATTCATTGAAACAGGCAGAACCAAAGGCAAATCACAGTTACCCAGTGCAGAGGCTGCTCTGTTCAAAGGTGCCACTGGGCCCTAGTATCTAATAATAACCCATACTTATGGCCCTAATACTACTAGGATGATGCTTTGCATCTTGGATTTCCAAATCTGAGAGAATTGTCTTCATTTTACTAATTGCTCTTTTCTGATGCAATTTTTAAAAATTAGCTGTGGTGAAATACACATAACAGAATTTACAGTCTTAAGTATTTCTAAGTGTATTGTTCCACAGTGGTAAGTACATTCATTTTGTTTTGTAACCAATTTCCAGGACTTTTTTTTCGAAATGAAAACTTTATACCCATTAAACAACAAGTCCCTCCTCTCCCTTCCTTTTTTTAATTTTTTTTTTCATCTTTTTTTTTTAATTTTTTTTTTATTATTATTATTTTTTTTTCCAGTGGGTTTTGTCATACATTGATATGAATCAGCCATGGATTTACATGTATTCCCAATCCCGATCCCCCCTCCCACCTCCCTCTCCACCCGATTCCTCTGGGTCTTCCGAGTGCACCAGGCCGGAGCACTTGTCTCATGCATCCCACCTGGGCTGGTGATCTGTTTCACCATAGATAGTATACATGCTGTTCTTTTGAAATATCCCACCCTCACATTCTCCCACAAAGTTCAAAAGTCTGTTCTGTATTTCTGTGTCTCTTTTTCTGTTTTGCATATAGTGTTATCGTTATCACCTTTCTAAATTCCATATATATGTGTTAGTATGCTGTAATGTTCTTTATCTTTCTGGCTTACTTCACTCTGTATAAGGGGCTCCAGCTTCATCCATCTCATTAGGACTGGTTCAAATGAATTCTTTTTAATGGCTGAGTAATATTCCATGGTGTATATGTACCACAGCTTCCTTATCCATTCATCTGCTGATGGGCATCTAGGTTGCTTCCATGTCCTGGCTATTATAAACAGTGCTGCGATGAACATTGGGGTGCACGTGTCTCTTTCAGATCTGGTTTCCTCAGTGTGTATGCCCAGAAGTGGGATTGCTGGGTCATATGGCAGTTCTATTTCCAGTTTTTTAAGAAATCTCCACACTGTTTTCCATAGCGGCTGTACTAGCTTGCATTCCCACCAACAGTGTAAGAGGGTTCCCTTTTCTCCACACCCTCTCCAGCATTTATTGCTTGTAGACTTTTGGATAGCAGCCATCCTGACTGGTGTGTAATGGTACCTCATTGTGGTTTTGATTTGCATTTCTCTAATAATGAGTGATGTTGAGCATCTTTTCATGTGTTTGTTAGCCATCTGTATGTCTTCTTTGGAGAAATGTCTGTTTAGTTCTCTGGCCCATTTTTTGATTGGGTCATTTATTTTTCTGGAATTGAGCTTCAGGAGTTGCTTGTATATTTTTGAGATTAATCCTTTGTCCGTTTCTTCATTTGCTATTATTTTCTCCCAATCTGAGGACTGTCTTTTCACCTTACTTATAGTTTCCTTTGTAGTGCAAAAGCTTTTAAGTTTCATTAGGTCCCATTTGTTTAGTTTTGCTTTTATTTCCAATATTCTGGGAGGTGGGTCATAGAGGATCTTGCTGTGATTTATGTCGGAGAGTGTTTTGCCTATGTTCTCCTCTAGGAGTTTTATAGTTTCTGGTCTTACATTTAGATCTTTAATCCATTTTGAGTTTATTTTTGTGTATGGTGTTAGAAAGTGTTCTAGTTTCATTCTTTTACAAGTGGTTGACCAGTTTTCCCAGCACCACTTGTTAAAGAGGTTGTCTTTTTTCCATTGTATATCCTTGCCTCCTTTGTCAAAGATAAGGTGTCCGTAGGTTCGTGGATTTATCTCTGGGCTTTCTATTCTGTTCCATTGATCTATATTTCTGTCTTTGTGCCAGTACCATACTGTCTTGATGACTGTGGCTTTGTAGTAGAGTCTGAAGTCAGGCAGGTTGATTCCTCCAGTTCCATTCTTCTTTCTCAAGATTATTTTGGCTATTCGAGGTTTTTTGTATTTCCATACAAATTGTGAAATTCTTTGGTCTAGTTCTGTGAAAAATACCGTTGGTAGCTTGATAGGGATTGCATTGAATCTATAGACTGCTTTGGGTAGAATAGCCATTTTGACAATATTGATTCTTCCAATCCATGAACACGGTATGTTTCTCCATCTGTTTGTGTCCTCTTTGATTTCTTTCATCAGTGTTTTATAGTTTTCTATGTATAGGTCCTTTGTTTCTTTAGGTAGATATACTCCTAAGTATTTTATTCTTTTTGTTGCAATGGTGAATGGTATTGTTTCCTTAATTTCTCTTTCTGTTTTTTCATTGTTAGTATATAGGAATGCAAGGGATTTCTGTGTGTTAATTTTATATCCTGCAACTTTACTATATTCATTGATTAGTTCTAGTAATTTTCTGGTAGAGTCTTTAGGGTTTTCTATATAGAGGATCATGTCATCTGCAAACAGTGAGAGTTTCACTTCTTCTTTTCCTATCTGGATTCCTTTTACTTCTTTTTCTGCTCTGATTGCTGTGGCCAGAACTTCCAACACTATGTTGAATAGTAGTGGTGAGAGTGGGCACCCTTGTCTTGTTCCTGATTTCAGGGGAAATGCCTTCAATTTTTCACCATTGAGGGTGATGCTTGCTGTGGGTTTGTCATATATAGCTTTTATTATGTTGAGGTATGTTCCTTCTATTCCTGCTTTTTGGAGAGTTTTAATCATAAATGAGTGTTGAATTTTGTCAAAGGCTTTCTCTGCATCTATTGAGAGAATCATATGGTTTTTATCTTTCAATTTGTTAATGTGGTGTATTACATTGATTGATTTGCGGATATTGAAGAATCCTTGCATTCCTGGGATAAAGCCCACTTGGTCATGGTGTATGATTTTTTTAATATGTTGTTGGATTCTGTTTGCTAGAATTTTGTTAAGGATTTTTGCATCTATGTTCATCAGTGATATTGGCCTGTAGTTTTCTTTTTTTGTGGCATCTTTGTCTGGTTTTGGAATTAGGGTGATGGTGGCCTCATAGAATGAGTTTGGAAGCTTACCTTCATCTGCAATTTTCTGGAAGAGTTTGAGTAAGATAGGTGTTAGCTCTTCTCTAAATTTTTGGTAGAATTCAGCTGTGAAGCCATCTGGTCCTGGGCTTTTGTTTGCTGGAAGATTTTTGATGACAGTTTCGATTTCCTTGCCTGTGATGGGTCTGTTAAGATCTTCTATTTCTTCCTGGTTCAGTTTTGGAAAGTTATACTTTTCTAAGAATTTGTCCATTTCATCCAAGTTGTCCATTTTATTGGCATAGAGCTGCTGGTAGTAGTCTCTTATGATCCTTTGGATTTCAGTGTTGTCTGTTGTGATCTCTCCATTTTCATTTCTAATTTTGTTAATTTGGTTTTTCTCTCTTTGTTTCTTAATGAGTCTTGCTAATGGTTTGTCAATTTTGTTTATTTTTTCAAAAAACCAGCTTTTAGCTTTGTTGATTTTTGCTATGGTCTCTTTAGTTTCTTTTGCATTTATTTCTGCCCTGATTTTTAAGATTTCTTTCCTTCTGCTAACTCTGGGGTTCTTCGTTTCTTCCTTCTCTAATGGCTTTAGGTGTAGAGTTAGGTTATTTATTTGGTTTTTTTCTTGTTTCTTGATGTAAGCCTGTAATGCTATGAACCTTCCCCTTAGCACTGCTTTTACAGTGTCCCATAGGTTTTGGGTTGTTGTGTTTTCATTTTCATTCATTTCTATACATATTTTGATTTCTTTTTTGATTTCTTCTATGATTTGTTGGTTATTCAGAAGCGTGTTATTTAGCCTCCATATGTTTGAAGTTTTAACAATTTTTTTCCTGTAATTGAGATCTAATCTTACTGCACTGTGGTCAGAAAAGATGACTGGAATGATTTCAATTTTTTTGAATTTTCCAAGACCAGATTTATGGCCCAGGATGTGATCTATTCTGGAGAAGGTTCCGTGTGCACTTGAGAAAAAGGTGAAGTTGATTGTTTTGGGGTGAAATGTCCTATAGATATCAATTAGGTCTAGCTGGTCCATTGTGTCATTTAAGGTTTGTGTTTCCTTGTTAATTTTCTGTTTAGTTGATCTATCCATAGTTGTGAGTGGGGTATTAAAGTCTCCCACTATTATTGTGTTACTATTAATTTCCTCTTTCATACTCGTTAGCGTTTGCCGTACATGTTGCGGTGCTCCTATGTTGGGTGCATATATATTTATAATTGTTATATCTTCTTCTTTGATTGATCCTTTGATCATTATGTAGTGTCCTTCTTTGTCTCTTTTCATATCCTTTATTTGAAAGTCTATTTTATCTGATATGAGTATTGCGACTCCTGCTTTCTTTTGGTCTCCGTTTGCATGAAATATTTTTTTCCAGCCCTTCACTTTTAGTCTGTATGTGTCTCTTGTTTTGAGGTGGGTCTCTTGTAGACAGCATATATAGGGGTCTTGTTTTTGTATCCATTCAGCCAATCTTTGTCTTTTGGTTGGGGCATTCAACCCATTTACATTTAGGGTAATTATTGATAGGTGTGGTCCCGTTGCCATTTACTTTGTTGTTTTGGGTTCACGTTTATACAGCCTTTCTGTATTTCCTGTCTAGAGAAGATCCTTTAGCATTTGTTGAAGAGCTGGTTTGGTGGTGCTGAATTCTCTCAGCTTTTGCTTATCTGTAAAGCTTTTGAATTCTCCTTCATATCTGAATGAGATCCTTGCTGGATACAGTAATCTAGGTTGTAGGTTATTCTCTTTCATTACTTTCAGGACGTCCTGCCATTCCCTTCTGGCCTGGAGGGTTTCTATTGATAGATCAGCTGTTATCCTTATGGGAATCCCTTTGTGTGTTATTTGTTGTTTCTCCCTTGCTGCTTTTAATATTTGTTCTTTGTGTTTGATCTTTGTTAATTTGATTAATATGTGTCTTGGGGTGTTTCGCCTTGGGTTTATCCTGTTTGGGACTCTCTGGGTTTCTTGGATTTGGGTGGCTATTTCCTTCCCCATTTTAGGGAAGTTTTCAGCTATTATCTCCTTGAGTATTTTCTCATGGCCTTTCTTTTTGTCTTCTTCTTCTGGGACTCCTATGATTCGAATGTTGGGGCGTTTCACATTGTCCCAGAGGTCCCTGAGGTTGTCCTCATTTCTTTTGATCCTTTTTTCTTTTTTCCTCTCTGCTTCATTTATTTCCACCATTTTATCTTCTACCTCACTTATCCTATCTTCTGCCTCTGTTATTCTACTCTTGGTTCCCTCCAAAGTGTTTTTGATCTCATTCATTGCATTACTCATTTTTAATTGAGTCTTTTTTATTTCTTCTAGGTCTTTATTAAACATTTCTTGAATCTTTTCAATCTTTGTTTCCAGGCTATTTATCTGTAACTCCATTTTGTTTTCAAGATTTTGGATCATTTTTATTATCATTATTCTAAATTCTTTTTCAGGTAGATTCCCTATCTCCTCCTCTTTTGTTTGACTTGGTGGGCATTTTTCATGTTCCTTTACCTGTTGGGTATTTCTTTGCCTTTTCATCTTGTTTAGATTGCTGTATCTGGAGTGGGCTTTCTGTATTCTGGAGGTCTGTGGTTCCTTTTTATTGTGGAGGATTAACCCAGTGGGTGGGGTTAGACGATTGGCTTGTCAAGATTTCCTGGTTAGGGGAGCTTGCGTCAGTGTTCTGGTGCGTGGAACTTGATTTCTTTTCTTTGGAGAGCAATGGAGTACCCAGTAATGAGTTTTGAGATGGGTGTATGTGTTAGGTGTGACCTTGGGCAGCCTGTATGTTGATGTTCAGGGCTATGTTCCTGCGTTGCTGGAGAATTTGCGTGGTATGTCTTGCTCTAAAACTTATTGGCTCTTGGGTGGTGGTTGGTTTCAGTGTAGGTATGGAGGCTTTTGGACGGTCACTTATTACTTAAAGTTCCATGTAGTCAGGAGTTTTCTGGTGTTCTCAGGTTTTGGGCTTAAGTCTCCTGCCTCTGGATTTCAGTTTTCTTCTTCCTGTAGTCTCAGGACTTCTCCAACTATACAGCCCTCCTTTCGAAGACAATGGGCTGCTTTTCTGGGCGCCTGATGACCTCAGCTAGCGATCCGAAGTTGTTTTGCGAAGTTTGCTCTGCGTTCAGTTATTCTTTTGATGAATTTGTAGGAGAGAAAGTGGTCTCCCCGTCCTACTCCTCCGCCATCTTGGCTCCTCCCCCCTCTCCCTTCCTTAGAAGGGAAACCTTTGGAAACCATTATATTTTATCTGCTCATTACCTATGGACCTTTTGGTCTCATGCTTTCACTGACTAGCTGATGTGAATAGCACTGCTGTGAACATGGGTGTACCTATATCTCTTTGAGACCCTGATTTCAATTTTGGGGGTATATGCTCAGAAGTAGAATTATTGTGTTTTATAATAATTCTATTTTAAATTCTTTGAATAGGCCTCATACTGTTTTCTCTAATGGCTGCACCATTTTACGTTCCCACCAACAATGTACAAGTGTTCCATTTTTTCTACAACCTTACCAACATTTATTATTTTCTGGGTCTTTTTTTGACAGTGAATGTCCTAATGAGTATAACAGGTATCTAATAGCTCACTGTAGATACTGCAATGCAAATTTGATTTGCATTTACTTAATAGAGACACTGAACAAAATTTCATTTGTTTTTTTGGCCATTTGTATGTCTTTCTTGGAGAAATGTCTATTCAAGTCTTTTACCCATTCTTTAAGTTGCATTGTTTTTTGTTATTGTTGAACACTTTTTATTAATATATTATGGATGTTAATTCCAAATCTGATAGGATTTGCAAATATTTTCTCCCATTTTTTGTAGGCTGCCTTTCCACTCTGTTGAGTGTGTCCTTTGATGCACAAACGTTTCACTTTCTGATGTGGTTTAATTTTACTTTTGTTGCCTGTGCTTTTAGTGTCATAGCTAAGAAAATGTTGCCAAATCTAAAGGCATAACACATTCCCTTGTGTTTTCTTCTAGGAGTTTTGCAATCATAGCTCTTATGTTTAGGTTTTGATTCACTTTAAGTTGATTTTTTTCTTTTTTCTCTTTTGTATAATGTAAGGTAAATGTCCAGCTTCATTCTTTTACATGTGAATATCTAGTTTTCTCAGCTCTGTTTGTTGAAAAGACTGATGGATATTTAAGTGAAATGTAAGTCACATAGCTATAAACCTGTAGTTCCTCTCATACTTTGGTCCAAACCACAGTGGATTTAGAAGGAATTATTTCTAGATTTTTTTTTAGCAAGAGCAGTTTTATCCCCCAGTGACATTTAACAATATCTGGAGATTTTTTTGGTCATCACGTTTTGGGGTGGGAGTGTCACGCAGTTGCTATTGGTATGTAGTGAGTGGCAGCCAGAGAAGCTGCTATAAGATACAACTCTGCTACAAGGAATTATTGGGTCTCCAATATCAATAGTGCTGAGCTTGAGAAACTTTAGCCTAGAGTATAGTGGAGAAAGGTAATATTGTGGATCCAGAAAATTGAGGAATCCTCTTTTATGTCATTGAAGGCTTAACAGTGACGACTGCAGTGGTGACTGCCTCGGGACCAATTATATACGCTGCTGTTATATAGACAGTTGCTCAGTCGTGTCTGACTCTTTGTGACCCCATGGACTGCAGCACTCCAGCCTTTCCTGTCCATCACCATGTCCTGGAGTTTGCTCAAACTCATGTCCACTGAGTTGGTGATGCCATCCAACCATCTCGTCCTCTGTCATCCCCTTCTCCTCCTTCCTTCAATCTTTCCCAGCATCAGGGTCTTTTCTAATGAGTCTACTTTTCCCATCAGGTGGCCAAAATATTAGAGCTTCAGCTTCAGCATCAGTCCTTCCAATGAATATTCAGGGTTGATTTCCTTTAGGACTGACTGGTTTGACACAGGTTCAGTTCAGTTCAGTCGCTCAGTCGTGTCCGACTCTTTGCGACCCCATGAATCGCAGCACGCCAGGCCTCCCTGTCCATCACCAACTCCTGGAGTTTACTCAAACCCATATCCATCTAGTCGGTGATGCCATCCAGCCATCTCATCCTCTGTCTTCCCCTTCTCCTCCTGCCCCCAGTCCCTCCCAGCATCAGGGTCTTTTCCAATGAGTCAACTCTTCGCATGAGGTGGCCAAAGTATTGGAGTTTCAGTTTCAGCATCAGTCCTTCCAATGAACACCCAGAACTGATCTTCTTTAGGATGGACTGGTTGGATCTCCTTGCAGTCCATGGGACTCTCAAGAGTCTTCTCCAACACCACAGTTCAAAAGCATCAATGTTTTGGTGCTCAGCTTTCTTCACAGTCCAACTCTCACATCCATACATGACACTGGAAAAGCCATAGCTTTGACCAGACGGACCTTTGTTGGCAAAGTAATGTCTCTGCCTTTTAATCTACTGTCTAGGTTGGTCATAACTTTCCTTCCAAGGAGTAAGTGTCTTTTAATTTCATAGCTGCAATCACCATCTGCAGTGATTTTGGAGCCCCAAAAAATAAAGTCTGACACTGTTTCCACTGTCTCCCCATCCATTTCCCATGAAGTGATGGGACCAGATGCCATGATCTTAGTTTCTTGACATAGGTAGGTGGCTTTAAAAAAGACCTGAGTTTCATATATATCTAGTTAGATTTTGACAATGGAATACTATTTTGCATTTTATTTTTCCCTTCAAGATAGTCCTTTTTCACTTTCTTTCACTATGACTTTTCTCATTCATACATTACTTTTCACTTTTCAGTCAGGAAGCAAATGTTTAATGGTAGTGTTGATCATAGAATGTTGGGTGCTACTAGATTCTATAATGGCCAAAGATTACAGAAAGGCCCATAGCTCGCCTTGGCCCAGCTACTCCTCCTACTTTTGAGTTACTTTTGGGAGAAAAGTACCCAAAGGACAGTATAAGTTGGAAATAGATTATTTTATAGTAACCAGGACTTGTATCTAAAATGCCAAAGCTCATCTCCTTGTCAAACTGAGTTTCAGCCTAGGGTAATTTTATATATGGTTGGGAGAAGCTTCATTGAGTAGATCATGATTGAGCTGAGATCTGACTGGCTACAAGTCTCTGTTGTTGTTGTTTGCTTGCTGTGTTGTGTCTAACTCTGAGACCCCATGGAATGCAGCATGGAGTTTGCAAACTCCCAGAGTTTGCTCAAACTCATGTCCATTGTGTTGGTGATGCTATCCAACCATCTCATCCTTTGTTGCCACATCCTTGTTCTGCCCTCAATCTTTCCCAGCATCAGGGTCTTTTCCAATGAGTCAGCTCTTCACATCAGATGGCCAAACTGTTGGAGCTTCAGCATCAGTCCTTCCAGTGAATATTCAGGGTTGACTTGACTTCCTTTAGGATTGACTGGTTTTATATCCTTGCAATCCAAGGGACCCTCAAGAATCTTCTCCATCACCACAATTCAAAAGTATCAATTCTTTGGCTCTCAGCCTTCCTTAGGGTACAACTCTCACACCTGTACATGACTATTGGAAAAACCATAGCTTTGACTCTACGGACCTTTGTTGGCTTTTTAATATGTTGTCTGGATTTGTCAAAGCTTTCCTTTCAAGGAGTAAGAATCTTTTAATATCTTTTAATTTAATAGTCTCTAACTAGGAGAAAATTTGGAAGACCAATTCCACCAGATAAACAGAAAATTACAATTTAAAAGGCTTTCAGGTGGGAACATGGCTTGGCATGTTTAAGAACTAGAAATAAGGCCAATGAAGCTGATGATATAAGAAAGTTAGTATGACAGCAGTGTGATATGACAGAGATCAATTTATTATTTCCTCCTGTGGCAAAGAGAAAGGGTTGGTTAAAGCATCCCCTGTGATAGGGAAAATAGCTGGGCACTCCTCTCAATTTTGGAGACCTATAGTTGAGAAGACTGTCAGGAATTGGTTTTGTATTGCACAGTTGGTTTATATTATTCACTATTCTTAAGATATCCATGCACTGATTAACCAAAAATTACCAAACACTTGCTATATTCCAAGTACTCTGCTATGATTAAGCATTGGAAAAACTGAGATAAACAGTACAAAATGCTTATGTCAAGGAATTCTTGCTTGTTTGTAGTTGGACAGTTTGATAGAACTCTTCTGATTACTATGTGACCTGGTGTAGGTTATCTAACCTCTCTGTGTCTACGTATAATTATCAATAAAATGAGGAGCTTGTTGTAGCTACTCGATGGAGCTGCTGTGAGAATGAAGTTAATACATTGAAAGCATTTTAAATGACGCCTGACATAATAATCACTCAGTGCCTACTAGCAACTACTATTGTGATTATTTTATGGAATAGCAGAAAGGGATAGTTTAATTCAGTCCTAAAAGTTAGGAAAGTTTAAAAGGAAAAAATGAGATTTGAATTCATTCATTCACTGATATGCTTATTTAGTAAAGATGTATTGAATACCTACTATGCCTCAGACACTGTTTTTCCACATACTCCTATTGTATTGCCTGTATTATCTTTGCCATTATTATTTCACTGTCAGACTTTAACATCTGTATCATCCTTTTCAACGGACTTAACTTTAGTGAAGGGAAGAATATAGATATTAGAAACATAAGCCACAAATAATTTTTAGGTAAAATTGTGAACTGTGATATCAAGTGTAATTCAGTCAGTGAGAGGAAAAAAATGCCAAGAATATCCAAAAGGAATAAAAGATGACTAAATGGCCTAGCCATGTGAGATAATACAAGAGAAATAAGAAATACAAGATAACATAAGAAGAAGTGGAATGATCAAGCATATTCTATAGTATATTTATCCAACTAAGATCAGTTGAGGGCCCACTGTGTGCTGAGACAAAATACAAATATGTACGATAATAATAAGATTTTTTGACATATACTGTGATCTAAGGTTAAAATACTAAAATACTCTAGTATATGCTATACTATAGTATAAAATACTATAGTAACATAACCTCATAGTTTATACTGATGGAACTACTTTATAAAGTAGTTGAAAGTTGAAAATATAATTTTTGCTCTTTTGTGGAGTAATTATATTCTTAAATTAATGTAAGAGTTCTTATTTTCACAGTCAAATGCATCCAGATGTGATGACGTATAGTTTTGATGACCTGGTTAACACTGAAAAAACTTTTTTTTTTTCTTTTTTTTTTTTCTTTTTCTTTTTATTTTTTTTATTAGTTGGAGGCTAATTACTTCACAACATTTCAGTGGGTTTTGTCGTACATTGATATGAATCAGCCATGGATTTTGCTGCATATTTTATTTTGATATTATTGAAATGACAACTAAATGTATTAGTGTTTTTCCTAGCCTGGAAATCATTATGGAACTGAAGCCTAATTTGTTTAAAAACAATTTTTAGAATATGTTTATGGTTTACATAGTTATTTAAATGCCCCATGCAGATTTATGGGATGCTCCAGCAAATGTTTTAGAAAGTTATTTTCAATGTATCACAGTCTTTGTGCAATCCATTGCAAATCAGTGACATATGGGAATTTCTTTGCTTCCAGAAACATAATTAGGTATTTATGCCTATAACCATACCCACACATTTTTTTTCCCTTTTATTCTACTGTATAGCACTAACCTGAATCTAAGCTGTAAATCTATTCAGATCTGGTTTGGAGGGCTAGTTAGATAATACATTCAGAGGGTTGCAGGAGTTAAGTGTACTTCTCTGGTTCATTTGTATGTATCACTTAAGTCTTGGGGTTGGCTTCTTCTATTTAGGTCAGCCAAACAATAAGAATTCACTGAGTGGTCACTCATGACAGACCTGCTCTAGACTGTGTACAAAGAATTCAAAGAATTCATTATTCATTATCAAAAGATTCATTGATAAACTGAGGCACAATTTCTCTTTTAAGAGTTTTCATTAGTATTGGGGAGACTAGACATATATATTTTTAAAATGCCTATTGGAAATTTGATCTGGAAATTTCACTGCTGGTCAACAGTGCATCTAGCTGGGCCAGTTGCAAGAACATGTAGTAAAGTCAGGATAATGGATGCACTGTAACATTTTGCTAGGTATAGTAGGATGCAGATTAGGGCAGGTGTCTGGCATTGTAATAATGGAAAGTGAAAGTGTTAGTTGCTCAGTTGTGTCTGACTCTTTGCGACCCCATGGACTGTAACCTGCCAGACTCCTCTCTGTGGAAATTTCCAAGCAAGTATACTGGAGTAGGTAGCCATTCCCTTCTCCAGGGGATCTTCCCCACCCAGGGATTATAGTGTAAGTCACATAAAAAAAATGAGTATGTAAGTAAGCAAGTAAATAAGTAAGTAAACACTATCACCTAAAGAACACAGAGAAACACGACTGTTACCATTGGGTGGGTAGAGTGAGTGGCTCTAGTCCTGTGGTACCTTGGAGAGCTCTCAATAACCTCTGACCAATTTTGTGTAAGGTCCTACTGACTCTTTTTGTCCTTCTAGGCCTAGGCCTACATGATTAGGTTTATCATCGTGGTGGAACTAAAATTTAGTCACTACAGCTATACTTCAATTAGCTATGATTAGACTGCAGGGTGCCAGGATAGCACCTTCATCCTATTAAACCTTTTGGCCTTCTCACTGGATCATGAGCAGTGTTTGGGGGTTTCTCCAAGGTTCCAATGTACTGAGAAGGACAAATAAGCTTATCATGGGCTCACATTGTGGGCATGCTTTCTTTCCAGGGGAAGGATCCTGTTTTTGACTCAGACAGGAGAAGTGTTGCCAAGGACGAAGTGGCATATGCTCAGTTCCAATTAGTGTGAAGACAGTAAACACTATACAAGCTCAGAGAAGGAAGTTGTTACTAAGGGTGATAGAACCCATGAAAGACTCTGCACAATAACTGGCCCTGTAGTAATGAAAGTTCAGACACCTGGGGAAAGGGAGCGGGAATTCCAAGTAGAGAAAATGGTTAGCATTAACATTCCATTAATTTCTGAGAAAGACAATTACAAGACAAAGTCTTTATCTTTAAATTGCCTGTAATCCACCAGTGCAAGAAAAGAAACACAGAAGCCTGAATGAACATTAGAATAATTACCAGTTATGTGGTAAAAGAATAAAGAGGTAGAGTATAAATGCAGTAATGATGCTTAAGAGATAAAGTCTTAGGAATAAAGGATTGATGTGGAGAGGGCTAATTAGGGCAGTGTTGAGATTAGTCTTCTGACCTGAGTTACTGTTTTGTTTCTTATAATATTGTTGTTGTTGTTTAGTCTCTAAGTTGTGTCTAACTCTTCTGCAACCCCATGGAAGCCTGCCAGGTTTCTCTGTCCATGGGATTTCCCAGGCAAGAATACTGGAGTGGGTAGCCATTTCCTTCTCCAGGGGATCTTTCTGTCCCAGGAGTTGAACCTGCATCTCCTACCTTGGCAGACTGATTCTTTACTACTGAGCCACCTGGAAAGCCTGGCTCTTATCTTAGTACTTCAAAAATAGATGTTGTGTTTATTTACTTGGAGAATTGATCTCAGGAAGAAATATAGGTAAAATAAAGGCAAAAACTTGTATTCAGGAAGATTTCAGTTATATGTATTTTGATCATGACTTCTGTGAGTTATTTCAGCCTGAGTTTAGTTTTTAGCTCTTGTGCTGCTTCCTCACTAGTGCTTGTGCTGCTGTCTGCCTGCCTCTTGGCTCTTTGGTTCTCCACTCTAGGAGATTCTCCATGCATGGTAGAATAGAGTTGCTTGTCCTTACAGAGCACGCTAGAGGATAGAAACATAATCACTGATAGGTACAAATGATAGAAAAACTCTACTTTCAATAGTATTCAGTTAGATCTTTTACCAAGCCATTTTCAGAATGTCTCTAAAAATTATTCAGTCTAACCTCAATACATCTTGGAATTGAAGATGTTTCAGAGATTGCCTCACTTACTCCTTACCCAATCAGGTAGCCTTTCAACCTGCATCACGTCTCTGGCAGCTGGTCACCAGGCTCTGTGTGAACATTGTCAGAGATGGGAGGCTCACTCCCAAGGAAGCTGTTCCACTGTTGACTAATTTTAACACTTGGAAAGGTCTTGCAGTAAGCTAGCATCTGTATCCAAGACTTGAAATCAGTTGTGCCAATTTCTTTCTAGGGAAGCTATGCCAAAGTAGGTCAATTTATATATTTATTCAGCAAAATTTATTGGGCATTTAATGTGTGCAAGGAATTTTCTAGACCTCCAAATGCTAAAATTATGAATAAGTATATAATGATTTTCCTAGTAAGAAGAAAGATTTTTAATAAATGCTTTTTGTATCAGTAGATGGATGGTTAGATGAATAAATTATAATGTTTTCTCTTTTTTATTATGAAATAAACTTTTGCTATGTAAGTAAATTTGATGTATTTCTTGATAAATGAAGAATGTGAGATTGAGCATATTAATATCTCCTAGAGGGATATTATTATTTATTTTATTGCATGCTATAGTATAAAAAATTCAGGCAAGTTAGTATATATGTATTTATTTAAGATACATATTATAAGTATGAAATAATGGACTAAAGTATTACGTGTGTATCCTAAGGAGGCATATTTTAAAATATTTTATGCAAATGCATATATGTATATAAATAGTTTATTCCTATATCTCAGTATCTCAATAAAATGCCTTTCATTTCCCACTTTGAAGACCATGTGTATCACAGAGAGTTAAGATTTATGGCTTTATTAGCTTTTCAAATATTTATATAGTCTCTCAATTAGCATGTCAAGTGTGCATTACTTCTTTGTTCTTTCTGTTACAAGTCCAATGAATGTAATGTGGTAGCAGTTCAGATTTGGTTCAAGGACGTATTAAAACTCACCAAGTTTAAAAACATAGGCTTTGAGAGAATATTAAGAGAGCTAGGGAACTTTAAGGAAGGCTAAGACAGAAGTAATGCCTGAAAAACAAACAAACAAAAATTATAAGAAAGCTGTATTGACATAGAAGTACTACAGAAAAAAAAAAAGCCTCACTGTAGCAGTGAATAAAAAGAAGTAAAATTTGAAATAATGCCAAAAAGCTAATATTTTGGTTTCTTCAAGGGCATTATAATCAATTTGGAGTACCACATATAGTAGAAATCTAGGATTTTTTTTAAAGGTAGATATTTTGAAAGAACAAAATTATACAGAGCTGAAATGTAAGTAATGAAATACAAGGAAAGAAAAAAAAAAAAAGGAAGTAATCTAAGTCTATACCCCGACCAGTAATGCTAAAGAAGCTGAAGTTGAACAATTCTATGAAGACCTACAAGACCTTCTAAAACGAAACCAAAAAAAGATGTCCTCTTCATTATAGGGGACTAGAATGCAAAAGTAGGAAAGCAAGAGATACCTGGAGAAACAGGCAAATTTGGCCATAGAGTACAAAATGAAGCAGGTCAAAGGCTAACAGAGTTTTGTCAAGAGAACGCACTGGTCATAGCAAACACCCTCTTCCAACAACACAAGAAAAGACTCTACACATGGACATCACCAGATGGTCAATACAGAAATCAGATTGATTATATTCTTTGCAGCCAAAGATGGAGAAGCTCTATACAGTCAGCAAAAACAAGACTGGGAGCTGACTGTGGCTCAGATCATGAACCCTTTATTGCCAAATCCAGACTTCAGTTGAAGAGATCAGGGAAAACCACTAGACCATTCAGGTATGACCTAAATCAAATCCCTTACGATTATACAGTGGAAGTGAGAAATCGATTCAAGGGATTAGATCTGATAGACAGAGTGCCTGAAGAACTATGGATGGAGGTTCATGACATTGTACAGGAGGAAGTGATTGAGATCATCCCCAAGAAAAAGAAATTCAGGAAGGCAAAATGGTTGTCTGAGAAGACTTACAGATAGCTGAGAAAAGAAGAGAGGCTAAAGGCAAAGGAGAAAAAGAAAGATACAGCCATGTGAATGCAGAGTTCCGAAGAATAGCAAGGAGAAATAAGAAAGCCTTCCTCAGCGATCAGTGCAAAGAAATAGAGGAACACAATAGAATGGGAAAGACTAGAGATCTCTTCAAGAAAATTAGAGATACCAAGGGAACTTTTCATGCAAAGATGGGAGCAATAAAGGACAGAAATGGTATGGACCTAACAGAAGCAGAAGATATTAAGTAGAGGTGGCAAGAATACGCAAAAGAACTGTACAAAAAAGATCTTCATGTCCCAGATAACCATGATGGTGTGATCATTCACTTAGAGCCAGATATCCTTGAATGTGAAATCATGTGGGACTTACGAAGCATCACTACGAACAAAGCTAGTGAAGGTGATGGAATTCCAGTTGAGGTATTTCAAATCCTAAAAGATGATGCTGTGAAAGTGCTGCACTCAATATGCCATCAAATTTGGAAAACTCAGCAGTGGCCACAGGACTGGAAAAGATCAGTGTTCATTCCAATCCCAAAGAAAAGCAATGCCAAAGAATGTTTAAACTACTGCACAATTGCACTCATCTTACATGCTAGCAAAGTAATGCTCAAAATTCTCCAAGTCAGGCTTCAACAGTACGTGAACTATGAATTTCCAGATGTTCAAGCTGGATTTAGAAAAGGCAGAGGAACCAGAGATCAAACTGTCAGCATCCGCTGGATCATAGAAAAAGCAAGACAGTTCCAGAAAAACATCTACTTTTGCTTAATTGACTACACCAAAGCCTTTGACTGTATCACAACAAACTGCAAAAATTCTTAAAGAGATGGGAATACCTGGTCACCTGGCCTGTCTCCTGTGAAATCTGTATGCAGGTCTAGAAGCAACAGTTAGAATGGGACACGGAACAAGAGACTGTTTCCAAATCAGGAAAGGAGTACGTCAAGGCTGTATATTGTCACCCTGCTATTTAACTTATATGCAGAGTACATCATGTGAAATGCTGGGCTGGATGAAGCACAAGCTGGAATCAGGATGGCTGGGAGAAATATCAATAACTTCAGATATGCAGATGACACCACCCTTATGGCAGAAAGTGAAGAAGACCTAAAAAGCCTCTTGATGAAAGTGAAAGAGGAGAAGGAAAAAGTTGGCTTAAAGCTCAACATTCAGAAAACTAAGATCATGGCATCCAATCCCATCACTTTGTGGCAAATAGATGGGGAAACAATGGAAATAGTAAGAGACTTTATTTTCTTGGGCTCCAAAATCACTGCAGATTGTGACTGCAGCCATGAAATTAAAAGACTCTTACTCCTTGGAAGAAAAGCTATGACAAACCTAGGCAGCATGTTGAAAAGCAGAGAAAAAGATTTGTCTAGTCAAAGCTATGGTTTTTCCAGTAGTCATGTATGGATGAGAGTCGGACTATAATGAAAGCTGAGTGCCGAAGAATTGATTCTTTTGAACTTGTGGTGTTGGAGAAGACTCTTGAGAGTCCCTTGGACTGCAAGGAGATCCAACCAGTCCATCCCAAAGGAAATCAGTTCTGAATGTTCATTGGAAGGACTGATGTTGAAGCTGAAACTCCAGTACTTTGGCCACCTGATGTGAAGAGCTGACTCATTTGAAAAGACCCTGGTGCTGGGAAAGATTGAAGGCAGGAGGAGAAGGGGACGATACAGGATGAGATGGTTGGATGACATCACCAACTCAATGGACATGAGTTTGAGTAAGACTCAAACTCCCATCACCGGGAGTTGGTGATGGACAGGGAGGCCTGGCGTGCTGCAGTCCATGGGTTCACAAAGAGTCGGACACGACTGAGTGACTGAACTGAACTGAATACCTTTCTACCTTTCTTTCCTAATATCTTCTATGTCAATTAAAGTTATCACACTATAAATTTAGCAGACTTGTAAAGGAACTAATTTCTTTCCAGACTGACGCTTTCACGAGTTTCCTAATTTTGTTTATGGCATCACCACCCTCTAAGTCTCCCAAGCTACATGTTTTAAACACTTACTTTCTCTCCCCCATTTCACAACTAATTAGTTACCAAATCTGATTCTCTGTTTGCAAATCCAGCTAGCAAATTAGCCTGTCTTCTTAGGTACAGTAAACACTTAGATCTTTACCAACAATAGAAGTTTTATGCTTTTAGTTTCATTGTCAGTGCTGGGAAATTAAATGTCAAGCTTAGGATGGCAAATAGATTTAGATTAGCAATTTTATTCTTAGTGTTAGTTTTGAAGAATCTTGTCAAATATATATGTTTTAGAATATAAACACTGATGTACTTTTTTTCTGATTGATGTTTTATTGTTTTCATTCTTTTTATTCAGGGTTACAACTCTTGAAAAAGAATTTTAAATAGCAATGGCTTTTGATTGGTATTGTTTTAAAGATAAAGATGTGAATACAAGTTTAGTTTTTTACTTATACAAACCTGGGAGATGCCCTTGAAGTATCAATGCCAGGTTGTTTTCTTTTTTTTTTTCTCAATAGTTTAACTTGTATGTTGAAAAGGATCATGAAGGTGATAAGAATTTAGGGTTATACTTTCTGCTTTGACATACCTGACTTTGGGCCTTGGGTAAATAATCAGTCTCAGTCAGAAATAGAGCTTGGACTTGATCATGTCAATGACTCGTTTCTAGATCTAGATAACCCTGTGTCTCATTTCTCTTATCTTCCCACATCACCCTGATTAGGTGAGGTCTATAGGATGGCAGCATGGCTTAGATTAAGCCCTCAGGCCTTGGAGTCTGGAAATTTGGGTATATATCCTGGTTCTGTCAGCTCTGACACCAAGGAAAGTGTACTTACTTTTCTCTGTCTTTTTTCCTGGCCTGTAATATAGGATTAATAATTGTGAGAATTCCACCAGTTAATATACAAAAGGCTCTGAGGAACCGGGCTAGCACATAAAACTACTATTTCTTTGCTATTATTGATATTCTTATGAAGCATTCAACATGGTTCTGGCGTGCAGTATGTACTCTGAAAAGTATTTGCTGTTATTCTTATTGCCAGATAGTCCATTCCAATTTCTATAAGCAGTATCTCAGACTTTGGCCACAAAGAAAAATAGATGAGAGTATATGCTTTTAACACAAATCTGTGCTTTTTTACCTCAGCAAAGAAACCGAGACAATGAGCTGGGCAAATGGCCTTGTGAGGGAAGGTGTGCATTTCATCTGGTAATGCCATAACATATGCCTGTAAGGGACTACTATACAAGACATAGCTGAATAAGCTTGCTTTTTCTTTTCCCCAACTGCAAACCAAGATTTGCTTTGAGTAATACTGTCAGTTTGTGGCCAAGTGTTACTGTGAAAATGCGTATTTAACTTTGTGACCATTATTTTACCTATTATCTTTGTGTACTTCTTTAGTGGGCTTCCCTGGTGGTTCGGACTCTCGGTAAAAGAACCTGCCTGCAGTGCAGGCCACCTAGGTTGGATCCCTTTGTCAGGAAGATCCCCTGGAGAAGGGCATGACAACCCATTCCAGTATTCTTTCCTGGAGAATCCCATGGATAGAGGAGACTGGAGGACTACAGTTCATGGGGTCACAAAGAGTCAGACGCAACTGAGCGACTAACACACATGCGCTCTATTAGTATTACAAGCCAGTGAAATTTGAAGCTGTATAATTATATAGGAAGATTGCTCTAAGCTGGTAGAATGTAAATTTAAACAAGAGAGTGCCTGGAAACATTTTGAGATAAAAATGGTTTACATTACACATATTTTAGAGCAAATATTTTTCTATGTTACCACTGTTTAATGTTTTAGATTAGAAGATGGAAGATGAAGAAGAGTCTGTTGATTCTTCTTTCTTAAACTATGACAATCTCAATATCTATTTATATACAATATTTATGAATGGTATTTTACTTTTCCAGATAATTATAAGACTTGCTACCATAATAGCTCTGTGGACAAAATTTCTTGTTAATTATCATCATAACATAATGAAATCATTTGCTTACATCTAGACATAAAATCATGAAATATTTTAACTATTAAATTTATATATTATTTTATAATCTTAACTTTAAAATGACCAGTTTTAAGTTTCTCATCTAGTGATAATAATGATAATTTATGTTTGATAGATATACAAAAGTATTTTCAATGGGTATCCCATTTTTATTTTTCATCAGAAATTATTAACTCTAATTTAAGAAAATTCAGAGAAATTAAGTGACATAGTCAAGTGCAATAATAAAATTAGTATTTAAATCTGGGCTTCTGATGGCAAATACTGTATTTTCAGATATTTAAAATAAGTAGATTGAAATAGTTGATTAGAGAATCATGGCTGAGGACATAATGCTCTTTCGACACAGATTAATGAGATAGGAATTATTACCACTTCTCTTTTTTTGGCATTCCTTTACAAAGAAGGACAATGGGAAGGGGGATGGGACAGGAAACACAGTTGAAGAGGGAAATTGATTCATAATCAATATGTATGGTTTATCCACAAGAAATGCTGTATCCCATTGGTAAGAATTTGGTGCAGTATGCCAAAAAGAAAAAATCAATTCACATTTTTTAAATTGAAAAAATTTTGAAATTGATAATGTAGAAGAAATATAAAATGTCTCAGTGACCCATATATTTACTTTTATGTGTGTGCATTTGGCTATTTGCCTGTTATTCCAGAATTGGGCACAGCCTGCAAGTAAATTAGAGAAGACTTGTTTTTATTTTTAATTATTGATCAGCTGCCTGTAAGATTCATTTTCTATTAATGCGGAGGTGGGATTGTGTTTTTCCTTTCTCTTTAGTTCTTGATGAACCCCATATGGTTCTGGCGCTCAGTGCTCTTTAATAATTCAAGCTTATCATGGAAAAAAGTCAAGTTAAAAAATCTACAGCCGTGGTTCTCAAAGTATTTTTTCCTATTAGCAGTAGAAATAGTTCTTCAAGTTAAATTATAATCTAGACTCAAACTTTTAAAAGCATATTTAAGCAGAACTGCTTGGTTTGCATATGAGAAGACTATGACCCTCTCGTTCCCTCAACTTTCCATCCCTCTGTGATGGCCCCATAAGTGGCTCCTTTAAAGCCTGGGCATCCATTGAACAGAATTAGAAATATATTGATGTGGATGATAAAATGATTAGATAGAATTAGCCCTGGCCCAGGGCTGAGACAGACCAGATCTGAATGTAAACCATCACCATACTACCAACTGGCCTTATTACCTTGAGCAATTTTATTACATGTTGTTACATCCTCAGCAAAAATGAAGATAAAATGGTGCCCACTTCGTAAAACTGTTCTAAGAATTGAAGTAATACATTATAAAGTGCTTTGCACATATTATTACTAATGTCAATATTTAATCATCTCTTCTGTCATTCTCTACACTGTTGCAGTGTTGGCAGCATAATGAAGTGGTAAAGATAATGCTGCTCACAGTAATTATGACTTTCTTAATGAGAGACATGAATATTTCAAATTATAATCCTGAGACACTACAGTTTATGTTTTCTTTTCAACTCAGGTTTGTGTGAAGACATGTGTAAAATGCACCCTCTTTGAATAATAAACTGTAAAATATCCTTTAAGATACTGAACTGATGAAAATCTTTAGATATGATCTAATTTTCTTTGATGGTATGTACAGTTAAAATAATTTCATAAGGGCAGGATGGCATACCTTAACCTTTCCATGTGCAAGTAGGCTGTCAATTCCACTCAGGGTGGGCCTCTAAAACAGAGGTTGCTATGTCATGGTATCGTTATTCAATTCTTAATAAGCAATCCATTTTCCTTTATGCCTTCCCTCCTCCCTTTCTTCTCCCCTTTCCTTATTTCTGTTTTCTGCACACGCTCTGTTTTAAATACGAAGCAAAAAATAAAATGGGTGTTCCAACCTAAGATGGTGGTAGGTGGCTGTTCAAAAATGATTGGACCTTCTATTATCAAATGTCACTTTAATCTCAGTAGTATGCAAACTAAAATTTTTAGCAAAAGCATGAAGTGAGGGCTCTCTGGGAAAAGTTATCCTCCATGGCCATGTGGACAGAGTGAAGCAGTGAGCGCTTTGCTCCCACTCTGCCTGTGCCCACCAGGCCATCTTGCTTTCCACTGGGTCTGTCACCCAGTCCCTGACCCAGGCTCTTCTTGCTCATCCTTTCTTATGGCTCACTGGCTTCTTGGAGAGCTGCACTTAGCTCTAACAGGGTAGGGCCTATTCACCACTGACTCCTAGGACTAATGCATACAATTCTCCTGTTTATTGAATGAATTAAAAAGATTTCTTCTTTTAAAATATACATGCCTCTGAGAAGTAGTATATAGTCATACCTTGGAGATATTCCTGGCTGGGTTCCAGACTACCATAACAAAGCAAATAAGGCAATAAAGGTAGTCAAAAATTTTTCTTGGTTTCCCAGTGCATATAAAAATTATGTTTACACTATCCTGTAATCTATTTTAAGTATTCAATAGTATTTTGTCTGAAAACAATATATATATATATATATATACCTTATTAGAAATACTTTATTGCTGCAAATGCTAACCATTATCTGAGCTTTCAGCAAGTCATAATCTTTTTACTGGTAGAGAGTCCTGCCTCAATGTTGTGGCTGCTGACTGATCAGGATGATGACTGCTGAATGTTGGGGTAGCTGTATTTCTCAAGGTAAGACATTGAAGTTTGCCACATCAATCGACTCTTCCTTCCAAGAAGTGATTGCTGGGTATCATGCAATTTTTTGGTAGCATTTTATCCACAGTAGAATTTTTCCAAAATTGTATTCAATCCTCTAGGCCCTGTGGTTGCTTAATCAATTAAATTTATGTAATAGCCTAAATCATTTGTTGTCATTTCAACAGTCTTCACTGCATTTTTACCAGCAGTAGATTCAGTCTCAAGAAACCACTTTCTTTGCCCATCCATAAGACTCAACTCCTCATCTGTTCAAGTTTTAATCGTGAGATAATAGCAGTTTAGTACATCTTCAGGCTCTACTTCTAATTCTAGTTCTCTTGCTATTTCCTCCACGTTCTCAGTTACTTCTTCTACTGAAGTCTTGAATCTTTCAAAGTCATCCATGAATCATGACTTTTTAGTGGCATCTAGAATGGTGAGTCCTTTCCAGAAGCTTTTCAATTGACTGTCCTTATCCATCAGAGGAATCACTATTTTGGGTAGCTATAGCTTTATAAAATGTTTCTCAAATAATAAGACTTGAAAGTCAAAATTATTCTTTGATACATGGACTGCAGAATGGGTGTTGTGTTTGGAGGCATGAAAACAACATTAATCTTTTTGCACATCTCCATCAGAGCTCTTGGGTGACCAGGTACATTGCCAATGAGCAGTAATTGACAAAAATAAAGATGAATAAGTCGCAACAGTAGGCTTAAAATATTCAATAAATCATGTACACAGATGTGCTGCCATCTAGGCTTTGTTATTGCATTTATATATCACAAGCATAGTAGATTTAGCATAATTCTTAAGGGTTTTAAGATTTTTGAAGTGTTAAATGATCATTGGCTTCAACTTAATGTCACCAGTTGCATTAGCCCCTAACAAGAGAGTCAGACTGTTCTTTGAAGCTTTGATGCCAGGTATTGACTTCTCCTCTCTACTGTGAGAAGTCCTGATGGCATTTTCTTCCAATACAAGGCTGTTTTGTCTACACTGAAAATCTGTTGTTTAGTATAAGCACCTTCATTAATTATCTTAGCTAGATCTTCTGGATGATTTGTTGCAGCTTCTACAACAGCACTTGCTGTTTACCCTGAGCTTTTATGTTATGCAGACAGCTTCTTTCCTTAAACTTCATGAGCCTGACTCTGCTAACTTCAGACTTTTCTTCTGCAGCTTCCTCACTGCTCTTAGCCTGCATAGCATCGAAGAGAGTTAGGGCCTTGCTCTGGATTAGACTTTGACTTAAAGGGAATGTTGTAGTTGGTTAGTTCCTCTATCCAGACCACTGAAACTTCATCCATATCAGCAATAAGACTTTAACTTTCTTGTCATTTGTGTGTTCACTGGAGCAGCACTTTTAATGTCCTTCAAAAACTTTTCCTTTGCATTTACAACTTGGGTAACTGGTATGGGAGACCTAGATTTCTGCCTATGTCAACTTTGAACATGCCTTCCTCACTCAACTTTACATTTCTAATTTTTTATTTAAAGTAGGAGATGCTTAACTCTTCCTTTCATTTGAACACTTAGAAGTCATTGTAGGGTTATTAGTTGGCCTAATTTCAATATTATTCTATTCCTGAGAATAGGGAGGAGAGGGAGAGAGATTGAAGAACAGCTGATCTTTGAAGCAGTCAGACAGAACACTTATGTTTATTATGTTTGTTGTCTGATATGGGCCTGGTTTGTGACTCCAAAAACCAATTGTGATAGTAAAGGTCACTGACCACAGGTCACCATAGCAAATATAATAATAAAGAACAAGTTTGAAATACTGCAGAATAACCAAAGTGTGACACAGAGACATGAAGGGATCACATGCTGTTGGCAAAATGGTGCTGGTAGACTTGCTCAGTGCAGAGTGGCCACAAAACTTCTATTTTTAAAAAGCACAATATCTGTGAAGCTCAATAAAAAGAAGTGTAATAAAACTATATATACCTGTACTTGAGGGTATACTTTGATTTTTAGTTAGAACATTAGCTGGAATATGTTAGCAGCCAGCTGAAAGCAAGGCAAACCTAGGAAAGATGCCAGAAAGCAGTAGATATGCCAAACAGGAGACATAAGCACCAGAGCTGGAAAAATGGAAGGAGCAGGAGAGGAGGCTGAAAGTAAATTTCTTTCTTTCTGTTTTTTTTTTTTTTTTTTTTAAAATTTTGGCCTTAAGCGTTCCATTAAAATCATCTTGTGCTTCTTGGACAAGTTATCAATATTAGACTTTGGTTAATTAGCATTTCAAAGAGATAGAGACAATGGGTGAGGATTCTGTGAATCACTGGCTCTAATGAATGACAGCTTGACTAAGCCAGTGACACAGGTCCCAGCCCCATCTCTGTGCTGTACTTCTTGAAATTTTCTCCCCTAATCTCAAACTTTCTGTGCCTGTCATTCTGTTTTATCAGACTCTTCTTGCCTCTTGTACTGAATCCTCTGTTTTCCTAATCTTTCTGTTTTTATAGTTCTCCATCACCACCTTTGTGAATTAGCTTTTTCTCTCCTCTCTCTTTTTTTTCCCCCTCTAAGTGGTTTCCCTACCCTTAACTCTTATCTGTATGTGACTGTTGAATTGAATGTTAAGCATATTACTTGTAGTTACTTCATAAAGACTTACAAGCCCTAATTTTCCCCTAAATAAAAAGTGGATTGAAAGCTTTACATTTCATATTTTAAAGAGAGAAATGAACTTTTTTTGCTATGTAATCAGTTCCTCCTTTGGACTTTAGGAACAATCATCAGCCTTAATTTATGGTGTTAATTTAATGTTATTAAACAGTGAACTTAATTTATTCATAGTATCATGGGCTATGGCCTGGTTACCTGGCCTTCTAATTTTATGCACAAATTTTTATAAATTGGCTTGACTACAGAAAATATTCTCTGAAATATATACCAAACATTAAAAAGGGAGAAAGCATTCAGACACCAAACAATTCTATACAAACCTCTGTCTGCCTGTAAATTCATTAAGCTCACTCAGCACCTTTGTTCTTCTTCCTTCTATGTTTTAAGAGACGTTTACTTTCCTGTAAAGTAACCCTTGGCATTTCTTGGAACTCATGCTGCACGTGCTGAATCTTAGAAGTGACCATCAGTTAATTTAGTTGCTTAGTCGTGTCCGACTCTTTGCAACACCATGAACTGTAGCATGCCAACCTTCCCTGTTCCATCACCAGCTCTTAGATCTTGCTCAGACTCATGTCCATCGAGTCGGTGATGCCATCCAACCATCTCATCCTCTCTCGTCCCCTTCTCCTCCTGCCTTCAATCTTTCCCAGCCTCAGGGTCTTTTCTAATGAGTCAGTTCTTCCCATCAGGTGGCCAAAGTATTGGGGCTTCAGCTTCAGCATCAGTCCTTCCAATGAATGTTCAGGACTGATTTCTTTTAGGATTGACCTCTTTGCAGTCCAAGGGACTCTTAAGAGTCTTCTCCAATACCACAGTCTAAAAACATCAATTCTTTGGTGCTCAGCTTTCTTTGTGGTCCAATTCTCACATCCATTCATGACTACTGGAAAAACCATAGCCTTGACTAGACGGACCTTCGTTGGCAAAGTCAAAAGTTTAGAACCGGAGCAGGGATGGGGGATGGGGCAGGGTGGGGGGGACACGAGAGCAGATGGAACTGAACAGAGGTAGAAATAAAAAGGAAATGTGGGCACTTCTATTTCTACGTCTATTCAGTTCCATCTGCTCTAGTGCCCACCTCCACGCCTAAACTTTTGATCATACCATCTACTGTCTCTTTTCTCCCAGGAAGCCTCTCAATTGGACTGGCGTTGTTATTTCTGTTTGCTAAAGCATCCATTCCCTCTCCTTGATAGAGCCGAGGTGAAGAATTGCTTACTTTTTCACTTTCAGGTCACCATTCTATCTCCTTCTTCTCTGGTATCTTCTCTCTGCTGGAGAGGAGCTTCTTAATCTATCTGAATCCTTTAGGAACCTCTTTGCATCTTCATCTTCTAATACTTCCTTGCATTATGCTCTTAGTCTATGTAGTTTGGATCATTTCTTGGTGTCTATTTCAAACATGAGTTAAACTAAAATTGAAATTTTGTTTTAATTAAAGGCTGTCATCATTTTCAACAATAAAAATATTTTTAAAAATTTTGAGTTGCAGCAAAAATAGCTTTTGAAGGGTATTTTTATTACTGGTGGAAGATTGTAAATCAGATAAATGTTATTAAAAAGAGAGCAAAACATATTGAAACTTCCCTTTTATCTTTACTTAATATGTGTCTAAATTGTATGGTAAATCACAAACAGAAGTGGTAAACAAAATCAAAGGCTTTTTATTTTTTAAGAATTTTGAAAGATTTATACCATTTGGATAGAGAAAAATTGGGAAGGATCTTCCAGGAGCTCAGACAGCAGGAGTAGCAGGGCTTTAGGTTGTAGGATAAAATTGGTACATGTTGGTATGTTACATTGATAGAACAAGATGTGTGCAGTGGGTAGGATTTGTTGATTCAATCAGTCATATATTTAAAATATTATCTAGCTGCACTTACCTTGTCCCCATCAGTATATTAGGTTTTGGAATTTCAGTGGTATTTAAAAACAAATAACATAAAATATATTCCTATGTAGGCATTAGTTGAATAATTGCATAAGAATTTAATAGTAAACCATGTAATATATGTTTTGCAAGGAAAGAATTTGAATTTATAAAAGTATACACCTGGAGGTCTTGGTATGTAGAGTGTGGGATCAGAGAATTTCATGATGAAGGGACATTGACCTAACATCTAAGGTGGGATGAAGAGAAAATTCTTTTTGTTTTGCTTTAAGATTGGCACCCCACTACAGGGAGTAGTTGAAAATATGGAGGAAAGGAAGATGTCTGTAATGTATCCAAAATGGTAGAAGTTGAACATGAAGTTGTTGGATTTCAGATGGGGTTTCACATTTAGGTGGCATTTCTAAGATGGTGGAAATAGTTGAGATTGTTTAGCAAATAGACTCTTGAGCTGGGAGTGAACTAATGAAGGCATTGCTTTAAGAATCTGGTGGCAATGGATTGTTGAGTGATTACAGTAGGAAAAGTTCAGATGGAAGATTGCTGCGTGGAAATAGGCATGGAGTAATAAGGTCAGGAATTAAGAGAGCTTAAAGTCTGTGTGAAAAATATCCTGTATACATTCTCGGTTTTTGTGACACTTTTTCACTCCTTTTTTTTTTTTCTAAATAGAGTTGAGTGTGTGTATTGCAGAAGTCATATATTTAGTAAAATCTCTTCTTATTCCCTCAGGAAGAGTTATAGCTGCTTCCCAGAATTCCACAGCTTTCTATTTCTACCTCTATTAGCACATACTTCATGAAGCAATTAATTATTTATGTTCTTGTTCTCTGAGTAAAACTGTTAACTTCCCATGGGCTGAGAGTTGTTATTTATTTTACGGAGGGCACCTAAGGTTGAATTTGGAAAGTAATGGGCACACTGTGGGTACAGTTAATGATTGACTGAGTAACTGAAAGAATAGGGTCAACATTTATACTGTCTACATTTTCCACATGCAGCATGTCTTGTTGCCTAGCTTCTTAGTGTATCTTTAAGCAATAGACTTTATAATTTGGAAAGAGTACTTTTCTTATTGAAATCACTTGCATGCCCAAAGAAAAAGCATTACATTTTAAGACACAAAGAGTGAGTGGTAAATGATTTCTCTAAAAGTTTATTTATTTAGGTTTTAGTATGCTACATACCAAAACATTTTCTGTTTTTCCATTCTGAGTAGCTGATTCAGAGGTTGCCAAAGATGGTATTTGCTCTCTCTGCCTGATTTATCTCTATCTATCTATCTATCTATCTATCTATCTATCTATCTATCTATCTATCTATCATATATCTCTATCCTCTCTCCATCTGTCTACCTATCTCCACATGTATATATACTCTGAAGGCAGATAAACATGGATTTTAATCTTGACTTCACTAAACTATAATTCAGAAAGGCCATGTAGTCACAAAGTCAGTTTCTGAATCTCAAGAAAGGTAACTAATTTCTCCTGTCTTGTGGAGTTTATGGCAGGATTAGAAATATCTGTCAAGAATTTCATAATTGGTATGCAATACAAAGTAGATATTATCTTGTTACATTTTGTGGTATTATTGTTTTCCAGATTTTCATAACTGACTTACTCAATGTTTTCTAATCAACTTTGGTGAGTATTTGAGAGAACAGTCTGAGTTCAGATGTTTCTTCTTTAAGAATGGAACGTTGGGAGGATGTGGCTGGGATTCTGCACTCCCCTCTCTCTATTAGATCCACACTGGAACCTTCAGGATGGAGGGTGAGATGGAGACTCCTGTCATGGAAGGTGGTTGACCATCTGTACATTTGCTGTTCCTAGGACACTATGTTCATCTTTCAGCCTTTTCAATTAGGAAGACTTGTACTGGCAGGAAAATTGATTCTTGATATTTAGTTTTGTCTATGCCCAACTCCTAGCAAGTAAACCTAGCAGAGGGCATCCAGGACACTGAGGCCCTCATTGTCATTAAATAGAGAAACAAGTACCGTGTTCTCTTCAAAGAAACCTTAGAGTCTCTTGAAGTGGTGCTTAATTCTCTTCCCTTCCTTTGCCAGCAGGAAGAAGGGGGCTCGAGGCACAAATGCACGTTTCTTTCGATTCCCAAAGAGAAAGTCTATGGAGAGGGAGGAGGATGTTAACATTCTTTGCTGCATTAGGAAATTAAATTGACAGGGGACTCTTCTCTTGAGAAGCTAGACAACTACCTAGGGAAAAAGGTTGTTTGCTTTGGGTTGCCTTTTAATAAGAAGAATATACTCAGGCACAGGGTATTAGGAAACAAAGAATAGATAAGGGGTTTGACGAAATGACTGGGAATAAACACAGGTGCATTTCTTGTACGTCAGACTCACAAAAAAAGTCATCATAAGGTATCTGAGACTTTTCTGGATGCAGGTTTAAATAAGTAACTTTATTCAGGAAATGAAAATTTTGATCAGACAGAGAAGAGATGAAGGTGGATTTGCAGTTTGGGCCCATTTCTAGGGAGGACCTCAGGTGGTGTCATGCAAGAGCCGTTTGGGAGTCAGCCTTGAGCTCAGGGTGGGGCTGCTCAGGTGACACAGTGGTAAAGAATACGCCCGCCAATGCAGGAGTCGCAGGTGACGTGGGTTTGACCCCTGGGTTGGGCAGATTCCCTTGAGTAGGAAAGGGCAACCCACTAGGGAGGTGGGAGGGGGGATCGGGATTGGGAATACATGTAAATCCATGGCTGATTCATATCAATGTATGACAAAACCCACTGGGAAAAAAAAATAATAATAATAAAAAAAAAATTAAAAAAAAAAAAGTTTAAAAAGATGTATAGGGTTTGAGTTCCCATTTTCCGAGAAACTGTCATTCATGGAGTTTACTAATCATGCAATTAGTTCCTTTTAATCAACTCTTAATTTTTAATCCCACATAGCAAGTAAGTATTAAAATTATTTTTGTAGATGTTGGAACGATTCATAGAGCTATTACATTTAAATAGCTTTTAAAATGTTTTAATATTTTTATTTTCAAGCCAAAACAGCATAAAGTGTACTTTATTCATGTTTTTTCCAAAGAAAAGAATTTATATTACTGCTACTTAAGCATAGTATAATTCATAATTAACTATGATTAGATCATAATTCATCTAATAACATTAAAAGATGAAAAATAATAATTCATTTGTTTATCTGAAAAAAGTATATGTTGAGGCTCATTATATTTTAATATGCTGAATTATTACTACATACATAGGCAGTGATTCTTCTCATGTGTCTGAAACACTTTTTTGAATGAGAAATTTATTCACTGAAGTTGAGGAATTGAATAAATTAGAATAAAGCAGAAAGCATGGCTAGAGCTGGGAAAACAAAATTTTAAGGAACAACACAGTTTGAATTCAGAGTCCCTCACTTAATAGCCCTGAGAACTTAGTTGCTTGACATTCCTGTGCCCCTATTTCCTCAAGTGAAACAGGTTGATAATGTTACCTAGTTCACAGTGTTGTTAAGAAGCTTGAAAGAGATAATGCGTGGAAAGCAGTCAGCCCTGTTCCTAGCACACAAATGATACTCAATAAAGCACCAATTCTCTTTTCTTCATATAGTCACTCCTCTTGAGGAAGTGTATTGCCGTGTTTTTTCTTAATCTGGCAGTCTGTATTCAATGCCGATTTCATGGGCATTGAAAAGTTTTTGATCTTTTAAAGAAAGAAAATTTTTATTGAAACGACTGATTATTTTGTATTACCAAAAATAGATATAATTACTAATATAAAAATAGACTGGATAGTGATTATAGTTAATGATATTTCTTATGTACTTGAAAGTATCTAAAAGAGTAAATCTTAAATGCTGTCACCATAAAAAGAATTGGTAACTATGTGACGTGATGAAAGTGTTAGCTAATGCTATGATGGTAGTCATTTTGCAGTATTTTGGTATGTCAACTGTACACCTTAAATATGGGCTTCCCTGATGACTCAGTGGTTAAGAATCTGCCTGCCAATGCAAGAAACATGGGTTCTATCCCTCAGTTCAGTTCAGTTCAGTCGCTCAGTCGTGTCCAACTCTTTGTGACCCCATGAATCGCAGCATGCCAGGCCTCCCTGTTCATCACAAACTCCCGGAGTTTACTCAAACTCATGTCCATCAAGTCGGTGATGCCATCCAGCCATCTCATCCTCTGTCTCCCCCTTCTCCTCCTGCCCTCAATCCCTCCCAGCATCAGGGTCTTTTCCAATGAGTCAACTCTTTGCATCAGGTGGCCAAAGTATTGAAGTGTCAGCTTCAGCATCAGTCCTTCCAATGAACACCCAGGACTTATCTCCTTTAAGATGGACTGGTTGGATCTCCTTGCAGTCCAAGGGACTCTCAAGAGTCTTCTCCAACACCACAGTTCAAAAGCATCAATGTTTTGGTGCTTAGCTTTCTTCACAGTCCAACTCTCACATCCATACATGACCACTGGAAAAACCATAGCCTTGACCAGATGGACCTTTGTTGGCAAAGTAATGTCTCTGCTTTTTAATATGCTGTCTAGGTTGGTCATAACTTTCCTTCCAAGGAGTAAACATCTTTTAATTTCATGGCTGCAATCACCATCTGCAGTGATTTTGGAGCCCCAAAAAATAAAGTCTGACACTGTTTCCACTGTCTCCCCATCTATTTCCCATGAGATGATGGGACCAGATGCCATGATCTTAGTTTTCTGAATGTTGAGCTTTAAGCCAACTTTTTCACTCTTCTCTTTCACTTTCATCAAGAGGCTTTTTAGTTTCTCTTCACTTTCTGCCATAAGGGTGGTCTCATATGCATATCTGAGGTTATTGATATTTCTCCCAGCAATCTTGATCCTAGCTTGTGCTTCTTCCAGACCAGTGTTTCTCATGATGTACTCTGCATATAAGTTAAATAAGCAGGGTGACAATATACAGCCTTGACATACTCCTTTTCCTATTTGGAACCAGTCTGTTGTTCCATGTCCATTTCTAACTGTTGCTTCCTGACCTGCATACAAGATTCTCAAGAGGCAGGTCAGGTGGTCTAGTATTCCCATCTCCTTCAGAATTTTCCACAGTTTATTGTGATCCACACAGTCGAAGGCTTTGGTATAGTCAATAAAGCAGAAATAGATGTTTTTCTGGAACTCTCTTGCTTTTTCGATGATACAGCAGATATTGGCAATTTGATCTCTGGTTTCTCTGCCTTTCCTAAAACCAGCTTGAACATCTGAAAGTTCTCAGTTCACATATTGCTGAAGCCTGGCTTGGAGAATTTTGAGCATTACTTTACTAGCGTGTGAGATGAGTGCAATTGTGCAGTAGTTTAAGCATTCTTTGGGATTGCCTTTCTCAGGGATTGGAGTGAAAATGGACCTTTTCCAGTCCTGTGGCGACTGTTGAGTTTTCCAAATTTGCTGGCATATTGAGTGCAGCACTTTCACAGCATCATCTTTCAGGATTTGAAATAGCTCAACTGGAATTCCATCATATCCACTAGCTTTGTTCGTAGTGATGCTTTCTAAGGCCTACTTGACTTCACATCCAGGATGTCTGGCTCTAGGTGAGCGATCACAGCATTGTGATTATCTGGGTTGCTGGGAAGATTCCCTGAAGAAGGGCATGGCAACCAACTCCAGTATCCTACCTGGGAAATCCCATGCAGAGGAGCCTGGCGGGCTGTAGTCTGTGGGGTTGCAAAAGAGTCGGACATGACTGAGCAACTAAAATAACAAGCAACACCTTAAATGTACATATGCTATTCAACAATTATGTCTCGATAAACCTGGAAAAATTAATTGGATGTATTACTTAAAAATATTTGACTATGTAATACCTCTGAAATTTCTAAATGGTATCAATAGCATAAGTCCAACAACTAATGAATCAAATTGGAACTATACTCTAGCAATGGTATAATTTGTCACAATGTAATCTTTAACATTAACTATTTTCTTACTGTGTGAAATTCATGTGTTCTTTCAAAAAATCTGCAATTATGAAAAAACTGATGTCTTTTGAGTTTGGCGCTTTGGGCTGAGCTTTAAGAGGCCTCATAAAAGAAAAAGGGGGCAGATGTATCAGAGTGCCAACTGTGTGTTCTGCTGAATATCCACATGTGTTAGTGCTCTTGGAATAAAAATGTCTGAAGCCCTGCCTTTAACAATAGCTCTTTAGAGCTTTTAGAAGAAGGAAAGGAAACTAAAGATAATTTCTTTGAATTGTGACCATAGAGTGCAGTTATAAAATAAAGTGAAATGGAGAAGTCAACTAATTGGATTCATTCCACTATTTCAGTTAATCTGTGTTGAATCTGAGCTCAACTGATCGAGTGGCTTTACATGACAGCCCTCCAAGTAAATGGAAAATTTCCTGAGCTCATGCTGGTTAAGAAACAGAAGCCCTCTTTGAAAGCAGTGCAAAACTCAGCAGTTTGGGTTTCATTGAACTGGTTTAGTGATTTCAACTTATATAACTTCCATATGGAAACTTAAAGCGAACATAGAAACTTAATCCTCCTATTGTATTACCTGAGAGCAGCTACTATTTCAGGGGTCTCTGCTCAAGTGCTCTGAAGACTTTGTTTCTGGAAAAATTGGATTTCCTTCCCAAAGACCAACAGAACCAGTCAAACTTATATAAACTGATTTCTAATAGCAGTGAAAAGAAATCCAGTTTAATCTCCTTTTCAGAGTTCAGGAACACTTAGAACTAGTTCACCTAAAAATCAGTAAAGGGTCTAAACAGAACCAGACAGATATCAACATTGTCTCTGCAATGAAATTTGGATGGTGCAGTAATTTTGTTTTTCTTTTGCAGTAGTCCAGAGACAAACGATGGGTTTCCCTGCTGGCACTAGTGGTAAAGAACCCACCTGCTAATGCAGGAAACCTAAGAGATGCTGACTCGAGCTCTGGGTTGGGAAGATCCCCTGGAGGAGGGCATGGCAACTCACTCTAGTATTCATGCTTGGAGAAGCTCGTGGACAGAGGAACCTGGAGGACTACAGTCCATGGGGTCTCAGAGTTGGACACGACTGAGGCAACTTGGAATGCATGCACAGAGACTAATGACAAAATTAGGCTGAACATTGTACATTACAGTCAGCTAGGGACAATGATTGGCAAGGACTAAGGATGTAGTCTTTAAATTAAAATAAAAATCTATTTCTCAGTTGATTACAGGAAGGCTTCCTTGTGGCTCAGATGGTAAAGAATCTGCCTGCAATGTGGGAGACCCAGGTTGTACCTGGGTGGGGAAAATCCCATGGAGAAGGAAATGGTAATCCACTCCAATATTCTTGCTTAGAGAATTCCATGGCCAGAGGAGTCTGGTGGGCTACAGTCCATGGGGCACAGAGTCAGACCCGACTGATCAACTACACTTTCACTATAGGACGACAGGCTTTCCTGGTGGCTCAGATAGTAAAGAATCTGCCCACAATGTGGGAGATCTGAGTTCAATCCCTGGGTTGGGAAGTTCCACTGGGAAAGGGAATGGCTACCCACTCCAGTGTTCTTGCCTGCAGAATTCCATGGACAGAGGAGCCTGGTGGGCTACAGTCTATGGGGTTGCAAAAAGTCAGATACTACTGTACAACTAACACTTTTCACTTGGGAAGAGAGCACTGAGAGTCACCTTGAGGGCTGAAAAAGCATTATGCTAAACTTCTTAAATGATTTTCTCCTGTAATTTTCTTCCCAACTCTATAGGGTAGGAATTATTTTAGCCTCATTTTAGCTTCTGAAGAAAATAATTGAGAGATGCAGTGTCTTCTGAGGGTCATACAGCTGAAAAGGGGTGGATTCAGGATTGAATCTCAGGTGTGTCTCAAGCTCTTTCAAATACAGCAAACTCTATTTTGAGGAGTCCATAATTTATCTCTCAACTGTATGAATTTAAAAATTATTAGAGTAGTTTAATCTAGCCTCAAAATATTGACAGTTAGATTAAAAATTATTTCAAAAGACTTTGCGTGCCTAAAAGTTTTGACTACTGCTTTGAATAAGTTTTTACATAGGCGGATATCTGTTGTGAAATGAGAAAACTTATGTTTTAAAAGAAAAAAAATAATGTGCTATTTGATGACTCAGCAGTGTTTCCATCTGCTTGTTTCAATTGCCTTAGCAGGCAATATAATATAAACTCAGTATTTTTAAAGTAAACATTTAAAAGATTGGCTATATCTTTTATTAGATAAAACTTTCTGGAACAACAGAGGGCAAAGAAATTTGAGAAAATTGATATTTTATGCTAATTATGTTTGACTATATATTATATGATATTATATTAAAGTCAAACTCACATGCTCAGCAAAGTTGCATTACATTTCTTTTATCCTTTGAGAGATAAAAATGAGATATTCTACATAGCTAAAACAGAATTTTAACTCTAAGAGGCAAAGATACTATTGAATAAAAATTTCTATAAAAAAATTCCATCTTGTTACCGACCTTATGTTTTTATATCCTGGGTAAAGTTTTACCTTTCCTTGATCTTTGTCATCATTATGTACATCAACTATTGAATTATTCTATTAATTGCCACTGATGCAACTTTTATGAAACATAGCCTTCAGTAACTACTGGTTCTAGCTTTAAAAAAACACAGAAAATTACATTATCCATTTCCTTGTAATAATGATATATTTTAAAGTCCCTTTACCTGGAATAACCTATCAATATGTGTATTTCACCCACTTGTATTCTAATTTCAACCACATAGTATAGGTGAAGCTCCTGCAAGGTATATGATGTATGTCTGAAGATAGAGATTTAACTCAGGACTTTTGACTCTTTCCAGACTGATCTTTTATCTCCTTTAATTCTTTTCCTTCATTTTAGAAGCTCAAAATAGTGATTAGTGTCAAATTTCTGTTTCTTCTATTTTGAAGCCTAATCTAACTCCTCTTGCTTCCCAAAGACAATGTTGATTCCCAAAGAGAAGGCATCCCTAATTCAAATTCCTATGATCCATTAAATAACTCCTCCCACCATATTTTCATTAAACTGATTCGTATCACAAATTTCTTTTACCAAAATATTTTCCTAATATGTGCCTCATAATTTTGTTTATATATGTAGCTGGAAGTTCATTAAGCATTAAAGTACCTACGATATGGGAGGCACTCTCTCAGATGCTGTACAAAGATATCTAAGAGGTACATTCATTTCCCAAGATACATTAAGGTAGGGGACAAAGACATAAAGATGTATATATATGGATTATCGTAAAAAGATATAAGATTTAATCAAATAAGAGATGTTCTTACAAAATGAGTCTTGAAGAGTGAATGAGTGTAAATGGGAGTGAATATGACATGCAGTGGGACAAGGGACATGGAAACTTATGTTGTTCTCAGATAACTGTGTGAAGTTGTACAGTGCTGAGCAGAGAAGTGAGAAAGATGGCAGGTGTCAGGAGAGCAGGCTGTGGAGTGGGAACCAGATCAAGACTGGCTGCAAGCCATGTTGGGGAACTGGACTTGATTTTTGTACATGGTGGGGGTGCTACTGGAGTGTTTTTAATTTAGTTAGATTATTTTCTAACGGCAGTATGAATAGACACTTGAAAAGGGCAAAACTAAAAGCAGGGAGACCAGCTAAGAAGTGACCTAAGCTGGATATAGTGAAGACTTGGACTAAGTCTTTGGTGACAGAGTAGGGGGGAGGAGACAATTTAGAGAAATACTCAATAAAGTCTTAAATGACAGAGAGTTCTAAATGTTTACCAAGAACAGAACAAATCCAGGTTTTGTGGGGCCTGAAACTTACACAATTTATGAAAAAGAAGGCAAAATTATGGATTCAAAATGAAGTACAAAAGTAAACATTTACTTAAAATTAGGAAAGAAACCACAAAGTTGCACATTTTGAGAGCATGCCAGAAACCATAAACCTCACAAAATTAAGAGAGATATATCTCAATAAGCACAAACTGAATGTTTTTACCACCTCAACTTTCCTTTAGCCATATCCAAAACCTGGCTGTACAGATTTTAAATATCTCCCAACACAAAGAAATATGACAGAGATAAAAACCAGAGCAGAGGGGACAGAGTCAGGAGAAAGTAGAATACCCAAAACATTTTGTCCCTGGTGATAAATTGAGTACTCATGGTTGGTGAGCAATCAGCATAGATATATATATTATTCTAGTTTTTCTTAGCTGCACAAAGTATTTTCAACTTTTTCATCTGGAATATTCTGAATTATCAGGAATTATATGTTTTTGGCCTTAAGAATAGAATAATGACTATTCTTGTTAGCAGTGAGGTGTGAGAAAGACTATCCAACAAAGAAAAGAATTGTACCATTGCTTCACAAAGATGTGCTGTCTCTCTCCAGTATTTATTCTTTTAGTATCTTACTGAATTAAGATACATGCAGTATTCACGTATATTGGACTCTGATATATCACTCTTATATATATATATATATAAATCACTCTTAAAGAATGTACTCTTTAAGAACAATAAACTTGACACCATAATGCGTCAATGCAAATAAACTTCTCTGCACTTTAGATAATTTTATCCAATTTGAGATCTATAAGTGAAAACGAGATAGCAGAACTAAGAGAGATGATTTTGTAAATTGCTTTATTTAGAGAATAGCAAATGTTAGCATTGCAGTAGTAATTCCCGGATTTTGTTTGTAATTGTGAGTCAACTAGTCATTCAATGAGAAATGGGGCAAGATTTGGTGAAATATGAAATTCACGAAACTTTCTATCTCTACTTTGAGAGACAGTACATCTTTGGGATTAAGGGTAAGGACCCTAGAACCTAACTGATTGAGTTGGGCTCTCAGCTTCACTGCTGACTGGTTGTATTTAACCTCTTTGGGCCTCAGTTTCATTATCTGTTAAGTGGGTATTAATAATACCTACCTTTCTGGGTTGTTGAGTGAATGATAAGTAACAATGGATATAAAGATCTTAGAAGCAATACCTGACACATAATAATAAGCATGATATAAGTGTTTGCTATTTTTGTTTTCCAAAGAGAAGGCACCATAGTTTTCCTTAGAATGCTCCGAAAGTCCCTGTATAACTGAGTGGTTAGATTTTCCGACTTTATTGCTGGCGGTTGCACCAGGTATATGTTTCTTAAACTGTTCCATATGGGTGTTCTGAGATAAATTATGGTGCCCAGTAAAGGTTGAGCTGAATCAAATTAAATGTTTTAGAGGTAATAGAAATTTCTAAGTAGTTTTTCGTGCCCCAGATTGTAACTCCACATGGTACGGACATGGACTCTGAAGATGATTGAACAATAACTTTTTTGTTTGAGGGGACTGCAGGAATACTGTTAATGGATTTTCACTGACTGTAATCTACTATGCTAAGACTTGCCTACTTTGGATGGTGCACATTCAGGCCCTTTGAAGAGGCAGATTGGAAGTGCCAGTCAAACAAATTACACCCCAGCATCCACTGTCCTGCCCTCACAGGAAAGTGTTGCTTGTTTATTTAACATTTGTGACCTTGTTAATAAAAAAAAAAAGAACCTTAATACTGGTGATGGTGCTGGCCACTACTTGGTATAAATAGGGCTAACAAGCTAAGTGACAAATGAGTCATTTCCATGGATGTGCACATCTGTTCTGTTCTTTGGATTGTGGCTGGAGCTGTCCTTGGCAGATCATTGTCACTTTCAGATTTGCTTCCAGTATCCTATTTTACTCACCACATCCCAGCATCCTAAGTTAAGTTCCTTAACTTAGGCAGAAAGTGCAGTTTCCTCATTGCTGCTCCTTTGGCACCATTCTCTGAACACAAGGTTTAGGTGACTGCCAACATCACTTCCCTTGCCTTTTGATCACTAAAATTCCATTATCTAGGCATCACTTGTATTTATGAGTAAACTTTTCCCTTTGAGCCACCCCCACTCTCAAAGGCTTCTAGATGAGCCGTTTCCTGACAGCTAAGGAGCAATCAACTCCACTATCCTCCTACATAACAATGAGTAATCTTTTCTGCAGTCAATATTACAGGCTCCCACGAGTGTACCCTCTTATGACTTGGGGATGATAGAAAAGAAACTTGACCAGATATTATCAGATTTGGAACAGTGGAACAGTATGAATATGGTATTCAATATGCTATTTAATAACTGTGTGGAACGTGTAGCTATCAAAGAAAGTAGTCAAGAAGAAATAAACCATTCATAAGTGGTGGTATAGTGATGAAAGCAACCTTGTGATTGTCTAGTCTGGTTTCTTTATCCAGTGGTTGTGGAAGGTAAGCAGTTAACTTGCTCAAGAGCATGCATTTAGTCAAGGAGCTGCGGTAATTCTGGAATAGCTTTCTGATTCACAGCCCAGTGTTCTTCATTCTCAAACACTTTATATCTGATAATATGTTTGAAAATACCTAAATGTTTTTGGCTGGGAGGCTACTTGTAGTTTCCTTTTTTCTTTGTTATGTCAGAGGACACATAAGAAGTACCCTTTTCACATGTCAGTTAGTCAGTGATGGAGTGAGGGAATAGGTATAGACTTTTTAATATTTAAGTTATATTGTTGAGGGAGGGGAGAAAATTCTCTAGTTAATTAATTCTATATCCATCTTGAGTCTTTCTGCTACAATTGCTGCAGTAATGGATTGACCCACTGAACTGTGGAGCTTTTATTAGATTCTCTATCTCTTATATTTGAATTATTTTTTTAGAAAATTATTTACTTGTGATTTGGGGAGAGGAAAGAGTATAAACCTCAGATAAATAATTTAAGTTCTACTCCAAGTTCCACTCTGAACCTGAAGCCTGATCATGAGTGAGTCATTTTACCAGTTTTGGCCTCATTTTTTTCTTTCAGTTATGAACAGGAAAAGCTACATGTCCTTGAATGTTACAACTGTCATGTCAGTTAGCCTCACGCATTTCGTACATTTCCAATGCTTGATTGTTGGAAGAAAGACTAGGGCAGGAGTTTGGCATCTGCGAGTGTGCTATCAACTGATGGGCTTTAAAATAAGAGTCCTATGTTTTGGTAACAAAAAGACCATCGCAGGGTTTCTCACTCAATAATAAGAGAATGCTGAAGAGAATTTCTGAGTAAGAGCACTGAGATATTTTTGGAGGTTTTTCAATTAGGCCTCTATTTCATCTTAAAAACTAAAACTCATGTAATTAAAATGTGGCTGATTTGTGTTAAAAATAGTATGTTAGCATATGTTCTAAAACTAGAACACAAGCATGGGTTTTCTAAATCTTTCAAGGGAATAGAGCAGGAAATTAGAGTTATTGAGCATAACTCATACTCATTTGCAATGTGATCTGGGTCTTCCTGAAAGAATAACAGGGAAGACATTGGGGTGAGTGGCTCTGGATACTAGTGATGCCAAGAACTTTCTTTCAGTTTTTCTTAGCCCTTGGTATTCCACTGTTTTGTACCTCATCAAAGTGTCTTTCACTTTTCTTTTTCAAAAATTCAAATCAAGCCCTTAGTTACTCTCTGCCTTGAGGATGGAAAAATATATTTAAGATTTCCCATACTAATGCTGAATATTAAAGAAAGGTAGTGTGAAAAGCCCACTATATTTGAAAATACTTCTAGAAGTATAACTTGAAATGGAGGTTTTTTTTGAGGATTAGGCAACAACAACAACAACAAAAATCTCTTTTGACTAGGTTTTTCTGGTTCAGTGCTTTGTCATTCTAGACTTATGGAGATAGATGTCCACCCATTGAATTAAAAAAGACAGGATGTTCATTGTCATTTAAAGAAACATTGAGAAAATTAAATTCCGCTCCCCCCCCCGCCCCCCGCCATAAATCAGAAGTTCAACTGAGAATATATGTTTAATTCAAGATCAGTAGAAAATCTATTGTTTGTTACTAATGACTCAGCTACTCAAATGATCTATTGTATCAGTGTCCAGTGGCAGGACGGAGGCTTTGTGCAGTATCGTTGTAACCATGACATTAGTGACATCATTTAGTAGAAACAGAATTTGGAACATTTGGGAAACAAAGCAATGGCTTCTTTGCTTGATTCTGTGAAAACCCAATGAATACTAAGAGAGTATAATGGGCAATGTTGATTTCTCTGCAAATATTTACCAGTGTTATATATGTACACATCCATATGTACATAATAAAATGTTTTACTTAAATTTTCATACTGATCCTGAGATTCACAGTGTTCCACAGACTCTAAATAATGTTGTCCTTGTATTGCAAAGCCGAGCTCTACTTTGAAAGCAATACCTTTGGATTATATAGAGTATTGATTCAACAGGGCCTAGAAAACACACAAGATTGGTTCTACTCTGAGGTATGCCTTTGTTAAAAAAAAAAAAGAATCCCTTCAGCTTTTCCTTTCTTGACCTCACTAATAATAATGAAAGAAAGGGAGGGTATTCTAGGAGGCTGTGTCAGTCAGTAGTGTAGGGAGATCCGTGAGGGAAGCATCATTGTTACCATAGAAATGAATGCTGCTCCTGTCAGGGGCATACAAAGGACAGACTGAACATTGAGGAGTGGAAAAGCAATGGGAAGAAAGGCAGCCATCCAGTGAGAATGGGAGAAACTATACTGAATTAATTTACTGGGGAAAGAACAGCATGAATCTGGGTGGGGGACCTAGCTCCTGAAAACCCCCGAAGAAAATGTGATAAACAGTATCACAGTTCGGGTGGAAAGTGCAAAGAAAAGGTGATTTCTACTTTTAAAAATTAAATTTTTGGGACTTCCTCGGTGGGGCCTAGTGGTTAGGATTCTTGGGCTCACTCCCTGGTCTGAGAACTAAGATCTTACAAGCTGTGTGGTGCTGCTGCCTCCGGAAAAAACAAGACAAACAAACAAACAAACAAAAAACTTTTAATTTTCTTCTAAATTAGATATATTCTATATTTTTGCCTTTAAATCTACTTCTTTAATCCTGAGGTTTTCTTAAAAATTAACCTTGGAAGAAAACAAAATGAGGAAAATATTAACATTTGTCCTAGACTGTGTATTTTAAGGGCTTCCCAGGTGGCTCAGTGGTAAAAAAAATCCACCTGCCAATGCAGGAGATATGAGCTCAATCCCTGGGTCAGGAAGATCCCCTGGAGAAGGAAATGGCAACTCACTTCAGTATTTCTTGCCTGGGAAATACCGTAGACAGAGGAGCCTGGCAGACTACAATCCATGTGATCACAAAAGAGTTGAACATGCCTTGGTGACTAAACAGCACTTGTATTTTAATCCTGAATTCTTTTCTTCCTTGTCTTGGAATTTGGGGCAAGTCACTTGACCATACCTTAAATCAGGGTGTTAAATAATACCAACCTCACAATTAATGGGTTAATATATGAGAGAACCAAATTCAAACCCCAGGCCATGGAATGAACATTTTTAATTGGAGGAAAAGTTTAGGGAATGGAATCTGAGATATAAATCATTAAAATCAATATAAGTCATTTTGCATGTTTGAGGATAAAGAGAAAAAGTAGGATAAAAAGTTTTTTTTTCTCCGTCATCTCTCTCTTGAAAAAAGAGAAAGACCTGTTCATGTTTGAAAACCATGGATAGAGATAGAAAACATGCACATGTGAATATATAAGTGGATGGTAATTTACAAAAGGAATTAATAAAATGCTATTAAGTTACTTCTGGCCTTCAGAAAGATCTTAATGGGCTTACTACTTTCATTTATTTGCTAATTTGGGTAGATTGTCAAAGTAAAATTGTATTTTAAGTGTTTATTCATGCCCTGAATAGAATGAAAGGGTGATATTTTTATAAAATTTGATATATCTCCTGGAAAATGTTTATCTATAGATTAATATTATTTATGTACTCTGGTGAGCATGGTGATATGCCATCCAGACACTCCTCCAAAGAAAATTTTGTCTCAGCTCTGGCCTTCTCATTCTAAGATCATGCCATTCCCAGAGCAGCCCACTATCATGGTTGATGAAGATTGGGAGTATGAGTCCAGGCATTTTTATTCAATATGAAATAACTTTGATGTCCACTGGAGTTGACCAAGGCAGTAGGAGAGTCTGAACTGAAGCTCAGTTTCTCTTTCTGCCAATCCTGCTTCCTTCCCCTCCTTTCTACAGGTGTTCAGTCCAAAAGCACTCCTTAATAAACATCCTGCATGCTAAACTCCATCTCAGAATCTGATTTCTTGAGAACCTAACTGGCTTCCTGAACTTCTTTCTATTGCATGCAAATTCTCATATGGACATATTTTTTGTGCATAAAATAAAAAAGTCAGTTTTCAAATGTCCAGACACCATCAAATTATCTGTCTCATATTCTTTTAAGAATTCACAAAGCAAAGAAGTAATGCTGGTAAAATTTCAGTTTGCTTATGTTTTACATGCAGAGTCTTAGCTACTAAAGAGTTCTAAGAAAATACCTAATTACATTTAGAGGATTTAGGGAGACCCTGGTCTTCCCATATGGTACTAGTGATAAAGAACCCGCCTCCCAATCTTAGGAGATGTAAGAGATGCAAGTTTGATCCCTGGGTTGGGAAGATGTCCTGGAGGAGGGCATGGCAACCCACTCTAGTATTCTTACCTGGAGAATCCCATGGACAGAGGAGCCTGGTGGGCTACAGTCCATGGGGTTGCAAAGAGTTGGACACGACTGAAGCGACTTAGCATGCATGCACGCAGGGGGCCCACTAAATGCATGCAAATAGATGAGAAAGCTGGAGCCTAGAGGGGTTAAAGGACATACTCTAGGTATTACTGTCATACTAGAGGTTAGAACACAAGGCAGTTTACTCCTCCTTCCTTAGCTTCCTGTGATCAGAGATGTTTTTTCTCATCTTTTTTCTCTCTTTATTTCTTTTTCTGTTTCTCAAGCCCAGTTTCTCTCCTCATCATCCTAAGCCACAGCTGTTTACCACAAACGTAAAATCCTTTTAGAGAAATGATTGGGAGTGTGGTGTGTGTAGGAAGTATACAAAGGGAACATATAGCTCTTGTAACTGTCAGCTTGTAACTGTGCTCAAAACTGATCAAATTAGAGGGTGCTTTCTGAATTTCATGGCATGAAGCAGGGCTCTATGATGACATTAGCCCTTCTTCCTCTGAGAATGCAGGAGACAGACTGAAGGACAGCTTCTTCATTTCACATTTAGGACCTTCTTCCCATGAGCACAAGAATTATATTCAGTATTTCTTGGGATTTAGAGTCAACAAAGTAGAGATATTTCAGTCTAGATAAATATATTATTTCAGAGACCATGTTATTTAGCCTTTGCAGTATGGAAAAGACAGTTCATTTATTGCTGTGTTCTGGTGGGATGGTCTGGCTATTTTCTGTATTTATTTCATTTCTACTGATCTCTAAGTAGTTGAGATCCATTTATCCTTCCTATAATACCTTAATAATATTTTCATAACTGTTTAGCATTGTACAAAATGCTTTTATTTATAAACATTAAATGTTTATCAAATAAATAATACCATACATGTAAATTCAGATACTAGAGAAGGGAGTTATGTATAATTTTACCTAATGTTTACTGACAGTAACCATGTGAGATAGATATGATCATCTTCATTTTCAGATAAGAAATCTAAGATTCATCAAGTTTGTGGTGGTTACTACTTGAACTTGCTGTTTGTTATGTCCCAGACATGCTCTAAGAGCTTTACATATATTAATTATTTATTGCTCTGAATGGCTCCATTAAAATAGGCCTGATTATCATCACTGGCATTTTGCAGATGAGAAAACAGATACACAGAAATGAGGCAACCTGGCCAAGGTCTTACCAGGGGTTAATGATGAATGGGATTCAGCATAGGTTGGGTGACTGGCCTTCCTGATTTGCCCAGGACTGAGGGGTTTCCCAGGAAATAAGGACTTTCATTGTTAAGACTGCAGTAGTCCCTGGAAAATTGAAAGAGTTTGTCAGAGTAGATCAAGGTTGTCTGTGCAATTGCTCACACTTTTAAGTACTTAACTCTTCTGTCTCTCAGGTAGAAGTTGGTGCGTTCAGAGTTTGAACCTTCCTCTATGTGATTCTGAAGCTTGCCTTTTCTCTTTCCATCCTGTGGCCATGTTTTGTAATGTGTTTTTTGTATTAACTTGTAATGTACTAATTTGCACCAACCTGTAATGTGTTTGGATAGGTAGTCATAGGCCTCATATTTGTTATTATTCCTTTTTTTTTTTTACAAGCTCTGTTGAGGTATAATTGATATATATAACTGCATATATTTAATGTATATATTTTATGAACTTGGGCATATGCATACACCTGTGAAAACTTTATCACTACAATTAAGATAATAAATATATCTAATACTTCCAGAAATTCCTTGTGCCCTTAAAAAAAAATAAGTTCTTTGAGATCTCTCATACAACATAGGGTCTATAGTTAACAATATTGTATTGTGTGACTTAAAAAATGTTAAGAGTGTAGTGCTCATGTTATGATTCTTAATTAACTTCATCTCATTTTGGGGCAGGTCGTTTATTTTTCTTATGCTCTGGTTTCTCCCAGGCTTATTACTCATTTTCCCTAAGTCACTGGAACTTACAGTATGGATTGATGCCTTATTTTCCCCCTCCCATGGGTCACTTCTGAATGACACCCTGCTCACATATACCCTACTTTTGTTTCACTTACCCCTGTGGCTCTGGAACACATGATGCAGGCGTTCAGTGTCCGCAGGTGACTCTCAGCATCCTCTTATGTTGTGTCGGCTCCTCTTTCTCTAAGTGATACTGTTTTCCTTATTCCCCCCACTGTCACTGCCTTCAAAGTCAGTGTCATGGCATCTCCCTATAAGAGAGGACCAATAAAACTATCTTAGGTTTTAGAAGAGAGAAATTTGTATTATGTTTTCATGGCCATCTTCATAGAGAAGATATTAATCAAGCCAAGTTTTGAGGAGTGCAAACACTTTAGATGAGCATCACTAAAATCAAAAGCTTGATTTTACTGATCTTGATTTTGATACTGAGGAAGAATTACAGTCTAGGAACTAAGGAATATTAGTTTTTTAACTGCATGATCTTAACCATAAGTAACTTAACCATTGACTATCTTAATTAACAAGTTTTTATAGTTTCTGTGTTTGAAGGTAGTGTTTTGTAAATGCCTGGTGACTGATAGTATATAATTGTATTGGAGGTTGCCTTAGCATTTTAAAGACTATACGTGAAACACTTACTCGGTGAATAACTTTTGATTAGCACATGTTTACCTTCTTTGAATCTCCGTTATCATTTGGCTAGCAATATCTGTTGCATAGAGTTATTGTGAGGACAAAAATAGAGAAAGTATTTATTAATAATATAGCTAATTTGATGCCTGGCACAAAATAGCTAATATTAGTCTCAGTAAAAAACATTATCATTCTATTCATGGATAAAAGCACATTAAAAACAACTGATTTTTATGTGTCTTTCAATTGCCTGATAAATAGATGGGAATTGGTGACTGTGGTTAGTACTCTAGGTCAATAATGGACACTATTTTTAAACATATCCCACTCTTTCCCTCTATAACTGTGCCTTTTTTGTGTAGGTTTGGATTTATGTAGGTGCTTTTTCCCTGTGCCTCAATTCTAGATTTTAACAGGCCAGTTATAGTTTTTACTTTTTAACACTTACTTTTCCACCTAAAATGATGTGTTTGAAACCTGAACATGGATAGGAGATGAAATGTTGTGATATAAAAGAAATCATTTTTATAAAATAAAAAAACCCTGAAAAATTTTGCGTTTAAATATGTTAATATATTCGATTTTAACAGTGAGGTTGACAGGGAGTTTTAGATTGAATATTTTGTCCTCAAAAAGGTAAATATCAGAAATGGTTCAGTGCTCAACAGTTTGAATTCATATTTCAGCAGAGCTACTACTTGTTTAATATAAATATGTGATTTTCTGGCTACACTTCTCTTAGGATGAAAAAATAAAAGCCACAGTGGTTTTAACTGTATTTTGCCTGTGATTGTTTCAATTTTATTATTCAGATGCATTTTATAATCAGGTGTGTAGATGATATTTTATCTCTGATATCTAACATTTTTTTCTCATTCTTCTACAATGTAGGAAGTACTCGGCTGAGGGAACTTCTGAAGGCAATAACAAACAGATAGCCAGGGGGAATTAAATAAAACTTTCAATTTCAACTTAAATTACTATCTTTATGTGATCTCTCTTTTTTCAGAACCTTGACCTAGTACAGAAAAAGGGAAAGAGAGACAAAGAGAGAATGAAAGAGAGGGGAAGAAAAGAGAGAGAGTGTGAGAGAAGAAGAGAGGGAGAAAGAGATATATAGCCTTTCAGAGGTAAATATAGCATTTTTCGCTTTCTCCTGTGGTCAGAGAGGTATGAGACTATAGCTGAATGACCAGAGATGTAATGTAGATGGCTTTGGAAATGGAGGAAGGTAGCTGTGTGTCAGGATGCAGGTAACATTTAGAAGCTGGAAAAGATAAGGAGATGGATTCCCCCTAGAGCTTCCAGAAAGGAACACAACCTTGCTATCACCGGACACAATGAGACTTGTGTCAGCTGTCTGACTTCCAGAACTGTAAGGAAGCAAATTTGCATTGTTTAACCACTACATTTGTCATAATTTGTTAGGGCAGTAAAAAAAAATTAATATAAGCATGTACACATTTCATATCACATTGAAGGAGTATAGTTTTTTATTGCTTTTAATTTATTTGATTTATTTCTACCATGTTCTCTTATGTTACATATATAATATATATTCATATCACCATCCCATATGAAGTGAAAAGCAAGAAAGAGAGGGAAAGGTACATCCAATTTAACACAGAGTTCCAAAAAATAGCTAGAAGAGACAAGCAGGCCCTCTTCAATGAACAATGCTTAATAATTGAAGAAAACATCAAAAGGGGAAAGATTAGAGATCTCTTCAGGAAAACTGGAAACATCAAGGGAGCGTTTCTCCTAAAGATGGACATAATAAAGGATAAAAATGGTCAAGACCTAGTAAACACTGAAGAGATCAGGAAGAGATGGAAGGAATACACAGAAGAACTGTATAAAAAAGATCTTAATGAACTGGATTACTATGATGGTGTGATTAGTCACCCAGAGCCAGATATTCTGGAGTGTGAAGTCAAGAAGTCAAGTGGGCCTTAAGAAGCACTGCTGTTAATAAAGCTAGTAGATGTGATGAAATCCCAGCAGAACTATTCAGATCCCTAAAGAATGATGCCATCAAAGTTTTGCATTCATTATGTCAGCAAATCTGGAAGATCCAGCTTTGGTCCCAGGATTGGAAAGGTCAATCCTCATCCCAATTCCCAAGAGGTGTAGCTCACCAAAGAATGTGCTAATCACTGGACAGTTACACTCATCTCCCATGCTCATAAGGTCATACTTAAAATCATGCTTGCTACTCTTTAGCGTTATGCGAACCAAGAACTTCCAGATGTCAAGCTGGGTTTAGAAAAGGAAGAGAACTAGACATCAAATTGCCAACATTCACTAGATTATAGAGAAAGCAAGGGAATTTCAGAAAAACATCTATTTCCATTTCATCAACTATGCTAAAGACTTTGACTGTGTGGATCATGACAAACTGTGGAAAGCTCTTAGAGAGATGGGAATACCAGAGCATCTTACCTGTCTTCTGAGAAACATGTATGCAGGTCAAGAAGCAACAGTTAGAACCCTGTATGGAACAGCTGGTTGGTTCAAGATTGAGAAAGGAGTATGACAGGGCTGTCTGCTGTCACCTCAGCTATATGCTGAGCACGTCATGAGAAATGCCAGGCTGGATGAGTTAAAAACTGGAATCATGATAGGGAAGAGAAACATCAATAATCTCAGATATGCGGATGATCACGCCAAAGGCAGAAAGCGAAGAGGAACTAAAGAGCCTCTTGATGAGGGTGAAGGAAAGTGAAAGAGCTGGTTTAAGACTAAATATTAAAAAGAAAAAAAAAAAAAAAAAAACAAGATCATCGCATCCAGTCCCACTACTGCATGGCAAATAGGTGAAAGTAGTGATGATTTCCTATTCTTGGGCTCCAAAATCACAGTGGACATTGACTGTAGCCATGAAATCAGAAGACAATTGCTTCTTGGCAGGAAAACGATGACAAACCTAGACAGTGTGTTGAAAAGCAGAGACATTACTCTGCTGACACAGGTCCAGTTAGTCTATGCTATGTCTTTGCATAGTCTATGCATAGTCTTAGTCAAGGCTGTGGTCTTCCCATTGGTCATGTATGGTTGTGACAGCTGGACTATAAAGAACGCAGGATGCCAAAGAATTGATGCCTTCGAACTGTGGTGCTGGAAAAGACTCCTGAAAGTCCCTTGAACAGCAAGGAGATCAAAGCAGTCAATCTTAAGGGAGATCAACCCTGAATGTTCACTGGAAGGACTGATGCCAAGGCTGAAGCTCCAGTATTTAGGTTATCTGATGCAAACAGATGACTCATTGGGAAAGTCCTTGATGCTGGGAAAGATTGAAGGCAGAGGCGAGGAGAGCATCAGAGGATGAGAAGGCTGGATGGCATCACCAATGCAATGGACCTGAACTTGGGCAAACTCCAGGAGATGGTGAGAGACAAGGAGGCCTGGCGTGCTGTATTCCATGGTGTCTCAAAGTGTTGGATGTGACTTGGCGACTGAACAAAAACAACAATGTAAGACAGATTTGTTATGGAAACTCTCAGTTTGCTGTATCATGAAAATTCACTGAGGGAATTATACGCTTCATTCAGTGAATATTTATAGAGTAATTTATATGCTAGAAACTCTGCTAAGTGGCAGAGATACTGAAAAGAGTAATAGCCGTTCAGATCTTCTGCCTGTTTTTTAATTGAGTTGTTTGGTTTTTGAAACTGATTTGTATGAGCTCTTTATATGGTTTGGATATTAACCCTTTATAAAACATATCATTTGCAGATACTTCTCCTATTCAATAGGTTGCTTTTTCATTTTGTTGCTGGTTTCATTTGCTGTACAAAACCTTTTAAGTTTGGTTAGATTCCGTTTGTTTAGTTTTTGCTCTTCCTTTTTTTGCACCCCCCCCCCAAAAAAATCGCTAAGACATGTCAAAGAGTACACTGCTAGTTTTCTTCCAGAAATTCTATGACTTCATTTATGCTTTTAATCCATTTTGAATTTATTTTTGCACATATTGTGAATAATTGTCCAAAGAAGTCATATAGTTGGCCAACAAGCACATGAAAAAATGCTCAATGCCAATCATCAGGGAAATGCAAATTGACACTACAATGAAATATTACCTCACACCTGTCAGAACAGCGGTTATCAAAAAGACAACAAATAATAAATGTTGGCAAGGATGTGGAGAAAAAGCAACCCTAGTACACTGTTGGTGGGAATGTAAATTGGTACAGCCACCTTGGGAAATAGTATGGAGGTTCCTCAAAAATTAATATGATCAAACAATTCCACTTCTAGGTATATATCAAATAATGAAAATGCTTATTTGAAAAGGTATAGACACCCAATATTCATAGCAGCACTATTTATAATAGCCAAGATATGGAAGCAACCCGAGCAACCATCAATAGATGAATGAATAAAGAAGATGTGGTATATTCTTTATATATATATATATATATATATATATATAACACACACACACACACTGAAATACTACTGAGTCATCTCAGCCTATAAAAGGATAAATTTGCTATTTGGAACAATATGATGGACTTGGAGGGTATTGTGCATAGTGAAATAAGTCAGACAAAGACAAATGCTATGTTTTCACTTATATGTGGAATCTGAAAATAGATCAAATGAATGAATATAGCAAAACAGAAACAAACTCACAGATATGGAGAGCAAACTAGTGATTATCAGTGGGGAGAGGGCTTGACAGAGGGGCAAGATAGAGGAAGAAGATTAAGAGGTACAAACTACTAGGTATAAAGTAAGTAAGATACAAGATTGCAACGTACTACACCACAGTGAATATAGACAATTTTATTTGATAACTATTGATGGAGCTAATTAATATTTAATTGGGCTTCTGTGGTGGGTCAGATGGTAAAGAATCCACCTGCAATGCAGGAGACTGGATTTGATCCCTGGATTGGAAAGATCCCCTGGAGAAGGGCATGACAACCCACTCCAGGATTCTTGCCTGGAGAATCTCCATGGACAGAAGAGCCTGGTGGACTACAGTCCATGGGGTCTTAAAAATGGGAGGGGGGATCGGGATGGGGAATACATGTAAATCCATGGCTAATTCATGTCAATGTATGACAAAACCCACTACAATATTGTAAAGTAATTAGCCTCCAACTAATACAAATAAATGAAAAAAAAAAAAAGAGTCAGACACGACTGAGCAACTAAACATAAGCGTACAAACACAACACAATGGAATATAATCTATTAAATTATTGAGCCACTGTATTGTGCATCTGAAATTAATCTAGTATTATATATCAACTATAATGTGCCATTGTGCCTGTTCAGTCATGTCTGATTCTTTGTGACCCCATGGACTGTAGTACCAGGCTTCTCTGTCCATGGAATTTTCCAGGCAATAATATTGAAATGGGTTGCCATTTCCTCTTACCAACTCAAGGTTCGAACCCCATGTCTTGCAACTACTGCATTGGCAGGCAGATTCTTTACCACTGGGCCACTGGAGAAGCTCCTATGTGAATTTAAAAAGAAAAGCCATTTTCTTACTATATTAAGTTCAGTTCAATTCAGTTTCTCAGTCGTGTCCAAGTCTTTGCAACCACATAGACTGCAGCACACCAGGCTTCCCTGTCCATCACCAACTCCTGGAGCTTGCTCAAACTCACGCCCATCAAGTCGGTGATGCCATCCAGCCATCTCATCCTCTGTTGCCCCTTTCTCCTCCTGCCTTCAATCTTTCCCAATCTTTCAATCTTTTCCAACAGGTTCAGTTCTTTGTATCAGGTGGCCAAAGTATTGGAGCTTCAGCTTCAGTATCAGTCCTTCCAATGAATATTCAGGGCTGATTTCCTTTAGGATTGACTGGTTTGATCTCCTTGCAGTAGAAGGGACTCTAGAGTCTTCTTCAACATCACAGTTCAAAAGCATCAGTTCTTCGGTGCCAAGCTTTCTTTATAGTCCAACTCTTACATCCATACATGGCTACTGAAAAAACCACAGCCTTGACTAGATGGACCTTTGTTGGCAAATTAATGTTTCTAATTTTAATATACTGTTGAGGTTTGTCATAGCTTTTCTTCCAAGGAGTAAGCGTCTTTTAATTTCATGGCTGCAGTCACCATCAGCAGTGATTTTGGAGTCCAAGGTATTAAAAACTCTCACTGTTTCCATTGTTTCCCCATCTATTTGCCATGAAGTGATGGGACCAGATGCAATGATCTTAGTATTTTGAATGTTGAGTTTTAAGCCAGTTTTTTTTTTATGAAATAGAAACTCTCCTCTTTCACTTTCATCAGGAGGTTCTTCAGTTCCTCTTCACTTTCTGCCATAAGGGTGGTGTCATCTGTATATCTGAGGTTACTGATATTTCTCCTGGCAGTCTTTATTCCAGCTTGTGCTTCATCCAGCCTGGTATTTCTCATGATGTACTCTGCATATAAGGTAAATAAGCAAGGTGACAATATACAGCCTTGATGTACTCTTTTCCCAATTTGGAACCAGTCCCTTGTTCCATGTGCAGTTCTAGTTGTTGCTTCTTGACCTGCATACAGATTTCTCAGGAGGCAGGTCAGGTGGTCTGGTATTCCCATCTCTTTAAGAATTTTCCACACTTTGTTGTGATCCACACAGTCAAAGACTTTGGTGTAGTCAATGAAGCAGAAATAGATGTTTTTCTGATATTCTCTTGCTTTTTCTATGATCTAACAGATGTTGGCAGTTTGATCTCTGGTTTCCTCTGCCTTTTATAAATCCAGCTTGAACATCTGGTAATTCACAGTTCATGTACTGTTGAAGCCTGACTTGGAGAATTTTGAGCTAGTGTATGAGATGAGTGCAGTTGTGTGGTAGTTTGAACATTGTTTGGCATTATCTTTCTTTGGGATTGGAATTAAAGCTGACCTTTCCAGTCCTCTGGCCACTGCTGAGTTTTCCAAATTTGCTGACATATTGATTGCAGCACTTTCACTGCATCATCTTTTAGAACTTGAAATAGCTCAGCTGAAATTCCATCACCTCCAGTAGCTTTGTTCATAGTAATGCTTCCTAAGGCCCACTTGACTTCGCATTCCAGGATGTCTGGCTCTAGGTTTGTGATCACACCATGGTGGTTATTTGGGTCATGAAGATCTTTTTTGTATAGTTCTTCTGTGTATTCTTGCCACCTCTTCTTAATATCTACTGCTTCTGTTAAGTCCATACCATTTCTGTCCTTTATTGTTCCCATTTGCAAGAAAAGTTCCCTTGGTATCTCTGATTTTCTTGAAGAGATCTCTAGTCTTTCCCATTCTATTGTTTTCCTCTATTTCTTTGCATTGATCATTGATGAAGGGTTTCTCACATCTCCTTGTTATTCTTTAGAACTCTGCATTTAGATGGGTATATCTTTTCTTTTCTCCTTTGCCTTTAGCATCTCTTCTTTTCTCAGCTATTGTAAGTCTTCCTCAGACAACCATTTTGCCTTTTTGCGTTTCTTTTTCTTGGGGATGGTCTTGATCACTGCCTCCTGTACAATGTCATGAACCTCTGTCCATAGTTCTTCAGGCACTCTGTCTATCAGATCTAATCCCTTGAATCTATTTGTTACTTCCACTTCCTTAATCGTAAGGGATTTGACGTAGGTCATACCTGAATGGTCTAGTGGTTTTCCCTATTTTCTTTAATTTAAGTCTGAATTTTTCAATAAGGAGTTCATGATATGAGCCACAGTCAGCTCCTGGTCTTGTTTTTGCTGACTATATAGAGCTTCTCCCTCTTTGGCTCCAAGGAATATAATCAATCTGATTTCGGTATTGACCATCTGGTAATGTCCATGTGTAGAGTCTTTTCTTGTGTTGTTGGAAGAGGGTGTTTGCTATGACCAGTGCGTTTTCTTGGCAAAACTCTGTTAGCCATTTCCCTGCTTCATTTTGTACTCTGAGGCCAAATTTGCCTGTTACTCCAGGTATCTCTTGACTTCCTACTTTTGCATTCCAATCCCCTAATGATGAAAAGGACTTATATTTTTGGTGTTAGTTCTAGAAGGTCTTGTAGGTACTCATAAAACTGTTCAACTTCAGCATAGACTTGTATTACTGTGATGTTGATTGATTTGCCTTGGAAATGAACATAGATCGTTCTGTCGTTTTTGAGGTTGCACCCAAGTAACTGCATTTCAGACTCTTTTGTTGACTATGAGGGCTAATCCATTTCTTCTAAGGGATTCTTGCCCATAGTAGTAGATATAATGGTCATCTGAATTAAATTCACCCATTTCAGTCCATTTTCATTTTCATTGATTCCTAAAATGTCAGTGTTCACTCTTGCCATCTCCTGTCTGACCACTTCCAATTTACCTTGATTCATGGGCCTAACATTCCAGGTTCCTGTGCAGTATTGTTCTTCACAGCGTTGAACTTTACTTCCATCTTGAGTCACATCCACAACTTGGCGTTGTTTTCACTTTGGCTTCGTCTCTTCATTTTTTCTGAAGTTATTTCTCCACTCTTCTCAGGTAGCATATTGGGCACCTACCGATCTGGGGAGTTCATCTTTCAGTGTCCTACCTTTTTGCCTTTTCATACTGTTCATGGGGTTCTCAAGGCAAGAATACCGAAGTGTTTTTCCATTCCCTTCTCCAGTGGACCATGTTTTGTCAGAACTTTCCAACATGACCTGTCTGTCTTGGGTGGCCCTACATGGCATGGTGCATAGTTCATGAGTTAGAAAAGGCTGTGGCCCATATGATCAGTTTGGTTGGTTTTCTGTGATTGTGGTATTCATTGTCTGCCCTCTAATGAATAAGGATAAGAGGCTATGGAAGCTTCCTGATGGTCTACTAAATTATCACAATATTAGTCATGCCAGACTTCCCCCTCCTTTTTTTTTTTTTTTGTTAAATGCTTATTCATTTACTTATTGAAGTATATTTGATATATAGTATTATATTCATTTCAGATATACAGCCTTTTAGATTGCACATTTCTTAAGTATAATGATTCATTCTTCCTTTGTTTCCACTTAGCATTGTTCTAGCCTTATGACAGCATAAACCATTTTTAAAAGATGGGAATTTTTCAGAAGCTAGGATTTTTATATATACTCATGTATTTTAAAATTTCCCCATATAATGTGGAATCAGGAGAGAGCTCTCTCTCTCTCTTTTTTTTTTTTTTGGTTTATTGCATTGTTTTTAAGGTACCTCTTACAGTGGAATCTCAGGGCAGTTAAAACAATTTTTGGCTAAAGCAGGGGTGAGCAAGGAAAAAGTCCAAATAGAATTCCAAGTCTAGATACACATTAGTAATCCAGCCCTGACTTCAGAAACACTTTTTAAGTAAGTTATTCTGTGAAAACTAAATCATAAATGACAGTTCTTCCAAGATTAATTCTTAAACTACTATGACATAATACGTTTCATGAATGCCAATGGCTCTTATTTGATTCAGAAGGGACTACAACCAGTAAATGATGTCTTGTGGTTCTCAATCTGGCTGTATTTGTCACTGTACTCTGAAGCTTCAAGAATAAGATTTGTAAGACTAGTGAGTATAAAACGTTTCTTTAATGTTCTTGATACTACTTCTAAATCTTTAGGAATTGTGCAAAAATGGGAGAAAAAAAATACATCAGTTCAGTTCTGTTCAGTCACTCAGTCATGTCGGACTCATTGCGACCCCATGAATTGCAGCACGCCAGGCCCCCCTGTCTATCACCAACTCCTGGAGTTTACTCAAACTCATGCCCATCGAGTCGGCAATGCCATCCTGCCATCTCATCCTCTGTCATCCCTTTCTCCTCCTGCCCCCAATCCCTCCCGGCATCAGGGACTTTTCCAATGAGTCAACTCTTCGCGTGAGGTGGCCGAAGTACTGGAGTTTCAGCTTCAGCATCAGTCCTTCCAATGAACACCCAGGACTGATCTCCTTTAGGATGGACTGGTTGGATCTCCTTGCTGTCCAAGGGACTCTCAAGAGTCTTCTCCAACACCACAGTTCAAAAGCATCAATTCTTCAGCGCTCAGCTTTCTTCACAGTCCAACTCTCACATCCATACATGACCACTGGAAAAACCATAACCTTGACTAGACGGACCAAAGTAATGTTGACAAAGTAATGTCTCTGTTTTTTAATATGCTGTCTAGGCTGGTCATAACTTTCCTTCCAAGGAGTAAGCATCTTTCAATTTCATGGCTGCAATCACCATCTGCAGTGATTTTTCAGCCCCAAAAAATAGTCTGACACTGTTTCCACTGTTTTCCCATCTATTTCCCATGAAGTGATGGGACCAGATGCCATGATCTTAGTTTCCTGAATGTTAAGCTTTAAGCCAACTTTTTCATTCTCCTCTTTCACTTTCATCAAGGGACTTTTAAGTTCCTCTTCACTTTCTGCCATAAGGGTGGTGTCATCTGCATATCTGAGGTTATTGATATTTCTCCCGGCAATCTTGATTCCAGCTTGTGCTTCTTCCAGCCCAGCGTTTCTCATGATGTACTCTGTGTATAAGTTAAATAAGCAGGGTGACAATATACAGGCTTGACGTACTCCTTTCCCTATTTGGAACCAGTCTGTTGTTCCATGTCCAGTTCTAACTGTTGCTTCCTGACCTGCATACAGGTTTCTCAAGAGGCAGGTCAGGTGGTCTGGTATTCCCATCTCTTTCAGAATTTTCCACAGTTTATTGTGATCCACACAGTCAAAGGCTTTGGCATAGTCAATAAAGCAGAAATAGATGTTTTTCTGGAATTCTCTTGCTTTTTCGATGATCCAGCGGATGTTGGCAATTTGATCTCTGTTTTCCTCTGCCTTTCCTAAAACCAGCTTGAACATCTGGAAGTTCACAGTTCACATATTGCTGAAGCCTGGCTTGGAGAATTTTGAGCATTACTTTACTAGCGTGTGAGATGAGTGCAATAAATTTTTAAGAGTTTTAGCATGTTATGAGATTTGTTCTTTTATTTAAAATATATAATACAATAGCTTTTTTTTTCCTGGAAGAACATCCAGAGAGATGTAGGATTCTCTCTGTGCTGTCTAACATGGTAGCCACTATCCACATATATGACTGTGAGCACTTCAAATATGGTTGGTCCAAACTGAGATGTGATATAAATATAAAGTAAGCACCAGATTTTGAGACTTCATATTAAAGAAAATATAATGTAAAATATCTCAAAGTAAGTTTTGTATAGATTATATATTGAAATGATAATTTGGATATGTTTGGCTAAGTAAATATGTTATTAAAATTAATTTTCCTTGTTTCTTTGTTTCTTTTAATGTGGCTACTAGAGCATTTACAATGTGTTTTCCTTTTGTGTCTCATATTCTTTTGGACAATGATGCTTTATTTATTTATTTTGAAATTTATTTGGATCATTTGTTATACTTTTATTCCTGTTTCTTACTTTGGAAATATGCATGTGTTTTTCACTTTTTAATTTTATATTGGAATATAGTTGAGTAACAGTGTTGTGGCAGTGTCAAGTGTACAACAAAGTGATTCAGTTTATATACATATGTGTGTGTGTGTGTGTATGCATACACACACACATGTATTCACTCCTTTTTGAATTCTTTTCCCATTTAGGTTGTCACATAATCATGAGCAGAGTTCCCTGTGTTATACAGTAGGTCCTTGTTTGGACAACACTGCTTTAGATCACTGAATCTGTCATTTCAGCTCTAGGAGAATATAGGCAACCGTGTTCGAATTCTTAGATATTAAGTGTCTCTTGCTTGTGAGGCCACCCCTGCTTGGCCCTTTCCCCTCTTCCTGATCCTGGAATAAGGGTATCCTTCTTGGTGAGAGACAGATTAATAGGTAAAATAGACATAAGAGAAATATTAGAGCATCAGTGATACGCCATGTGCCATATGAATATTCACTGGAAGGAATAATCCTGAAGCTGAAGCTCCAGTACTTTGGTCACCTAATGCGAAGAACTGACTCATTGGAAAAGACCCTGATGCTGGGAAAGATTGAAGGCAGGAAGAGAAAGGAAAGAGACAGGATGAGATGATTGGATGCCATCACTGACGTGGTGGACATGAGTTTGAGTAGGCTCTGGGAGTTGGTGATGGACAGAGAAGCCTAGCATGCTGCAGTCCATGGGGTTGCAAAGAGTTGGACACGACTGAGTGACTGAACTGAACTGATATGCCATCAAAAGAGTAGATAGAAGTGGGCAGCATATTCTGTCAGCTACAAGTAGGTTGTTTTTCCTTTTTCAAGAAAACTAGAATCCATCCCTTGAAAATGAGAGTCTGTTTAATCCCCTGGTAAAGATTAGGTTATGGACCTCATAGAATATGAGAATGACAAATTTTAACCTTATTTGAGAGGAAAGAACTGGGTGAGATGGATTAAATATTGTGATTTTATACTGTCTTCTGATTTGATAGTGACTGAAATTGATTTATAATGTAACATTTATTATTTTATTGGAGTTCTGTGCTTAGAGCATGGGGGAGTGTTTATTTAAGTAGCCATACTTTCTAAAGAAGGAGCCAAACATCTGACATCTCCTGGACATGAGTTCAAACTGTCCTCCCACTGAGAGTAAAGACCTCTTAGCTTCATGAAGAAGAGGATGGAGTGGAGGCTGAGTTATAAAATCTCCAAGCTTTTGTTCAACATTAAGATTTTTTTCCTTTTCTTTCTTCAAGGCTTTGTTGCAGTCCTGTGAACTACGCTGTTTAGAATTAATGACAGATAGTATTGTCACCATGTAATCTGTTGGAATCTTATTATTTTATTTAAGTAAATACACTAGAGGAAACCAAGAGTTTTGTGTTAGCAAAAAGGGAGACATTTTCAATAACCTCTTACTGCTTATGAACATATGTTTTAGACATTCTTAATTATCTCCAGGGAGAGAAGGACATAATAGTGATGTTCACAAGGAAGCAATTTAAGTGGTCACATTTGGTTCCCCAAATGGATCTTTGCTTGTTTTAGGAGCAGAAATAGGGGGCGGGGAGTGCTTATTCATCTAGTTTGCAAAATGTTGAATACGTCAGCCATTTTAGCATTGCTAATATTCCATTCCCTGAGCCATGAAAATGGATAATTTTTCCTAACCAATTCAATGAAATGCTGTAACGTCTTGGTTAAGATATAAAGGCAGGAGTTGCTATGGGTTTCTTTGTTGTTGTTGTTTAGTCCAAGTCGTGTCCGACTCTTTTGTGACCTCAGGGACTATAGCCTACCAGGCTCCTTTGTTCATGCCATTCTCTGGGAAAGAATACTGGAATGGGTTGCCATTTCCTTCTCCAGGGGATCTTCCCTACCCAGGGGTTGAACCTGCACCTCCTGCATTAGCAAGCAGATTCTTTACCACTGAGCCACCAGGGAAGCCCCTGGGTTTCTTTTTAAAATGCATTTTTTTCTATTCGACAGATAAACTGTTGGATGCTAATCAAGAGAACTATAGCAGCTATAGCACCTAAAGATGATATTCCATCCATCAGCACCATGGAGTGTTTACAGAAGAGGCTTTGAAGCATCTACTGGGGGAGTCAATTTAGAGATGCTGTATAGATCTCGTCCAAGAATTTAGAATGCTTTCAGATGGTATAGGAAATTTGACTTGTCCTATATGGTGGCTCAGTGGTAAAGAATCCCCCTGCCAATGCGGGGGACATGGGTTCAATCCCTGAATTGGGAAGTTACCCTGGAGAAGGAAATAGCAACTCAATCCAGTATTCTTGCCTGGGAAATCCCATGGACAGAGGAGCCTGGTGGGCTACAGTCCATGGGTTCACAAAATAATCAGATACGACTTAGCCACTAAACAACAACATATATCTTCAAGTGAATTAGGAAAAAGAGATGGTCTTAAAAGATGAGGGAAGTTTCTTTTAAGTTCACCCAAGAGAATCCTGGTAACTCAGTTGGTAAAAAATCTGCCTGCAATGCAGGAGACCCCTGGTTCAATTCCTGGATCAGGAAGATCCCCTGGAGAAGGAATGGGCTACCCATTCCAGTATTCTTGGGCTTCCCTGGTGGCCTGCAATGCGGGAGATCTGGGTCCATTCCCTGGGTTGGGAAGATCCCCTGGAGGAGGGCATGGCAACCCACTCCAGTATTCTTGCATGGAGAATCCTCATGGACAGAGGAGCCTGGCGGGCTGCAGTCCATAGGGTTGCAAAGAGTCGGACATGACTGAGCAACTAAGCACCAGAGAATCCTAATAAATAGAAATAACAGTGAAATTGGTGATGCTTGGACGTAGGGCCTACCCATGAAAGGATGTGTTTAAGCAGAGGATGGACAGTGGTTTATAAAGTATCCTGTAGTGGAATTTCAACCTTTGGATTGAATTTAATAGGATATTAGACAGACTAACTTTCAAAAACCTTTCAATGTTAAGATTATATGAAAAGCAGTAACTACTGTGTGTTATGAGGTTTCTAAAAAGAAAACTTCTGGTATCTGGATTACATTATCCATTGCAAGTTCTATGAAATACATTTTTATGTTTTAAACTGTTGACTATTTATAGTAAAATTTACATCCCCACTTGAGTGCAGTGAAGAACATGTTTATTAGCATGGATTTCTATATTTTAGGAAAATCACTTTTGATGAGAGGTGACTAAGAAGTGTAGGTGTTTATGCAGCCCTCCCACACATAGCAGAACCTGGAAGCTGATAGTTGTGTTGGCATAGCTATTCTGCACACTGACCTGATTAAAATATCAATCAGCTAAGACCTTGTGAGACTTATTTGCACATAGCTGTTTCATAGGAGATAGCATTCGTTTTGTGCCCTTGTGATTTTACACAGTGAGGATTTGAGAGACTAAACTTAAAACCCTCACAAAACTGAAGATGGGAATGTGTCTGTAGTCTAGTTTCTTACTAAGTTGGCATGACAAGATATTAGAGCAAAGGAGAAGGTGAAAATCTCCTCTTTCATTGGTTTTCAACCCTGATTATCCCTTGGAATTGCTGGAGATTAAAAATTAAATTCAAATCTGGACCACATACTCAGGGATTTTTTGCTTGGACTAAAGTGGTTATTGGGCTCTGGTTTAGGGTGTTTTTTTTATTTTTTTACAGCTCCCCAGGTAATTCTAATGTGTAATCAAGGTTGGGAAGCAATAATCTTTTCTAATTTTTTCATTTTCTTAATAGGGATATTAGGACTTAGAGAAATAGTTCTCAAAAGCTTTGAGACACACTCTTTTTTTTTCTTTTTCCTTTTTTTTTTTTTTTTATTAGTTGGAGGCTAATTACTTCACAACATTTAGTGGGTTTTGTCATACATTGATATGAATCAGCCATAGATTTACACGTATTCCCCATCCTGATCCCCCCTCCCACCTCCCTCTCCACCCAATTCCTCTGTGACACACTCTTAAAAGTTGTAGGTTTGGGCAATACCCTTGAGGGAACCAGAAGACTGAAAACCGCTCGAAACCACAAAGTGATAGTTAGAACGCAGCACACTCTCTCATTGCAGTATGATGATGACTCACAGTGTCCACAGAAGCATCCCTGATCATTGTCCTGGTGTCCTGGTCAACTTTGTTAACAATTCTTTACTGTCCTGACTGAGCACTCTTATGTATTCACAGTCAAATTCTTGCAGCTTCTCCTAATATATGACCTTTCTTTGTTGCCGACTTCTTATTCACTCATAATTGCAATAAGCTTTGCTATCCTTGAAAACCAATTCCATGACCTGCCTTGTTCAACAATTTGTCTAATGGAATTTCATTCTTCCATTCATCACTGGAGATGTGGTAGTGAGAAAGAAGCAAACACAGTTCTTGTCTTCCTGGAACTTATAGACTTTAATCAAATAATCATTTATACAAATGTAAAATTGTGTCTGTAACAAGTACAAAGAAGATGTGCATCTCTGTGAGAAGATGTAAAGCAAGGATTTGACCAAATTAGAGAAGTCTGGACAAGGTTTCCTTGATGAAGAGAAACATGAGCAGGATTTAACTAAGCAAAAAGTGAAAGCGAAGATCATTCCTGATGTAAGATATTAAATGTTTTACTCCAAGAATTTCTATTCAGTTGCAGCAAAGTATAATTTTATATGTTGATCAAATTTAGCTGAATACCTCAGAATGGTTTGAATGTCAAAAGATTTCAATTAGGAATGTAACAAATATAATGTGTTGAAGTGAAACTTGTTTAGAAATGATTAGGTCAGTGAAAAATTGTTTATTGATATTGTTAACTATTGAAATTACACAAATACTAAGGGATAATGTTTTATAAATGGCCTTGGAATCAGGGATGATAAAAAATTTTGCATACATAGTTGCATTTGTCTCAATAGATTTCAGCATTTTTGATAAGGAGTTGTCAAAAAATAACCTGCCCTGACACTGTTATGAAATATGGTGCTTATGATGGTTTTTTAAAGTATATTATGTTTTTCTTAATTCAGATTAAGCCCCTTGCATGTTCTATTTGCTCTGTCTAATTTTATAAATAGAATAAGTTAGTTTCTCCAATGTACTTACGATTATTTATAAGAAGGTAGACCTGCTAAAGTGTCCCTGAACAAAATGCCCAAGTCTTCCATAAATTTAAGGAAGGGCAGAAAATAATGGATCAGCAATTCTTGGGCCTTTCTATTGAGACCACATGATGGATGATACAGTTCTTGAGTATACATTATAGATCCAATAGTTAAATGTCTACTTCTGTTTCTTCTGGTCATAAAAGCATATAAGAATGCATGTAAGTGAGAAGAGTCTTATAGAGCTATTTTTGATACTTGCATTAAAATAGATACCTGTGTTTTAAACTTCTATATCTTCTTAAATAATATTTGATCCACCTCACTCTTAAACATAGTTCAACATTTATTCATTTCAGCTCTGTCTTAAAAGTTAAGGGATAGTTTTCTCTTTTAACATCAAATTCAAATATCTTATAAATAATGGTAAGAGAATCTTTATTCTAACAAGTAGGCCATTGAGCTGGTGTTCATTGCTCATGTTCATTTCTATAAAGAAATCTCCAGCTGGGTCTTTTTGGTAGCTTCAGTGAGACAGTGTTCCCTAGAAAGTATTACCACCTTCTCTCTGAACTAACATGACTCTCTCAGAGGTGATGGGTGTTACCTTAAACTAACAGGGACTGAAGATATATATATATACACACACACATGCTCACACTCCACCCCCCCCACACACATCACACTTTATTCATTTATCTGTCAATGGACATTGAGTTTGCGTCCATGTCTTGGCTATTGTAAATAATGCTGCTATGAACATTGGGGTGCATGCTTCTTTTCAATTTATAGTTTTCTCTGGATATATGCCCGGAATGGGATTGCAGGATTATATGGTAGCTCTATTTTTAGTTTTTTAAAAAGGAACCTCCATACTGTTCTCCATAGTGGCTGAACCAGCTTCCATGTTACCAACCTATTCATTCCTTAAATACAACTCCAATGTTACTCTTTCTTAAGGCTTCCTTCATGTCTTCAAGGAAGTATTAGCTACTCCCATCAACTGGGTACTCAGTCCATAGCGCTCCTGTATGTTATGTTCTCTGTTTTACAATTTATTTACCTTCACATGAAACTTGAACTCCTCAAAGCTAGGCACCTGACAAAGGTTTAATCTATTCATGTACATTATAGTATAGTTTTTGGCATGGATTACATTCCTGAGAAAGGTTTACTGAAGTAAATAATTGGGTAGGCGCATGAATGAGTGAGTGTGAGTGAAGATGAAAGGCCTTTTGTTCTCACTGGGAAGCTGCAGCAGATTAAACAAGTGTTAAGGACAATGGGTTTCTGCCTTGAACCGTGCAAATGTTCAGTATACAAAGAATATCGCTAGAGTCTTGCTTTAATGAGCAATAAAAATATCTAACATCTTAGGCCCTGGTAACAAGAGACCATAAAAAATCAAGGTGGAGGACCCTTAGACCCTGGTGATGTCAGCCTGAGTTTTAACAGTTTTGTGAAGGATGGCATTTTGATGACTGTGAGAACAAGGCTTTATTTTTTGAAGTGTCTCAGTGATATGAGTTGAGATGAAAATCTGGGAGCTAGGAGCATCTGACTTACAACCTTCTGGTTGGTTTCTTAAATATGTGCACCTAGGAGTATCTGGAGCCTGTTTCCTATACATTGGCTATTACCTTGAACTTCCTAATACCGAGCTGTCTTGATGCTATTTATTATTCTGGTTGCCTTTATAATTTTGAAAACCTTGAGTCCTTGCCTAGTGAGCTGACTAGCTACTAAGCCTACAACATAAAGAGGATAAGGGGTTATTGTCTAGGTGCTCTTTGGGGTGTCCACTAGACAGTTCTGCAACATCTCTCATTTCTTTGCTTTCCTGCTCCAGCCCACTTTCCCAGGGTACCACCAAGCTACCACATATGTTGTCCCTGAGGTCTTAGAAGCCCTCCAGGCCCTGTTGTACCTATCTGACATACTATTATGGATAAATGGTTTAGTTAATATTTTTTCAAGCCCTAGAATAACTTAGCGTATACACCAAATAGAGAAACTATTTTTTTAAGTACATTGAATAAAGGAGTGTTTATTTTTTCCTTTTGGTATGTTAATTTTCTAAATTTCAAAGTAGACAATTTCTAAATATTTTAAAATAAACGAACTCTCAAAGCTCAGATCAGAAGCTGACAGTTTTGTAGACGATGCTTTTGCAGAATGTAATCCATAAAGAACATCCAGTCTGTTTACTACTGAAACGAATCAGAACTGTCGATGCCAAACATCCTAATGAGGTTTCAGAAAGGTCAGGCTTAGCAATAGAGCCACCCAAAGTTGAGTCAGTGCTTTTCTCCTGAGAGTAATGAGATAACTTGTGAAAAAAAAAAATGTTGAGGTACAATTAAGCAGAATTAGATTTTCATACTCCTCAAGATTATTCATTTGGAGGTTTCACCTGGGTTTCTCCTAGCCTTTGTTAGTAAGAGACAGAGCAAAAATAGAACTCAAATCAGATGGTTGTAGTGGGGAGATCTTAGTGAAGGAACTTCTTACAGAGATGTGGCCAAGGGAGGAGACAAGTGTTGGTCTATGAGACAAGAGAGCCTAACAACTGTGGGAAACTAGGCCTGAAGGAGCCGGAAGTGAGCGTGTCAATGGCTGTGAGCTGAAACTGAAGAGCCCTGCCCTTGGGAGGAAAACCTGCCGATGGAAATGGAAGGTCATGATGAATTAAAAAGGAAAGGAAAGGACAAGAAAGAAAACAAAAGAAAAATAAGCAGCTCAGAGCTAGAAGGACATGCAGAAGAAAATAGACGGCCTCTTTTTGCACGCTCGGTTCCTGCTGGCGTTTACCGTTGGTCACATCCAGATGGAAGCTGATCAGACCGCTGATCAGAAGTTGTCTCACAGGTTCTTGTCTTTGTGATCTGTTATTTTCTGGGACTCTGGTCTATTTTTTCCTACTTTCTATATGGAACTCTATAGTTGCAGTATGCCTTACTGCTTTCTTGCATTTTGCATTCTCATCCCCTATCTTTATTAAAATGTTACACCACAATATTGTAAAGTAATTAGCCTCCAACTAATAAAAATAAATGGAAAAAAAAAAGAATGTTACACCATATATTTCAACTTGAGTGCCAACTCCTATTATTAGCATTTGTTTAAAAAATAATCTGAATAAAATTTATGTGTTTGGTATTTCTTACAGAATTAGAGGGCTAAAAAAAAACACTTTCCCCTGTTAGTTTCAGATGTACAAAATAACAATTCATACCCTCTGTGTCTTTTTGGTTATTTAACTTTATTGAGGCTTTCAATGGCTAAGTCAAAGATCTTTCCTGGTAAAGGTTATAGTGTATTTGAAAATATGAGGATTATTCTCAAGTATCTTTTGATATTGATTTCCAACATAATTCCACAGTGCTAAGAGAACAGACTCTATATGATTTCAGTACCTTTAGATCATGAAATGTTTGTACCTTGTTAAATGGCTATGTTCCAGTGTCTCCTGGTTTATAGTTTATGGGAACTTAAATAGAATTTGTATCCAGCTATGGGGTGAAAATTGTATAAATCTTAATTGTATTGAATTGGTTCATAGTGCTTTTCAGGTCTACTATATCCTTCTACTTTTCTGTCTATTCATCCTATTAATTTTTGAGAGTTTTATATTGGAACTCCAACTGAAAAATCTTAATTTATCTACTTAATAAAATAATTATAATGTGTAGTGGAACTATATGTAACTTTGTTCTGTACTTTCCAAGTCTCCTATAAATGTGTTATCATACTTTCATGATTTAAAAAATAAAAAAGAAAAGAAAAAATAGTGATTTGGTATTTTTATAGATAATACTTCATTTAAAGTTATTAGAAAATATTGGTTATATATTTAAAACACACACACACAAACTTTCCAGAAAAATCTGCAGTTTTTTTCCCTGGATTATTTTTGCTTTTCCCATATTATAACTCTGAAACATGAATTTGGAAATAAAGTAAGCATTTTGGTTGCTTTAAAATATACATATAATTTGCTGATATATTTTCCAGCATTTACATACAGATAGATATCAAGGGTAATATGTTAAATTTATTTTTTAAGCATAAGGGAAATTCCTTATGGTTTCAGTAATATAAACAAGAGACTAAAATCAACTTGTTCTTAGTTCACATCAATCTTTTATTATTTCACCCATTGATTCATTCATGGAACAGATTATTTATTGAGTGACTATTACCATATGTCATTGAATATAAATCATTATTAGTTTTAAGGAATATCCTGATTTCAGAAATATAAAAATGTGAAGAAAGTACATTTTAGAATTGTTGAAATAATCTTTGTGGTGGGTATATTTATATTTAAAGTAGCTTGAGTTGGAAATAGCTTATGGTCTAGAATTTCTAACCAAAGGGAAACAAAATAAAACAAAAGAACAAGTTATTATCTGGGTCCAGGGTGTCATTTTTTGTATGCTGATCTTCTTTTTTATGTAAATATATTTTATATTTTAAGTAAGTATATTTTATATATTTTATGTAGGAGCTGTGCTATATTTCTTTGACATTCTCTCCAGTGTGATTATACAATATTATCAAAGATGTTAATGATAGACGAGGCTTTAGAAATCATTGAGTAAATCTAGTCCAAACTCCTTTACAGAAGAGGGAATCAGGGTGATGGATTAGACTTGTCCTGGTCATTTAGCTAGTCTAAGTGGAGTGGAGACTGAAATCCATTTCTCAAATTCATGGTCCAGTATTTTATTCATTATCCAGTGCAGTTTTTAAGCAGTAAATAATCAGTGAGTAACACATGTGCTCACTGTTTCATAATTAGTTTACAGGATTAAACTTCAATATAAATACTTCACTTAGGTGTTAGAGTTTTAATGTCATTAATCATAGTACAAAAAGGTTTAGTGATGGCTTTGCTTCACTTTTAGGTGCACTTGTGTGTTAATGGTTTTTATTTTAGAAAAACTTCATCCAGTTTTTGTTATACTGAATGGTTTATCCAGTCTTCTTTTGGGTGCCTTTGTTCTTCCTTCCAGGAACAAGAATTAGAATGAAAGTAATAAACATGATAAGTAATTTGTATGTTTAAAACATATAATATGTATAAGTAATTTGATCACTTATTTATTAATCCAGTCCTTACCATGCATTTAATTTTCATTTTCATTGATGAGTATTCTCATTTCCTTAATTAATTTTGTTGTACTTACTAATGAGATTTCTACTCCTCCACTTCCTCAGTTAACTATTCACTTTGAAGTCACATGGATATAGTGGAAATTAAAAAGAAATATGTATTGGACACATTGAATCAACATGTTTTGTCACAAGAACTGCTCTGCTCTAATGTGCTTTTAATCCACTACTTTCAAATATATAACCTTCTACATTTACTTTTGTATCATTGGTTACATGAAAAGAAAAAGCTTGCCCTGAAGTCTCGCAAATTGTTGAATAGTATTTTTATACAGATTCTTAAGTGTTCAAAGACAAATTATTTCCAGCATAAGTAGGAAACGATTGGTAGTATTTCCGTTGAATAAACAAAACTGATTTTGCCTTTGAATTTAACTCCCATACTTTGGCACTAAGCTTTGTTGAAATGTTAATGTAGATGTGATGTGTCAACATTCAGAAAAATGGAAATCAAATTGGAAAGTTCCAGGTGGAGGCATAGATTTCTTAAAAGTGGCAGAATATAAATATGCATGTAAATACCAGTTGACTCTCTTCATTCTGATCACAAAGCTAAAGCTTCTTGTCCATTTCTGCTTTTCAGTCCCTTAGAGCTTACATCTTTAGTTCACTCTCCTCAACTAATCTTCTGAAGACACAGCACATGAAACTCTAACTAAGAATATTAGTTTTGGAGTTAGAAAGACTTAAATATGAATCTTGGCTCAGACTCCTAAGTAGATATATGACTTTAGGTATGCTGCTTGATCTGAGACTCAGCTGTCTTATATGTAAAATATAATAGAACTTCACAAAATTACTGGGACTGTTTGACAGGAAAATGAATGTAATTTGTTGTTGTTCAGTGCATAGCATATGATACATTTGGGCTGCTGTTGTTATTTTGTACTGTTTACACAGAATAAATGAAATTCCTAGTGCTGGGGAACACAGAAGGTAGGGCAACCAAAAGTCAGTGTCTTTAGGAGGCTGTATGTTTGATAGTTCTTGTCTCACTAAAAAGCCAGGAGTAAAAGCAACTTAGAGAACTCTCACTGGAAGAATAACACAGAGTAGAAATATGGCTCCAAACCAGTGAAGCTATTTCTAGGAAGTGAGGGTAAGAGCCAGTAAGCGCTTTCACCAGGTTGAGAAGACCTCCATGGAGGTTTGTGTAGCAGCTATCATAAAGAATCTGCCTGAAATGCAGGAGACCTTCAGCACTGCAGGAGATGCGGGTTCAGTCCCTGGGATCGGGATGATTCCCTGGAGAAAAAAATGGCAACCCATTCTAGTATTCTTGCCTATGAAATTCCATGGACAGAGGAGACTGGCAGGCTATGGTCCATTGTGTTGCAAAGAGTTGGACATAACTGAAGTGACTGAGCACCAATGAACGCCTTTTACAAGGTTGTGAACTCTTTCAAAACAAATGCCACCATTTACTCTGAGTCATATTCACAGGTACTCAGCTCAGTGCCTGTAACAACAGGGCAAGCACTCAATATATATGTTAAGCTAGATTGATTAACATGTTTATGTACACTTCTTTTTTCAGGAGGAAAAGGTCTGTTGCAATTTTTAGTGGAAATATATGAGTGTTCTTGTTACTATATATAGTCTGTAACTTCATGGAGGAAAGGCTTTGAGGGTGGAAAAGACAGATTAGCAAGGTAGAGAAAAAAGAAGGTATCAATATATATAGGAGGATGGCAGAGGGAGAGGTAGATAGAGTGGGAAGTTGGGGGTAGTGAAGGTGGTAAAATGAAACACAACATGACAATAAGCCACTTAAAATAATTTGTCCTGACATGCTGGCTAATCTAAATTAATATTTTCAGAAAATTTTATCTTTTTGGTTCATTTTTTGGAAAAGTGGTAATTTAAGCTTAGAGAAAAAGTAGGTAAGTTCAAATTTCCATGGAAACAATTATCATAAAATATTGATTGATGAGGATATTAGGAAGCAGGTAAGGAAAGAGATAGTTGCCATGGAAACATGGACATTCAGAGAAATGCACTTGAAGACATTCTATCTTATTTTTTTAGCTAAATATCTGATTAATCTAAAATTGCTATGTCTTAGTAATTTATTTTTAATATTTCTTGAGATTCATTTAAGAATATTTTTATATCTTAGTAAGTTTTAGTCACAGAAATTTAAGGAATATTTTTATTTCAATTTTATAAGATCACTTTCATGATTATAAGATCTTTTTAAAAAGGATATATTTACTTGAGAAGGTATAAAAGCACTATTTTATAAACATGAATCTATTAATTTCTTTAAAGCATTCTCTTTAGAGTATAAAGTCATGTTAATAATGACAGTTTACTTAATGAAATTTCAATGATCACTTTTAATTGGCACTGAATAGCAGCATGAAATATAAATATTAAGAGATGAGCACTTCTAGTTATTATGGTACAATAGAGACAGGCTCACTTTTTCTCTAAACAAGTTTTTATTTAAATTTTATTGAAATTGATTTACAATATCATATTAGTTTCAGTTGTATAGCAAAGTGATTCAGTTATATACACATATGTGTGAATTATTAATATATCTATTATTTTAGATAGAATATATATATTTAGATAGAATATATATATATATATATTATTCTCTTCCATTATAGGTTGTAACAAGATATTGAGTATAGTTCCACGTGCAATACAGTAGGTCCTTGTTGGTTATCTATTTTATATATAGTACTGTATATATTTTAAGTTCTCATAACTGAGATTTTGAGATCCTTTTGGGGTTTAGAATTTTATTTTGGTTATTTTGACTGCCAATATACTGTTGAAACATGAGGAAGTTTCTATTATGTATAATACATTTGTAGCAGAGGAATATGTAGAAATTAGATGATTGAAAAAATCCCTTGTACATAAAAATGCAAAACGAAGAAATTTGAATTGATAAAGCAAGATATTAAAATTTATTGTTACCTGTGCATTTTTAGGATTCAAGATTTAAAGTGCCCTTTGCTGAGTACTTTAGATAATATATCCTAAGTTATTCCTTACTTTTTAGTCCTGTAAAACTGAAATGTAAAGGTCTTACAAAGAATACATGATTTCCTGCCAGATATTACTATACCTTAAGTGTCACACTTAGACTGAATTGCCTTTTTGAGAACTGCTTTCCCCTTCAAGCTGTCTGTCACCTCTTGTCATTTTCTTTGGCATTCAAAATTTAGTGTTTGAACAGGAGAGCATGTAGACCTCTTGTGGATGCCTCCCATGTAATAACTGATCTTTTGTACCTGAAAAATACGTTACAAGAAAAGCCTCATTAGATGCTGTAAGGCTAGGTATTATCCATAACCTTAGGAAAATACAGCATGTTGATTTCTCACACACTACAGGCAACTGAAAAACTCTTGTTTTCTTAAGGTCTTACAGCTATATAGGTTGAAGGGAATTGGATGTGAACTTGTCCAACTCTTACATTTCAAATGGGAAAACACTGAGATACAAAGAGATTAGGTGATGAATTTAAAGCCGTGTCTCCTGTTTGTCCATGTAGTGTTCTCTCCATAGCCCCAGTAGATTTCCAAGGCATGGCTTGGGATACATGAGCCTATGGTCTCATCTCTAGTGTTGTTTTTTAGTCACTAAGTCTTGTCCGACTCTTTTGCGACCCAGTTGACTGTAGCCCACAAGGCTCGTCTGTCCATGGGATTTTTCTAGATAAGAATACTGAAGTGGGTTGCCATTTCCTTCTGCAGGGGATCTTCCTGACCCAGGGATCGAATCAGAGTCTCCTGCATTGGCAGGTGGACTCTTTACTACTGAGCGACCAGAGTAGCCCATTAACCTACTGCTCAGTTCAATTCAGTCATTCAGTTGTGTCCAGCTCTTTGCAACCCCATGGACTTCAGCATGCCAGGCTTCCCTGTCCATCAACAACTCCCAGAGCTTGCTCAAACTCATGTCCATAGTGACAGTGAAGCCATCAAACCATCTCATCCTCTGTTATCGCCTTCTCCTCCTGCCTTCAATCTTTCCCAGCATCAGGATCTTTTCTAAGGAGTCAGTTCTTCACATCAGGTGGCCACACTATTGAAGTTTCAGCTTCAGCATCAGTCCTTCCAATGAATGTTCCGGACTGATTAGGATTGGCTGGTTTGATCTCCTTGCAGTCCAAGGGATTGTCAGGAGTCTTCTCCACACCACATTTCAAAAGCATCAATTCTTCAGTGCTCAGCTTTTTTTATAATCCAACTCTCACATCCATACATGACTATAGGAAAAACCATAACTTTGACTAGACGGACCTTTCTTGGTAAAGTAATGTCTCTGTATTTTCATACTCTGTCTAGGTTGGTCAAAGCTTTTCTTCCAAGGAGCAAGAGTCTTAATTTCATGGCTGCAGTCACCATCTGCAGTGATTTTGGGGCCCCCCAAAAATAAAGTCTCTCACTGTTTTCATTGTTTCCCCATCTATTTGCGATGAAGTGATGGGACCGGATGCCATTACTTAATATTTTGAATGTTGAGTTTTAAGCCAGCTTTTTCACTCTCCTCTTTCACTTCCATCAGGAGGCTCTTTAGTCCCTCTTCACTTTCTGCCATAAGGGTGGTGTCTTCTGCATATCTGAGGTTATCGATATTTCTCCCAGCAATCTGTTTCCAGCTTGTGCTTCATCCAGCCTGGCATTTTGCATGATATATTCTGTGTATAAGTTAAATAAGCAGGGTGACAATATACAGCCTTGACGTACTCCTTTCCCAATTTGGAACCAGTATGTTGTTGTTCCATGGCTGGTTCTAACTGTTGCTTTTTGACCTGCATACAGATTTCTCAGGAGGCAGGTAAGGTGGTTTGGTATTCCCAGCTCTTAAAGAATTTTCCACAGTTTGCTGTGATCCACACAGTCAAATGCTTTGGCATAGTCAATAAAGCAGAAGGAAATGTTTTACTGGTATTCTCTTGCTTTTTCGATGATCCAGCAGATGTTCATAATTTGATCTCTGCTTCCGCCTTTTCTTAATCCAGTTTTAATGTTTGGAAGTTCTCAGTTCATGTACTGTTGAAGCCTAACTTGGGAAAATTTTGAGCATTACTTTACTAGTGTGTGAGATGGGTGCAATTGTGCAGTTGTTTGAACATTTTTTCATATTGCCTTTCTTTGGGATTGGAATTAAAACTGACCTTTTCTAGTCCTGTGACCACTAGTGAGTTTTCCAAATTTGCTGACATATTTAGTGCAGCACTTTAATAGCATCATCTTTTAGGATTTTAAATAACTTAGTTAAAATTCCATCACCTCCACTAGCTTTGTTCACAGTGATGCTTCCTAAGGCCCACTTGACTTCACACTCCACAATGTCTGTCTCTAGGTGAGTGAGCACATCACTGTGGTTATTTGGGTCATTAAGGTCATTTTTGTATAGTTCTTCTGTATATTCTTGCTACCTCTTCTTAATATCTTCTGCTTAGTTAGGTCTATTACATATCAATAAGTACTTGAAATGTAAAGGGACCAAGAGTTCCAATCAAAAGGCATATAGAGTGGCTGAATGGATACAAATGCAAGACCCATATATGCTGCCTACAAGAGACTCACTTCAGATCTAAAGACTCACACAGACTGAAAGTGATGGGATTGAAAGAGGTGATCCATGCAAATAGAAATTGAAGAAAGCCAGGGTACCAACACTTATATGAGACAAAAATTAAAGACAATTTTTACTGGGGTATAGTTGATATACAATATGGTGCTAGTCTTAGGTGTAAAGCAAAGTGAATCAGTTATACATGTACATATATCCACTGTTTTTTTAGATCTCTTCCTGTATGGACTATCATACAGAGTAATGAGTAGAGTGCTCTGTGCTATAAAATCAGTTCAGTTCAGTCACTCAAGGTGTGTGACTCTTTGCGACTCCATTGACTGCAGCATGCCAGGACTCCCTGTCCATCACCAGCTCCCAGAGTTTACCCAAACTCATGTCCATTGAGTCAGTGATGCCATCCAACCACTTCATCCTCTATCATCCCCTTCCTCCTACCTTCAGTCTTTCCCAGCATCAGGGTCTTTTCAAAGGAGTCAGTTATTGGCATCAGGTGGCCAAAGAATTGGAGTTTCAGCTTCAACATCAGTCCATCCAATGAATATTCAGGACTGATTTCCTTTAGGATGGACTGGTTGGATCTCCTTGCAGTCCAAGGGACTCTCAAGAGTCTTTTCCAACACCACAGTTCAAAAGCATCAATTCTTCGGTGCTCAGCTTTCTTTGTAGTCCAACTCACATCCATACGTGACTCTTGGGAAAACCATAGCCTTGATGAGATGGACCTTCGTTGGCAAAGTAATGTCTCTGCTTTTTAATATGCTGTCTAGGTTGATCATAACTTTTCTTCCAAGGAGTAAGCGTCTTTTAATTTCATGGCTGCAATCACCATCTGTAGTGATTTTGGAGCCTCCCAAAATAAAGTCTGACACTGTTTCCACTGTTTCCCCATCTATTTGCCATAAGTGATGGGATCAGATTCCATGATCTTAGTTTTCTGAATGTTAAGATTTAAGCTAACTTCTTTATTCTCCTCTTTTACTTCCATCAAGAGGCTCTAGTTCTTCTTAGTTTTCTGCCAGAAGGGTGGTGTCAGCTGCATATCTGAGGTTATTGATATTTCTCCTGGCCATCTTGATTCCAGCTTGTGCTTCATCCAGCCCAGCATTTCTCATGATGTACTCTGCATATAAGTTAAATAAGCAAGGTGACAATACACAGCCTTGACGTACTCCTTTCCCAAATTGGAACCAGTCTGTTGTTTCTTGTGCAGTTCTAACTATTGCTTCTTGACCTGCATACAGATTTCTCAGGAGTCAGGTAAGGTGGTCTGGTATTCCCATCTCTTGAAGAATTTTCCACAGTTTGCTGTGATCCACAGAGTCAAAGGTTTTGGTATAGTCAATAAAGCAGAAGAATATATTTTTCAGGAACTCTCTTGCTTTTTTGCTGCTCCAAGGGATATTGGCTATTTAATCTCTGGTTCCTCTGTCTTTTCTAAATCCAGATTGAACACCTGGAAGTTCATGGTTCATGTACTATTGAAACGTGTCTTGGAGAACTTTGAGCATCACTTTGCTAGCATATGAGATGAATGCAATTGTGCAGTAATTTGAGCATTCTTTAGTATTGTCTTTCTTTGGGATTGGAATGAACACTGACGTTTTCCAGTCCTGTGGCCACTGCTGAGTTTTCCAAGTTTCCTGACATATTGAGTGCAGCACTTTCACAGCATCATCTTTTAGGATTTGAAATACCTCAACTGAAATTCCATCACCTTCACTAGCTTTGTTTGTAGTGATGTTTCCTAAGGCCCACTTGACTTTGCATTCTAAGATGTCTGGCTCTAGGTGAACACACCATCGTGATTATCTGAGTCATGAAGATCTATTTTGTTTAGTTCTTCTGTGTATTTTTGCCACCTCTTCTTAGTATCTACTGCTTCTTTTAGGTCCATACCATTTCTGTCTTTTATTGTTCCAATCTTTGCATGAAGAGTTCCCTTGGTGTCTCTAATTTTCTTGAAGAGATCTCTAGCCTTTCCCATTCTATTATTTTCCTCCATTTCTTTGCCTTGATCACTAAGGAAGGCTTTCTTATCTCTCCTTGCTGTTATTTGGGACCCTGCATTCAAATGGGTGTATCTTTCCTTTTCTCCTTTACCTTTCCCTTCTCTTCTTTTTGCAGCTATTTGTAAGGCCTCTTCAGACAACCATTTTATCTTTTTGCATTTCTTCTTGAGAATGGTCTTAATCACCGCCTCTTGTACAATGTCATGAATCTTGGTCCATAGTTCTTCAGGTACTCTATCAGATATAATCCCTTGAATCTATTTGTCACTTCCACTGTATAATCATAAGGGATTTGATTTAGGTCATACCTGAATGGTCTAGTGGTTTTCCCTACTTTTTTCAGTTTAAGTCTGAATTTGTCAATGAGGAGCCATGGTCTGAGCCACAGTCTTCTCCTGGTCTTCTTGTTGCTGACTGTATAGATAGAGCTTCTCCATCTTTGGCTGCAAAGAATATAATCAATTTGATCTCTGAATTGACAATCTGGTGATGTCCATATGTAGAGTCTTCTCTTGTGTTGTTGGAAGAGGGTGTTTGCTATGACCAGTGTGTTATCTTGGCAAAACTCTATTAGCCTTTGCCCTACTTCATCCTGTATTACAGGCCCAAATTTGCCTGTTACTCCAGGTATCTCTTGACTTCCTACTTTTGCATTCTAGTCCCCTATAAATAAAAAAAAAATCCAAATTGAAAAGGAATAAGTAAAACTCTCTGTTGGCAGATGACGTGAAACTATACATAGAATATCTTAAAGATGCCACCAAATAACTATTGGTGCTCATCAATGAATCTGGTGAAATTGCAGGATACAAAATTAATATATAGACATCTGTTGCATTTCTGTACAAGGGAAATTGATGAAACAATCCCATTTATGGTTGCATCAAAGAGAATAAAATATTTGGGAATAAACCTACCTAAGGAGGTAAAAGATCTATACTTGGAATGATATAAGACACTGATGAAATAAATTGAAGATGACACAAACATGTTCATGGATTGGAAGAATTAATACTGTTAAAATGACCATACTACCCAAGGCAATATACAGGTTCAATGCAATCTTATGAAAATATCAATGAAAATATCCATAGACATAGAACAAATAATTTAAAAATTTGTATGGAAACACAGAAGAATTTGAATAGCCAAAAGCTGTCTTGAGAAAGAAGGACAGAGCAGGAAATATCATACACCCTGAATTCAGACTATACTACAAAGCTACAATAATCAAAACAGAATGGTACTGGCACAAAAAAGGCACATGGATCAATGGAACAGAATAGAGTGCCCAAAAATAAATCCACACTTTTATGATCAATTAATCTATGATGAAAGAAGATTTTGAAATATAGAAAAGACAGTTTCCTCAATAAGTGATGCTGGAAAATTTTACAGCTACATGTAAAAGAATGAAAGAATGTTTATCATACCACCATATACAAAAGTAAACTCAAAATATATTAAAGGCCTAAACCTAAGACTAGAAAAATCCTAGGAGAAAATGTACACAGAACATTGATGTAAATTGTAGCTAGTTTTTTTGGATCTGTCCTCTAAGGCAAAGGAAACAAAGCAAAAATAAACAAATGGGACCTAAATAAACTTAAATTTTTTTTAGTTTAAATCATTAACAAAATAAAAATAAAGCCTGATGAATGGGAGAAAAAAATTGCAAGTAATATAACCCATAAGAGGTTAATGTAAAAAATAAACAAACAGTTCATACAACTCAATATCCAAAAAAAAAAAAGTCCCAATTAAGAAATGAGCAGAAGACCTGAATAGACATTTTTCTAATAAAGACATACAGACAGCCAATGGGCACATGAAAAGATGCTTACCATTGCTTAATCATCAGAAAACTTCAAATCACAGCCTTGGTGAGATATCACCTCATACCTTTCAGAATGGCTATTATCAAAAAGACTACAAGTCAGAAATGTTGGCAAAGATGTGGAGAAAAGGGAACCCTTGTGCAACACTGATAGAAATGTTAATTGATTTATTCACTATGGAAAATGGTATAGCATTTCCTTAAAAACTAAACATGGATTACCATATGATCCAGCAATTCCACTCCTGGGTATATATCCAAATAAAGCAAAAACACTAATTCAAAATGATACATGCACCTCAGTGTTCATAACAGTGTTATTTACAGTAGCCAAAGTACAGAAGCAATTGTAAGTGTACATTATAGACAAATGGATAAAGATGTGTATATCTATATATATATATCTATATATATATATCTATATATATATATATATATATTCAATGGAATGCTATTCAGTCATAAAAAGAAGGAAAATATGACATTTGCAACATGGATGGACCTGAAGGGTATTATGCTTAGTGAAGTGAGTCAGACAGAGAAAGATACTCATATCACTTACATCACATTTCTTTACCAGCCTCTTCAGACCCAATTTCCCTGTTCCTACTTCCTGTCCCTTCTCTGCTATATAATGATATGACTATGTCTCCCCTTTAAGATTTTTGAAAAAATCATTTACAGCCATCTCTAAGTTTTCATTGGCAACAAGCCCAATAGGAGACCAAATAACATGCTGTTCCCCAAATCAAATGTAATTTAAACTGCATCCATAGAAGTGTGGATTTCAGAGCTCTGGAAATCCTTCTCTGGCACTTTTGTGGACTGAATTTGGAACTCTGAGCCTAGTTTTTGATGCTGTTCCTGAGGACATTAACAAATGAGAAAGCATCCCAGGAAGGGTGTGAAGATTGTTTAATGCTATGGAAACCATAGCACAGAAAGAAAGAGTTGAAAAACATTTCATATAAAAAAGAGTAGACACAGGATTATAGGAAAGTCATTTTTAAACAGAAAGAGGCTGTTAATGCAGAGTGGAATGATCCTCAGGAAAATCAAGCCCAGAACCCTACAGACATTGCTTTTATTTTGTGGTGCTATAAGTAAAGCATAAACAAATACCACCTGCTTTATAGGCAGGCATCTCTGCCCATCTGAGACTCGCTGCCTGTGTTAGAAAAGGTTCTGGAGATGTAATTGCTCATTGTTACATCCTTAGGAGAAGGGTTAGAAGTCCTCTGGTTTAATGAATTTGATTGTGCACTTATAATGGCAAACATATCCAAATGTTTTCTTGGTCAGAAAATATTATTAGTTAATATGACAACAGCTCATTTTAATCAGGTCATGCTTTCTTTCACTCAATAATTTTTTGATATTTGTTCACATAGTCCTGATTAAGCCATCCACTTATGTAAGAGAAGCTTATGGAGCAAAGATACTTTGATGAAAGAGAACAAATACTGTGCATTTAGAGAACCTAAGTCCTGTAAATAATGCCTTTAAAAAAATTATACTAGAATACACATAATATTTACCATTTTAACCTCTTTAAAGTATAAAATCCAGTGGATTTTAGTACATTCACAGTGTTTGGTAACTACCATCACTCTAGTTCCAGAAAATTTTCATCACTCTGAAAGGAAAGGAAACATATCCATTAATACAGTCACTCTTCATTTCTCCCTCCTCCAGGCTCTAGCTACTACTATCTTGCTTTCTATTTCTGTCTCTATGAATTTGCCTATTCTGGATATTTCATATAAATGGAATCATATAATATGTGGCCTTTTGTGTCTGGCTTCTTTCATGCAGGAAGTATTCAAAGTTCATTTGTGATGTAACGTGTATCCGTACTTCATTTCTTTGTATGGCTGAATCATATAGTCCATTGTATAGATATACTGCATTTTATCTGTCTGTCAGTTGATGGATAGTTGAGTTGTATCCACATTTTGATTACTGTGAATAGTCCTACTATGAACATTTTTGTGCAAGTTCTTGTTTAGTTGGCCATTTTATGTTGTTTATATGTCTACTTAGGAATGGAATTAGATGATAATTTTTTAACTTACTGAAGAACCTCTTTTTCTTTTTAAAGTGAGACTTCAGGCTTTCTGTTTTCTGGTTTGCCTATCATTTGTTGGATTATGAAAGGTTGTCAGTATGTGATTCCCACTTCTTTAGAGCTTTAGCAATGACAGTGACCAAAATCTCATAAATAAATTTTTAGGAAATGTATAAATCTATAGAAGGATTTCTGCAGTCCTCAAGCTAGCATTTTCTATCATTCCTTGTTTGCAAGATGTTGTGCAAATGGGGTCCTAAATCTCTGCTTCCAAGTTGGTCTCTATACCATACACTGGGTTAAGGACATCCAGGCCTTGAGCTGGTTAAACCCTGGCTCTTGCTAGTGTTGACCAGGCAGAAATGTGCTCTCATATTTTGATTTTTTTTAGAAGAGACTAGAAATCTAGATCTTATATAATATTCTAATTTTTAAATTTGGCAACTTATTCACATAAATAAGTAAATAACACAACCACTGAACCAACTAATGAACCAACCAACGAGCCAGTGTGAACCAAACAAAACGAGCCTGGGAGTTAGATTAGGCTACTAGTGTCATGACTGTGCTTAGTCATGTCTGACTCTGCAACCCTATGCACTGTAGCTAGCCAGGCTCCTCTGTCCATGAGGTCTTCCAGGCAAGAATACTGTAATGGAGTGCCATTTCCTTCTCCAAGGGATCTTCCCAATCCAGGGATCAAACCTGCATCTCCTGCATTGGCAGGTGGATTCTTTACCACTACACCACCTAGGAATTGGATTTGATTTGGCCATCAATTTACTAGTTTTGCTCTGCTTTTCTTTATGGATATACCATTACTCAGAGCATTATAATAACAATAAAGCCAATAATAACTAGTGCATTTATTCCAAATACCACATTCCAGGTACAAGTCCAAGCATTTGACACATGTCAACTTAATTCTCATGACAATTCAACAAGGTAGGTGTTAGTTTATCATTATTTCTGAAGAACACTTCTCAGAATACTTCAGTTAGTTACTTATGAATTTAATTTCCTTTAAATACTATAGGCAACTTATGGGCAGGGACCATTCTTTATTTATACTTATGACCCCAGAACTGAGTCCAGTGCCAAGTATATGTAGATATTCTCTAAATTTCAGTTAAGTGAATGAATGAATTGTATCTGTCTCCAAGAATCATATAATTCTTGTCTGCTCTGAAATAGTAGAATTAGTCACTAACATTTAAGGATTTCTATGTGCTTAGGAAATTGTCAGCCACATAACAGAGCTTTTAGGTTTTTAATAAAGCCCACACTATGAAGTTTCTGGATCTCTAGAAAAACTTTCTGATTCTAATCCTACATCTGTTAGTTATAATTTGTGTGCTCTTGATCAAATCACAAGCCTCTATGTACCTCATTTTTATTGTCATCAGAATGGTGACAATGATATAATGATAGTCATGTCCTCATGGTTACCATGGGCTCTGTCTTATTCAAAGCAATTTGTAGGAATGATATCTCTTAATGATATCTAGCTCCTGGACTTTGTGAGGATTAAATGAGTTAATTCATGTAAGGGTTTCTACTTTGCTTACCACACAGTGAGCATTCAGCAGAGTTAGCTATTACGTTTATGTCCATTTTACCAAAGAGGAAATTTAGTAGTAGATTGAGTAAATTGTCTAAGGATACGTGACTAGCAAACTTCAGGATTTGGATTCGGATCACTGCCTGCCTGGATTAAAGATTCTTTCCTTAACCACGATGTGTACTGCCCAGCTCCCAGAATATTCCTTGCCTTTCCCCATTTCTCTGTAGCATCTATATTTTAGTCGCTAGAAGTGTGGCCAAAATTAGCTCTCTCTCCCTTCTCTGACCTTCTTTGTTATTTATTGGGCAATTCATTTTGTACAAAACTGTGTCACTTCCCCCTATCGTTATATTAATCTGTATTTTAAATGTTATAGACTTTAGCTCTTGTCTTTCTTTTCTATGACACAGCCTAGCACAGAACACAGTGCATGAGGGGTAGAACCACTTTATAACTTCAAGAAGAGAATTCCGATACTCTAGAGGTGTGGGTCACTTACAGCTTTGGAGAGAGTGAACAGTAGCGGAAGGAAAGTGGCATCACCCATGAATTCACTTACTCTTGCTTACTCTTGCAAGAAGTGTTTTTGGTTTTAGATCCTCTACTAGGTGCTATAATAGACTCGTTCCCTGTCTCCCAGGAGCTTGGCCACAGGTATATTCAGATCAGAATGATGATCAAAAGTGTGATGAATTTTGTAACCAGGTAACCTACACATCTTTCTCATATACTGCATGCTGCTTCACCTCAAACAGACTGGAAAATTAAAATGTGTGCTTGGAGCGTTTCATCGTCTCTGAGTTGTCTGAATCTCTCAGCCTCCGTCTTCTTTTGGTCTTGGTCTTTCTCATCTCCATTTAAAACTTTCTTAGCGGACTTGGATGTGGACAGCCATTTTTTCTGGTTAAAATATCACTTTTCTTTTTTGGTTAAAAACTCCTGCTGATTGGGTCATGGTTGGATAGGTGACCCTGTTGATGACTTAAAGGAGCTTGACAATTCTGACCTTCAATCTTAGTTGTTTTATGTACCAGGTAGCCTGTAGGTTCCATGTGAAATATGTCATGTAAACCTGCTGGAGCTCTAAATTCCCCATGGATATTCCGCAGGGTAGTTAATCAAGTGTATTGTACATAGTTTTTGTACTGAATCTATAAAGCCACATGTGATGCAGCTCAACAAATGACAGTGAATTAAAAAAGAAAACTGCAGACTGCACAAACTGATTAAGAGAATGGAGAGGATTATTTAGAGAAAAGATTAGAGGAGCTAATTACACACAGCTTGACTGAACAGAAACTAAAGCAGGAGTTAATGACTCTTTCATATTGTTTGAAGATGCTGAATGTTGAGGAGGAAAAAATATTTTATGTAATACAATGAAATGTTATTAAGAGCAATGAGGCAGAATTGAGAATGAGAATATTTAAATGAAGTACATGTGAACTCTACTAAAGATAAAATTTATTAAATTATGAGGTAGTCTTTCCAATTATAAGACAGAAGCCTCTCCTTGAAGAGATAAAAATAAGCATTTAAAGTGGGCTAAAAAGTTTTCTTAAAAATAATTTTAATGTTTGTCAGGCAGTTTAAATGACACACTTTTTTTTTCATATTTATTAGTCTTCAATTTAAGCAATCATTTTTTCCAACAAAGACCCATTCTGTCCCACATATTTCTACATTGTGTCTCCTATAAAATCCTAGGTCGTTAACCATGTGAGAGAGGTCCAGTGTCGCAATATTAAAACAGTTGCCTTTTAGGATTTTGTTTCATTGTGTATGCTAATTTCTTCAGTCATGTCTGACTCTTTGCAACCTCATGAACTGTAGCCCTCCAAGCTTCTCTACATGCATGGTATTCTCCAGGCAAGAATACTGGAGTGGGGTGCCATCCCCCCCTGACCCAGGATCTTCCTGACCCAGGATCAAACCCTTGTCTCCTGCATTGGCAGGCAGGTTCTCTACCACTAGCGCCACCTGGCTGGCAGTGATGCCACAGTAAAGAATCCGCCTGCAATGCAGAAGACCTCGGTTTCACCCCCAGGTCAGGAAGATTCCCTGGAGAAGGACATGGCACCCCACTCCAGTACTCTTGCTTGGGAAATCCCATGGACAGGGAAGCCTAGTGGGCTGTAGTCCACAGGGTTGCAGTCGGATAGGACTTAGCGACTAAACAAGTCAGTCATGGTATGAAACAAAATACAGTGGTTAAGGAATACAAAAAAAAAAAAAAAAATTGTTCCATTGGTATGGTCCTAAGAATAATGGTCCTAACAGCTGTTGACAAGGGTATGACATTTAGATATTTCTATGCCATTGTGTTTTCCTTTTCCAAGTGAGAAAGTTATTCCACATCACACAGGAAAATTGTGACAAATTGTTACTAACAAGCCTCCTAAACCATCATGAAAGGACAAATGGAACATGGCTGTACTGTAAGTTGTTAAAAACTGAATAAACAAAATGAACTTAAGTAAATACTATGACAAAACCTCCTTCAAAAGGTCCCACACTGCTGCATCAGTGCCTCCAACCCTGCAGCAGGTCACCGCTGACCCACGCCTCTGCTGTAGAGTCCTAGACACTCACAGGCAAGTCTGGGTCAGTGTCTTGTGGGGTCACAGCTCCTTTCTCCTGAGTCCTGGTGCACACAAGATTTTGTTTGTACTATGTTCAAGCTGGATTTAGAAAAGGCAGAGGAACCAGAGATCAAATTGCCAACATCCGCTGGATCATTGAAAAAGCAAAAGAACACCAGAAAAAAATCTACTTCTGCTTTATTGACTATGGCAAAGCCTTTGACTGTGTGGATCACAATAAACTGTGGAAAATTCTGAAGGAAATGGGAATACCAGACCACCTTACCTGCCTCTTGAGAAATCTGTATGCAGGTCAGGAAGCAACAGTTAGAACTGGACATGGAACAACAGACTGGTTCCAAATCAGGAAAGGAGTACATCAAGGCTATATATTGTCACCCTGCTTATTTAACTTCTGTGCAGAGTACATCATGAGAAATGCTGGGCTGGATGAAGCACAAGCTGGAATCAAGATCGCCGGGGGAGATATCAATAACCTCAGATATGCAGATGACACCACGCTTATGGCAGAAAGTAAAGAAGAACTAAAGAGCCTGTTGATGAAAGTGAAAGAGGAGAGTGAAAAAAACTGGCTTAAAACTCAGTATTCAAAAAACTAAGACCATGGCATCCAGTCCCATCACTTTATAGCAAGTAAAGGGAAAAACAATGGAAACTGTGACAGACCTTATTTTTTTTTGGGCTCCAAAATCACTGAAAATGGTGACTGTAGCCTTGAAATTAAAAGACACTTGCTCCTTAGAATAAATGTTATGACCAACCTAGACAGCATATTAAAAAGCAGAGATATTACTTTGCTGAAAAGGTCCATATAGTCAAAGTTTTGGTTTTTCCACTAGTCATGTATGGATATGAGAGTTGGACCATAAAGAAAGCTGAGCACTGAAGAATTGATGCTTTTGAACTGTGGTGTTGGAGAAGACTCTTGAGAGTCCCTTGGACTGCAAGGAGATCACCAGTCAATCCTAAAGGAAATCAGTCCTGAATATTCATTGGAAGGACTGATGCTGAAGCTGAAGCTCCAATACTTTGGCCACCTGATGTGAAGAGCTGACTCATTAGAAAAGATCCTGATTCTGAGAAAGATTGAGGGCAGGAGAGAGGGATGATAGAGGATGAGATGGTTGGATTGTATCACTGACTCAATGGACATGAGTTTGAGCAAACTCTGGGAGTTGGTGATGGACAGAGAGACCTGGTGTGCTGCAGTCCGTGGGGTCGCAAAGAGTTGGACATGACTGGGTGACTGAACTGAAGCTGATGAAAAACCAACCAGTTAAAGAATTCTGTCATCTTTTTAGTGTTTGAGAAGATGAGAAGATAGTTGCTTACATAAATCTTACATGAATAAGATTATGGTATTAAGAAAAAAAAGGGGGGTGGGAGGAGGCCTAATTCTTGATTACCTGAGTAAAATTCAGAAAGTAATCATTCAAAATATTGGCAAAGATTTTGAGGTTTGGTTTTTATTGCTGAGATAGCCTGAACTCATAGGGAAAATAATAGGAAGTCTAGCTTATGATGAGAAATGTGGAAAACAAAGTGAGGGTGCAGGGAATGTTTTCACCAAAGTGCCCCCAAGTGCTGACAAAGAGGCTTCCTTTGAGAGGCAACATGGAGGCGGCCCCTGTGTGCATTACTGGCAGATTCTCTCCAGTTTTCTTATCCCTTATGAGAATGTTGTTGATGTTTAGTGAGAAAGAGGTCTCTCATATTAGAGTTGGTTCTTAGTGCAGATCTTCTGAATCTTCCTCTGTTTTTTCCTCATGGTCTTCCTGATTCATTGTTATTGAATATCACAGGGTTTTCTGTATGGTCTTTCCCCCATGTGAGGAAATTCTATTTCAATCTATTATTTTTCTTCATAACAATTGTTGTGCAGTCTTCAAGTGGTAGAGCTTCTAACATTGGCATTATTGTTGTTCAGTCACTCAATTGTGGCCAAGTCTTTGCAACCCCATGGATTGTAGCAGACCAAGCTTCCCTGTCCTTCACTATCTCCTGGAGTTTGCTCAAACTCATGTCCATTGAGTTGATGATGTTATTAACCCATCTCATCCTCTGTCACCCCTTTCTCGTTCTGCCGTCAATCTTTCCCAGCATCACGGTCTTTTCCAGTGAGTTGGCTGTTCGCATCAGGTTGCATCAAAGTATTGGAGCTTCAGCTTCAGCATCAGTCCTTCCAATGAATATTCAGGGTTGATTTACTTTAGGATTGCCTGGTTTGATCTCCTTGCAGTTCAGAAGTCCTTTATCCCAGCTATTTTGTGGCCTACATTTTTCTTCATAAAATTTCAACAAAGTTCAGTTTAGAAAATGTTAAGGTCATATTAAAAATAGAACTCATTGAAATATATATACTAATCATCATCTATGTGTACTAATTTCTAAGGTAAATAGTATATGATACATATGTCAAGAATAAAGAAAATTTTATCTATGGAATTAGCAGTTCTATGATGTTGATGATTCAAAACAAAACTACGTTTTTTTGGTAGAGAACTTGGAGTATGGGACGTGTTCTGCCTATGATGGTAGCATTGAAAGGATCTGTGTTTCTACTCTGCTGTTGCTTAACCTTGAATTAGTCACCTCTCTGAGCCTTGATTTCCACATTGATAAAAAAGGGTTAATAAAACCTTTCTTTCTAAAAGTTATTAGATGTTTATTTCTGCCACTTAACCATGTAAGCATCTGCCAGCGAATTACTTAACACCTGTGCAAATCTTAATCTTCTAACCTGTAAACTAGAAATAAGTAAAAATGATATAATTCCTACACCTTCTCATCCAATGAATAATTGAAATAGATTATTTGCTATTATGCTTACTTCATAGAGCTCTGAGGATTTAATGAGCTAAGATATGTTAAGTACTTAGAATAAAGTCTGGCACAAACCAAATATTAGAAAAGTATTTATTATTATTACAGCATCATATGAGGATTACAAATTGTTTTTATAAAATTTATGGGAGAAATTATAGTGACTGAGGAACTGGATTTAGAGTATAGAAAATAAGGTTGTGTCACATAAACTTAGTATCTTACTTTTAAGCTCTGTCTTAGGAGGGTTACTTAACCTCATGAAGCCCAATTTTTATCACTTGCAAAATAGGGACAACAATTACAGCCAGTATCTACTAGATGCATCTGCAGTATTTTAAGAGTTTGTGTCATTATCTCATTTAATTATAATTATTCCTACAACTGCTTAAGCTAAGTATTATTAATAAACCCATTTAACACATGAGAAGACTGAAGTATAAAATAGTTAAATAGCTACATAGAGTAGCTAATAAATGATAATGATGGGATTTGAATCCAAGTTCTTGAAAGTCTGGAGTCCTTGACCCACCGGTTGATCACCATGTTATTATCCTGCCCTCAAAGATGATAATACTATTAATACCTCTTAGTATTATTGTGAAAATTAAATAAATGAATCCATGTAAAGTGTTTAGTCTAAATCCTGACACATGAAAAATGCTCAGTACATGGTAACTCTCATTAAGGAACATGATTATTTTATTGGGTTGGCCAAAAAGTTTGTTCTGGTTTTTCTATAACATCTTACAGAAAAACCAGAACAAACCTTTTTGTCAACTGAATAATATGGTTTGTAAGTCTTAAGGCTGTGCCGCATGGAAACAATGTTCATCAGTAGTCAGAGACATAACTGTGTTAACAGATTTGAGTCTCAATCTCTCGCTAACTGTAACCTTGGTCAACTTACTTAGTTTGTGGTTTTTTTTTTTCCTCATCCCTCTATTAGGGGAAAAGCACCTACACATGCCAGTTATTCACCTATTGTCTCTCATCTCCAGCATCCCTCCTGCCCCCTACCTTTTATTTTACCATTCTGCAATACTGAAGGTGGAACTCAGTGGATCACATTTCTCAAACTCACTGATTAGCATTCTGAGCACCAACTATTTAGAGACTTTTCCTCAGAGTCTGTACGTTCTGTTAACCCCACATCTTCCCTTTTTCTCCAGCCTGAGGACTTCTTGCACTTACTAATACCTGCTTTACCTCTGCATACTTACTTCTCTTTCAATCACCTAACACCTGTGCTAATTCCCTAGTTTTGGAATATCTACCTGGTCTTCACTGTAATGACAGGGCCCATACAAAATACACACTCCTAGGGTTCCTGTGAAAATCAACTAGAATAATGTTGCAAAAATTACTTACTTTAGACCCTGGCATAAAGCAGACATTTAAGAAGTGATAATCTCTAGCATTATCTGGAGATAGAATTGGCAGAACTTGTCTATTTCTAGATTGGTTCAGGCCTTGTAAGCAGTGTGAGCCATACTGTTCCGTACTTTAATGATGAGGAGCCAGATCCTGAGTAACCAGAATGAACACAATACAAGGTTGTGGATGGGAGACCTGAGAGTTGAGTGTATTGCTCTTGGCCGGTTGGTGTTGCAAAGGTTTGCCCTGAGGGACTGGAGGTAAATGTTAAGCCTGTCCTTTTTAGTAGAAACCCAATAATGTATATGGAGAAGTGTACACTTTAGAAATGTACCTGACATATTTGTTGTTGTTCAGTTGCTCAGTCATGTCCAACTCTTTGCAACCCCCATGGACTGCAGTACTACCTGACATATATTGAGGACCTATTCACTGTCAGAGAAACAGATTTGGGACAATCTAAATCATCAACCTAGTGTTAAAAGTGTTAGTCGCTCAGTCATGTTCGACGCTTGCATCCTCATAGACCGTAGCCCACCAGGCTCCTCTGTCCATGGAATTCGTCAGGCAAGAATACTAGAGTGGGTAGCCATTCCCTACTCCAGGAGATCTTCCTGACCCAGAGACTGAACCCATGTCTCCTGCTTGGCAGGTGGATTCTTTACCCTCTGAGCCACCAGAGAAGGCATGTACCTGACACATTCAGTTCAGTTCAATTCAGTTGCTCAGTCATGTCCGACTTTTTGCCACCCCATGGAATGCAGCACGCCAGGCCTCCCTGTCCATCGCCAACTCCCGGAGTTTACTCAAACTCATGTCTATTGAGTCGGTGATGCCCTCCAACCATCTCATCCTCTGTTGTCCCCTTCTCCTCCCGCCTTCAATCTTTCCCAGCATCAGGGTCTTTTCAAATGAGTCAGTTCTTTGCATCAGGTGGCCAAAGTATTGAAGTTTCAGCTTCAACATCAGTCCTTCCAGTGAATATTCAGGACTGATTTCCTTTAGGATGTACCTGACACATAGTGAGGATCTATTCACTATTAGAGAACAAGATTTGGAGAAATCTAAATCATCAACCTAGGGCCTCATCGATTCTTTTTTGGGTGGGGTGGGGGGCTCATCCATTCTTCCCCATCAGTTTCTATAGCTTGCATAGTGAATGCATAAATAACTGATATTCATAAATATGTCCCTGAGTCATCATCTAGAGTAATTGTTCACAATCCTGGTTTTACATTATAATCATCTGAGGCACTTAAAATAAAAAAGAAAGCCTGATGTTCTTGGCCTAAGCTTCAGAGATTCTAATTTAATTCATGTGGGGGAGGGCAGAAATGGATATTTTTTAAAAGTTCTCCAGTTGATTGCAACTGGAGATGCAACCAAATCTGTGATTTAAAGATGAATTATATATTTCACATACCATTATTAATGTGGTAAAAGACCATATGTACATGCATGCGAAGTCACTTCAGTCATGTCAGACTCTTTGCGACCATGTAGACTGTAGCCCACCAGGCTTCTCTGTCCATGAGATTCTGCAGGCAAGAATACTAGAGTGGGTTGCCATGCCCTCTTCCAGGGGATCTTCCCAACCCAGGAATTGAACCCATGTCTCTTGTGTCTTCTGCATTGCAGGTGGATTCTTTACCTACTGAGCCACCTGGGAAACCCAGAAAACCATATAGTTTGTATTTTAAAATATTTTCATTGTAAAATTTCTTTATTTGAGGAATGGAGGGGCTTTCTCTTAGCTTTCTGGGAAACTGAGTAATGTTCATTGTCTTAGATTCTCCTCCATAACTGTTTCCTCTGTGTACATTTGGTCTGTTGCTGCTCTTTTTACAGCATAGAGATACCTAGAATACTTCATAGAACTAGTTCTAGTTTAGTAACTCAATAATTCTTTAAAAAAATTTTTTTTAATTGAGGTATAGTTGATTTATTTATTTATTTATTTATTTTTATTAACACTTTTAATTTTTTTATTAGTTGGAGGCTAATTACTTCACAACATTTCAGTGGGTTTTGTCATACATTGATATGAATCAGCCATAGATTTACACTTATTCCCCATCCCGATCCCCCCTCCCATCTCCCTCTCCACCCGATTCCTCTGGGTCTTCCCAGTGTACCAGGCCCGAGCACTTGTCTCATGCATCCCACCTGGGCTGGTGATCTGTTTCACCATAGATAGTATACATGCTGTTCTTTTGAAACATCCCACCCTCACCTTCTCCCACAGAGTTCAAAACTCTGTTCTGTATTTCTGTGTCTCTTTTTCTGTTTTGCATATAGGGTTATCGTTACCATCTTTCTAAATTCCATATATATGTGTTAGTGTGCTGTAATGTTCTTTATCTTTCTGGCTTACTTCACTCTGTATAAGGGGCTCCAGTTTCATCCATCTCATTAGGACTGGTTCAAATGAATTCTTTTTGATGGCTGAGTAATATTCCATGGTGTATATGTACCACAGCTTCCTTATCCATTCATCTGCTGATGGGCATCTAGGTTGCTTCCATGTCCTGGCTATTATAAACAGTGCAGCGATGAACATTGGGGTGCACGTGTCTCTTTCAGATCTGGTTTCCTCAGTGTGTATGCCCAGCAGTGGGATTGCTGGGTCATATGGCAGTTCTATTTCCAGTTTTTTAAGGAATCTCCACACTGTTTTCCATAGTGGCTGTACTAGTTTGCATTCCCACCAACAGTGTAAGAGGGTTCCCTTTTCTCCACACCCTCTCCAGCATTTATTGCTTGTAGACTTTTGGATAGCAGCCATCCTGACTGGTGTGTAATGGTACCTCATTGTGGTTTTGATTTGCATTTCTCTAATAATGAGTGATGTTGAGCACCTTTTCATGTGTTTGTTAGGCATCTGTATGTCTTCTTTGGAGAAATGTCTGTTTAGTTCTCTGGCCCATTTTTTGATTGGGTCATTTATTTTTCTGGAATTGAGCTTCAGGAGTTGCTTGTATATTTTTGAGATTAATCCTTTGTCTGTTTCTTCATTTGCTATTATTTTCTCCCAATCTGATGGCTGTCTTTTCACCTTACTTATAGTTTCCTTTGTAGTGCAAAAGCTTTTAAGTTTCATTAGATCCCATTTGTTTAGTTTTGCTTTTATTTCCAATATTCTGGGAGGTGGGTCATAGAGGATCTTGCTGTGATTTATGTCGGAGAGTGTTTTGCCTATGTTCTCCTCTAGGAGTTTTATAGTTTCTGGTCTTACATTTAGATCTTTAATCCATTTTGAGTTTATTTTTGTGTATGGTGTTAGAAAGTGTTCTAGTTTCATTCCTTTGCAAGTGGTTGACCAGTTTTCCCAGCACCACTTGTTAAAGAGGTTGTCTTTTTTCCATTGTATATCCTTGCCTCCTTTGTCAAAGATAAGGTGTCCATAGGTTCGTGGATTTATCTCTGGGCTTTCTATTCTGTTCCATTGGTCTATATTTCAGTCTTTGTGCCAGTACCACACTGTCTTGATGACTGTGGCTTTGTAGTAGAGTCTGAAGTCAGGCAGGTTGATTCCTCCAGTTCCATTCTTCTTTCTCAAGATTACTTTGGCTATTCGAGGTTTTTTGTATTTCCATACAAATTGTGAAATTCTTTGGTCTAGTTCTGTGAAAAATACCGTTGGTAGCTTGATAGGGATTGCATTGAATCTATAGATTGCTTTGGGTAGAATAGCCATTTTGACAATATTGATTCTTCCAATCCATGAACACGGTATGTTTCTCCATCTGTTTGTGTCCTCTTTGATTTCTTTCATCAGTGTTTTATAGTTTTCTATGTATAGGTCTTTTGTTTCTTTAGGTAGATATACTCCTAAGTATTTTATTCTTTTTGTTGCAATGGTGAATGGTATTGTTTCCTTAATTTCTCTTTCTGTTTTTTCATTGTTAGTATATAGGAATGCAAGGGATTTCTGTGTGTTAATTTTATATCCTGCAACTTTACTATATTCATTGATTAGTTCTAGTAATTTTCTGGTAGAGTCTTTAGGGTTTTCTATGTAGAGGATCATGTCATCTGCAAACAGTGAGAGTTTCACTTCTTCTTTTCCTATCTGGATTCCTTTTACTTCTTTTTCTGCTCTGATTGCTGTGGCCAAAACTTCCAACACTATGTTGAACAGTAGTGGTGAGAGTGGGCACCCTTGTCTTGTTCCTGATTTCAGGGGAAATGCTTTCAATTTTTCACCATTGAGGGTGATGCTTGCTGTGGGTTTGTCATATATAGCTTTTATTATGTTGAGGTATGTTCCTTCTATTCCTGCTTTTTGGAGAGTTTTAATCATAAATGAGTGTTGAATTTTGTCAAAGGCTTTCTCTGCATCTATTGAGATAATCATATGGTTTTTATCTTTCAATTTGTTAATGTGGTGTATTACATTGATTGATTTGCGGATATTGAAGAATCCTTGCATTCCTGGGATAAAGCCCACTTGGTCGTGGTGTATGATTTTTTTAATATGTTGTTGGATTCTGTTTGCTAGAATTTTGTTAAGGATTTTTGCATCTATGTTCATCAGTGATATTGGCCTGTAGTTTTCTTTTTTTGTGGCATCTTTGTCAGGTTTTGGAATTAGGGTGATGGTGGCCTCATAGAATGAGTTTGGAAGTTTACCTTCTGCAATTTTCTGGAAGAGTTTGAGTAAGGTAGGTGTTAGCTCTTCTCTAAATTTTTGGTAGAATTCAGCTGTGAAGCCATCTGGTCCTGGGCTTTTGTTTGCTGGAAGATTTTTGATGACAGTTTCGATTTCCTTGCCTGTGATGGGTCTGTTAAGATCTTCTATTTCTTCCTGGTTCAGTTTTGGAAAGTTATACTTTTCTAAGAATTTGTCCATTTCATCCAAGTTGTCCATTTTATTGGCATAGAGCTGCTGGTAGTAGTCTCTGATGATCCTTTGTATTTCAGTGTTGTCTGTTGTGATCTCTCCATTTTCATTTCTAATTTTGTTAATTTGGTTCTTCTCTCTTTGTTTCTTAATGAGTCTTGCTAATGGTTTGTCAAAAACCAGCTTTTAGCTTTGTTGATTTTTGCTATGGTCTCTTTAGTTTCTATTGCATTTATTTCTGCCTTAATTTTTAAGATTTCTTTCCTTCTGCTAACCCTGGGGTTCTTCATTTCTTCCTTCTCTAATTGCTTTAGGTGTAGAGTTAGGTTATTTATTTGGCTTTTTCCTTGTTTCTTGATGTACGCCTGTAATGCTATGAACCTTCCCCTTAGCACTGCTTTTACAGTGTCCCATAGGTTTTGGGTTGTTGTGTTTTCATTTTCATTCATTTCTATACATATTTTGATTTCTTTTTTGATTTCTTCTATGATTTGTTGGTTATTCAGAAGCGTGTTATTTAGCCTCCAGGTGTTTGAATTTTTAACAATTTTTTTCCTGTAATTGAGATCTAATCTTACTGCACTGTGGTCAGAAAAGATGACTGGAATGATTTCAATTTTTTTGAATTTTCCAAGACCAGATTTATGGCCCAGGATGTGATCTATTCTGGAGAAGGTTCCGTGTGCACTTGAGAAAAAGGTGAAGTTGATTGTTTTGGGGTGAAATGTCCTATAGATATCAATTAGGTCTAGCTGGTCCATTGTGTCATTTAAAGTTTGTGTTTCCTTGTTAATTTTCTGTTTAGTTGATCTATCCATAGTTGTGAGTGGGGTATTAAAGTCTCCCACTATTATTGTGTTACTATTAATTTCCTCTTTCATACTCGTTAGTGTTTGCCGTACATATTGCGGTGCTCCTATGTTGGGTGCATATATATTTATACTTGTTATATCTTCTTCTTGGATTGATCCTTTGATCATTATGTAGTGTCCTTCTTTGTCTCTTTTCACAGCTTTTATTTGAAAGTCTATTTTATCTGATATGAGTATTGCGACTCCTGCTTTCTTTTGGTCTCCATTTGCATGAAATATTTTTTTCCAGCCCTTCACTTTTAGTCTGTATGTGTCTCTTGTTTTGAGGTGGGTCTCTTGTAGACAGCATATATGGGGGTCTTGTTTTTGTATCCATTCAGCCAATCTTTGTCTTTTGGTTGGGGCATTCAACCCATTTACATTTAGGGTAATTATTGATAGGTGTGGTCCCGTTGCCATTTACTTTGTTGTTTTGGGTTCATGTTTATACAACCTTTCTGTATTTCCTGTCTAGAGAAGATCCTTTAGCATTTGTTGAAGAGCTGGTTTGGTGGTGCTGAATTCTCTCAGCTTTTGCTTATCTGTAAAGCTTTTGAGTTCTCCTTCATATCTGAATGAGATCCTTGCTGGATACAGTAATCTAGGTTGTAGGTTATTCTCTTTCATTACTTTCAGGACGTCCTGCCATTCCCTTCTGGCCTGGAGGGTTTCTATTGATAGGTCAGCTGTTATCCTTATGGGAATCCCTTTGTGTGTTATTTGTTGTTTTTCCCTTGCTGCTTTTAATATTTGTTCTTTGTGTTTGATCTTTGTTAGTTTGATTAATATGTGTCTTGGGGTGTTTCGCCTTGGGTTTATCCTGTTTGGGACTCTCTGGGTTTCTTGGACTTGAGTGGCTATTTCCTTCCCCATTTTAGGGAAGTTTTCAGCTATTATCTCCTCGAGTATTTTCTCATGGCCTTTCCTTTTGTCTTCTTCTGGAACTCCTATGATTCGAATGTTGGGGCGTTTCACATTGTCCTAGAGGTCCCTGAGGTTGTCCTCATTTCTTTTGATCCTTTTTTCTTTTTTCCTCTCTGCTTCATTTATTTCCACCATTTTATCTTCTACCTCACTTATCCTATCTTCTGCCTCCGTTATTCTACTCTTGGTTCCCTCCAAAGTGTTTTTGATCTCATTCATTGCATTGTTCATTTTTAATTGACTCTTTTTTATTTCTTCTAGGTCTTTATTAAACAATTCTTGTATCTTCTCAATCTTTGTCTCCAGGCTATTTATCTGTAACTCCATTTTGTTTTCAAGATTTTGGATCATTTTTATTATCATTATTCTAAATTCTTTTTCAGGTAGATTCCCTATCTCCTCCTCTTTTGTTTGACTTTATAACACTACTAGTTTTAGGTATACAACATAGTGATTCATATTTTTATAGATTTTGCTCATTTCAAAGTATAAAATATTGTCTATATTCCCTTGCTGTAGAGTATATTCTTGAAGTTTATTTTATACATAGTAATTTGTACTTCTTAATCCCCTACCCATATTTTGGCCCTCCCCCTTCTCTCTGCCCACTGTACCACTAGTTGGTTCTCTGTATCCATGAGTCTGTTTCTGTTTTCTTATATTCACTAGTTTGTTTTACTTCTTAGATTCCACATATAAGTAATAGCATACAGTATTTTTATTTTTCAATATGACCTGTTTCACTAGACATGATACCTCCATATCCATCCATGTTGTTGCAAATGTCAAAATGTCCTTGTTTTTTCTGGCTCAATAGTATTCCATTGTATATAAGTATACCACCTCCTCTTTTTCCATTCTTCTGCTGATGGACATTTATGTTCTATATCTGGGCTATAGTAAATAATACTGCTATGAACATTGGTGTGAATATGTTTTTTTTTTTAATTATTGTTTTCATTTTCTTAGGATATATACTCAGGAGTGGAATTGCTGGTTCATATGGTAGTTATATTTTTAGTTTGTTGAGGAAGCTCCATACTGTTTTCCATAGTGGCTGAACCAATTCATATTTCCACCAATAATGTATAAATGTTCCCTTTTCTCCATATGTTTGCCATCATTTTTTGTAGTCTTTTTGATACTAGCCTTTGTGACAGGTGTGAGGTGATATCTCATCCTGGTTTTGAGTTGCATTTCTCTGGTAATTAGTGATGTTGAACATCTTTTCATGTTCCTGTTGGCCATCTGTATGTCTTCTTTGGGAAAAGGCCTATTCAGATTTTCTGCCCTTTGTCTAACCAGGCTGGTTGTTTTTTGATATTGAGCAATCCACTCCAGTATTCTTACTGTATGAGATGTTTATATATTTTTGATATTAACCCCTTGTTGGTAATATCATTTGTAAATATTTTTCTCCATTTCAGCATGCTGTCCTTAAATTTTGTCAGTGGTTTCTTTTGCTGCAACTCAGGAATTCTGAATGCAATTGAAATTCTTTACTATGGAACAATTCTATATGCGAATGAAAAGGGCAATGTGTGTTTAGCTACAGGTACTCTAGATGTGTCTGCTAAAATGGCATGTGTTCACTTCACAAGTCATCTATTTTAAAGTATTATCAGATGCCTGGAAAGGGGGATTTTTCCAAAGTATTTTCTAAAATACTTTTGAAATCGGCTACTGCAATTTATATAATGTTATAATTGGAAGTGTATTCTCACAAAGAAGTAAGAAATAAAATCAGAGGTGCTTTGGACAAAGAAATATCGTAGCATTCATTCTCACTTTCCAAATAGTAACTGTTATTAATATATATCTTCCTTGCATGCTCGATCAACTGTAGTTTTGTAGTTTATCTTTTACTGTTGTCTTTTGGCTTATTTTTCTTGTTACATGTACTTTCTTCTACTTATTTTTCCTATCCTTGAGAACATGGAAGCACCTTTTTCTTTCTAGGGACCTTACTTACCCACAGTAGGAGATCAACATATGTGAATATCTACCTGTGGAACTGATATGAAGGGTAAATGTTTATGACGTGCAAGTTGTACCACAGTTAACTGGCTTCCATTTCTTCTGCCTTTCTTTTGACATGGCTTTGTTTTTCCAAGGCCCACTCCCACTTTTCTGAGTAAGTGCACAGGCTTTGGCAGTGGAAGACGTAGGTTTGAATCCGGGCTCTGTCATTTTCTAGTTAAGCAACCTTGGGTAAATTGCCTGAATTTGATGTGCTTCATTTTAAATGCAGATAAAACAGCATCTAGTCTATGTTAGGAATTTTGTTAGGATTGAAATAAGATATTTAATGTAAATAAAGTTTTACAAAATGCTCAATAGAAAGTGCTCAGATATGGTCAACTATAGAGATATGGATGGACCTAGAGACCATCATACAGATTGAAGTAAGTCAGAAAGACAAAAGCAAATATCATGTAATAATGCATATATATTGAATCTAGAAAACATGGTATAGGTGACCATATTTGCAAAACAGAATAGAGACACAGATGTGAGAACAAACCTATGGGCACTTAAATGGGGAAAGGGAGTAGGGTGGAATGAATTTGGAGATTGAGATTGATTTATGTACACTATTGATGCTTTGTATAAAATAGATAGTGACAACATAGTGTATAGCATGGAACCCTACTTTGTATTCTGTGGTGATCTAAGTGGGAAGGAAACCCCAGAAAGAGGAGATATATGTATACATATAGCTTATTCACTTTGCTGTGCAGTAGAAACTAACACAAATTGTAAAGCAACTATACTCTAATGAATATTAATTTTAAAAAGATAAAGAACCCACGAACCCTTTCACCAGTAGCCAAATGGAAGCTTAGCTAACATGGTGTACAGTATATAGTAAAAGGTAGATGTTTTCTTCAGTATGTTTTGTTGATGATGTTTGCCAAACTAACTGGTGTTATCCTAGTGAATTTATTCCATTTTTATAAATAACGTATATCACATTAAAAAAAGTGCTCAGTGCATGTTCACTCTTTTTATTTGTGGCAATCATTGATGTTATTTATTTATTCATTGAGTTTATTTTCCATGAATAAAATTCATTCATAAATTTATTATTCACTAATGAAATGCATTTTAAAATATCATGATTATCTTCTATGCTTGAAATACCATTCAAGGCACTGCACTGGTGAGGCAGATAGAAATTTTGTTTTCCCTTGCAGAATTCAGGATCCAGTGGGAGATAAACAGGAACAACTGGCAATTTGTAGGACAATCACTGTGATTAGGCTTGACCTTTGACTCATCATCTCCCTTATAGAGTCAGTCACAAAATCCTTTCTAAAGAAAGTAAAGAAATATTTTCTTTAAAACCTCCCCTTTGTAGTCTTCTGACACCTCCCTTATCCTGTACTTTGTCACTTTCTGCCTGTCATCACAACAGCTTTCACGTCAGTGTCCGTGCCTATAGTATTTTTTCCTTCACTCTCTTCCTCCTTGACCACATTAATCCTCTTTAAACACTGCTTTCATCATGTCACTGCCCTGTTCAGTAACTCAAATAGCTCATTTGTTACTCTTCTATCAAGTCCAAAGTTATCTGCTAACTTACCAGACCCACCCACCATTTGTCCCCAGCTCTGTGTAATTATGTTTTCCACTTCTCACAGTAGAGCAGCTGCTGTAGGAGGAAGGAATCTGTGTGCCACAGACACTAAGTCTCACCTCCAGACTTCTTACCATTCTCATGGAAATGACTTCTTTTGAGTGCTTAACATATGCAAGATATTGTATAGCTGTTTTACAATTTATCTCTAATTCTTGAAAAAGTGAGACTCTTAGTAGACATCATTATCCTGATTTACACATCAGGAGAAGGATTTTGAGAGGAATCCTTCAGATTCCTCTAAGGAACTTACCCATGTTAAGCCAGGATCCAAACTCACCTCTGTTTCACCTTAAATTTCTTTTCTGTTCCTTGTGGCTCTACCCCATGCTGTACTCATTATTATACTCTATACTTCATTTGATCCAGAATGTCCTCATTCCCATTCTGTTAATCTAAAGCCTTAAATTCTCTCCATGACATAGTGCAAGTTCAAGTCCTATCTCTTTCAGAAAATGTCTGATTCTTCCTGCCTTTGTTAATGCAAGGCTTCCCTGATAGCTCAGTTGGTAAAGACTCCGCCTGCAGTTCAGGAAACCCTGGTTTGATTCCTGGGTTAAGAAGACCCGCTGGAAAAGGGATAGGCTACCCACTCCAGTATCCTGGCCTGGTGAATTCCATGAACTGTATAGTCCATGAAATCCCAAAGAGTCGGACACAATTGAGTGACTTTCACTTTTACTTTGCTCCTGCAAGTTCATATGCCCAATGCACAGTGAGGCCAAATAAATTGAAACGTGGGGCTTCCCAGGTGGTGCAGTGGTAAAGAATCCACCGGTCAGCTCAGGAGATGCCAGAGACACAGTTTCAATCCCTGGACTGGGAAGATTCCCTGGAGGAGAAAATGGCAACCCACTCCAGTATTCTTGCCTGGGAAGTTCCATGAACAGAGGAGCCTCGTGGGCTACAGTCCATGAGGTCACAAAGAGTCAGATACAACTGAGTAACAGCATACGCACAACGAGCACAGTTTGGATGCAAGGATGCCCTTGTCGACTGAAAAAGATGCACACCTTGAGAGTTGCGAGTTAAGTTTTATTTGGGGCAAAATGAGGACTGTAGCCTGGGACATAGCACATCAGATAGCTCTGAGAGACTGCTCCAAAGCATCAGTGAGGGAAGGTCAATATATAAGGTTTTGGTGAAGGAGGAGTTCAATACCATTAAGCACTCATTTTACAAAATTTTTGGTTAGTCATGAGGATCTGATGTCACCCTCGATTTAGCGCTTCTCTAGATACGAGGAGATGCAAGGATTGAGATCATAAAATCTGTTCCTAAGCACATCCAACTATCTAAAGACCTGTCCCACTGGAGCACAGAGTGCCTCACTCCACCCTGAACTCCCTTAGGGGCTGTTGAAGGTCAATAGCTGTAGCAGTATGGAGCTCTCCATAGAAGCAGATGGCAAATGTCTTTGTTGTTTAGTCGTTGACAATGCTCTTGGTAAGTGCCAATTTGTAGTTGACACCCTAAAAAACCACTAACTCCTCAAAGAGTTTTGGCAAAGCATTTCTGAAAGCCAGGTGAGGGAGGTGAGGTGCATGAACTGTATAGTCCATGGAGTCAAAAAAGAGTGACTAAGAGAATAAGATCATGCACACTTTTTTGACTGGCTGGTAATGAGGAAACTGGGTGGTGTCACATGTGTTAACAATAGTCTTTAGGTTCCAGGAGGCCTGGGGTTCTATACTCAAGGTCATCAAGTAGTTAATGTCTTCAGTTTGGTGGGGTGTTTTCACACTGGCAAAACAACTTGGGAAATGTGCATCAAATACTATTATCTAGGTTCTTCGGAAAGAAACTACAGCTGAGGATATGGGGAAAGACTTGTCCTAGGAAGGCCTCATAAGATCCTGCTCAATTACACCTTCATTGATTTCCTTCATCTTTGAACTCCTGCACTGTTCACCATCAATACCACTGTGTTGCTAGCATTTCACATTGCACTGTGTTCTGTGGTTCTATATATGCCAGTCTTACCTTTCCCTAGCTGTGTTGTAAGTACCTTAAGAGCAAGCACTTTGTCTTGCTTTAAAATCTCTCAGATGAGTTGCAATTTTTCTGAGCATCAGTCGGTGTGAAACACATGCTTGTTTGATAGGACCATTTGTCATGCCTAGCCTTTGAGTTATCTTAGACCCAGATGGGCAGGACAGAAAGAAGTCAAGAGTAAACTTTCATTCAGTTAAAAAGAAAAACATTAAGACACTCTTAAGAAATACATAGGCTTCCCAGGTGGCACAGTGGTAAAGAATCTGCCTGCTAGTGCAGGAGATGGGGGTTTGATCCCTGGGTCAGGAAGATCCCCTGGAGAAGGAAATGTCAACCTGCTCCAGTATTCTTGCTTGAAAAATTCCATGGACAGAGGAGCCTGGTGGGCTACTGTCCATGGGGTCACAAACAGTCGGATAGGACTGAGTGACTGAGCATACACATAAGAGCATATAAGAGATATGAGAAATACAGTAAGAGTATTTATATGAAATAAAATAGAAAAACTGATGACAATGTTGCTGGGAATATGACTTAAAACATACAACATAATACTAGAGAGAGGCTCTGCTTCTTGGCAGTCAAAGGCAAAAACGGAAACCTCTCTTACAAAATCCAGTGTCCATGTGATGAAAAACAAATCGATTGCTCATAAACGGTAAATCTATTTTTGGTATCAAGACCAGACAGAAATTTCTCCCCAAGGAAAAGATAAGAGGAAATTGGGTAGATTAGTGAATAACATTCTGGCCAACATCATAACAGTAGTTACAATAAAGGATTTCATAGGAATTTTTCTAATAATGACCCTGAGTCTAGCCAGTGACATCATAACTATGAAGCAAAAAACAGTAAGAACATTGGAGTACACTTGTCTCTTTCAATTCTGGTTTCCTCAGTGTGTATGTCCAGCAGTGGGATTGCTGGGTCATATGACAGTTCTATTTCCAGCTTTTAAAGGAATCTCCACACTGTTCTCCATAGTGGCTGTAATAGTTTGCATTCCTACCAACAGTGTAAGAGGTTTCCCTTTCCTCTGCACCCTCTCCAGCATTTATTGTCTGTAGACTTTTTGATAGCAGCCATTCTGACCAGTGTGAGATGGTACCTCATTGTGGTTTTGATTTGCATTTCTCTGATGATGAGTGATGTTGAGCATCTTTTCATGTGTTTGTTAGCCATCTGTATATCTTCTTTGGAGAAATGTCTGTTTAGTTCTTTGGCTCATTTTTTGATTGGGTCATTTATTTTTCTGGTATTGAGCTGCATGATGATCTGCTTGTGTATTTTTGAGATTAATTCTTTGTCAGGTGCTTGATTTGCTATTATTTTCTTCCATTTTGAAGGCTGTCTTTTCACCTTGCTTATATTTTCCTTCTGGAGAAGGCAATGGCAACCCACTCCAGTACTCTTGCCTGGAAAATCCCATGGGCAGAGGAGCCTGGTGGGCTGCAGTCCATGAGGTCTCAAAGAGTTGGACACGACTAAGTGACTTCATTTTCACTTTTCACTTTCATGCATTGGAGAAGGAAATGGCAGCCCACTCCAGTATTCTTGCCTGGAGAATCCCAGGGATGGTGGAGCCTGGTGGGCTGCTGTCTATGGGGTTGCACAGAGTTGGACACGACTGAAGTGACTTAGCAGCAGCAGCAGCATAGTTTCCTTCATTGTGCAAAAACTTTTAAGTTTAATTAGGTCTCATTTGTTTATTTTTGCTTTTATTTCCATTACTCTGGGAGGTGGGTCACAGAGGATCCTGCTGTGATTTATGTCAGAGAGTGTTTTGCCTATGTGTTCCTCTAGGAATTTTATAGTTTCTGGTCTTACATTTAGATCTTTAATCCATTTTGAGTTTATTTTTGTGTATGGTGTTAGAAAGTTTTCTAGTTTCATTCTTTTATAGGTGGTTGACCAGTTTTCCCAGTACCACTTGTTAAAGAGATTTTCTTTTCTCCATTTATATTCTTGCCTCCTTTGTCAAAGATAAGGTGTCCATAGGTGCATGGATTTATCTCTTGGCTTTCTATTTTGTTCCATTGATCTATATGTCTGTCTTTGTGCCAGTACCATACTGTCTTGATGACTGTAACTTTGTAGTGTAGTCTAAAGTCAGGCAGGTTGATTCTTCCAGTTCCATTCTTCTTTCTCAAGATTGCTTTGGCTATTCAAGGTTTTATGTATTTCCATACAAATTGTGAAATTATTTGTTCTAGTTCTGTGAAAAATACCATTGGTAGCTTAATAGGGATTGCATTGACTCTATAGATTCAATTGCTTTGGGTAGTATACTCATTTTCACTGTGTTGATTTTTCTGATCCATGAGCATGGTATATTTCTCCATCTACTTGTGTCATCTTTGATTTCTTTCATCAGTGTTTTATAGTTTTTTATATATAGGTCTTTTGTTTCTTTAGGTAGCTTTATTCGTAAGCATTTTATTCTTTTCATCGAAATGGTGAATGAACTTATTTCCTTAATTTCTCTTTCTGTTTTCTCATTGTTAGTGTATAGGAATGCAAGGGATTTCTGTGTGCTAATTTTATATCCTGCAACTTTACTATATTCATTGATTAGCTCTAGTAATTTTCTAGTGGTGTCTTTAGGGTTTTCTATGTAGAGGATCATGTCATCTGCAAACAGTGAGAGTTTTACAATAGCTAGTACATGGAAGCAACCTAGATGTCCATCAGCAGACGAATGGATAAGAGAGCTGTTGTATATATACACAATGGAATATTACTCAGCTATTAAAAAGAACACATTTGAATCAGTTCTAATGAGGTAGATGAAACTGGAGCCTATTATACAGAGTGAAGTAAGTCAGAAAGAAAAAGACCAGTGCAGTATATTAATGCATATATATGGGACTTAGAAAGATGGTAACAATGACCCTATATGTGAGAGAGCAAAAGAGACACAGGTATAAAGAACAGACTTTTGGACTCTGTGGGAGAAGGCGAGGGTGGGATGATTTGAGAGAATAGCACTGAAACATGTATATTACCATATGTGAAATAGATCTCCAGTCCACGTTTGATGCATGAAACAGAGCACTCAAAGCTGATGCACTGGGTCAACCCTGAGAGATGGGATGGGGAGGGAGGTGGGGGGGGTTCCCAATGGGGTACACATGTACACGCATGGGTAATTCATGTCAGTGTATGGCAAAAACCACTACAATATTGTAAAGTAATTAACCTCCAATTAAAAGAGATAAAATAATTTTAAAAAATAGTAAGAAATAATTCTCACATGGCAAGCAGGGAAATTGCTGTGGCTTTAGCCCCCAAAACTCTCATCAGCCCATACTGAAGGGCTAAGGATCTAACTGTTAGAGAAAATGCTGTCCAGGTGAATACTTGGAGTCTTGAGGCTTATATATAAAAGTTGGGGGATGGCATGCATCCAGTGGGATCAGGTATGGTAGATCTCACCTGTTTTTCCAGATAGGTGTTATTCTCTTCATTCTCCTGGAAACTGTGTCTGGAGTTTTGGTAGAAATTCAGACTGTAATTGGGGTAGATTCTCCCTGATGGAAACTAGGCAGAGTGTCAGAGCCACACCATTTTCATTTTGGCTAGAAACATAGTACTAATTAAGAATTGTGTGTTAGCACTGCCATGAACACAGAGTTAGGGCAGAAATGGTGAAGGATGTGGGATTAGCTGGATGGATTTGCTCATGTGCTGATTCACTCAAATCAGGGTATATGAAGTGTAGGATTAGTGGGATGGGGCTGAAAATGTATGAATGCTGGGACTTTGTTCTTATTGACTTATGGGTAGTTCTTAGCATGTATAACAGAATCACTTAGAGCTGCTTATCAGCATGCACACTCCTGTGCCCCATCCAGGTACATCCAGGACCTACTGAGTCAGAAGCTTTGGCATAGGTCTTGGGGAGCTGCATGTTTTACAAATTCCCAAGTGATTGTCAAATAAGCTAAGATTTAAGAACCAGTGATTTAGGGACTAAGTAGGGTAGAACCTACAGGTTGCAGGTATAAGTATCTGTCCTTAGAAAGTCCTTAGACTGACTTGGAGCTGATATTAGACACAGAGTAATTTTAGTGAGACTTAGAGGATTGGATTCCATTAAATTTTGTATGAAGCATAGGATGATGAAGTGGTTTGGAACAAGTCATTGAGTTTAAAAAAAGGATTTTTATGAGAAAAGTACAGACAGGGAAATTTAGAAGTTCTCTTAATATTGGGAGAAGGTACAAATTTAATGAATGGGGAAGTTTTAATATGAGCTAGCAGAGCTTCCTGCCATGTACCTTCATAGGAAGCAGCTCTAAGAGCATCTGAGGAGTTTTATTTTGGGAGAAGGGGAATCTAGAGTGGTTCTACAAGCAGTGAGGGAAATGATAACTTGGCAGAAGATGAAAACAGAACAATAGGTTGCCATCATAAGCAGAATGTCTGGGCACTCTTATTCCAGAAACTTCTCCTGGGTTCTGGATACACTTTGCCAGCATAAGCACAAAGATCTGGGGCATACAGTGCACATTATCCTTGGTCTTGACAGGTGAGGGGGAAGTATGACAGGCTTTGTTTGCATTAGCCTCAAAAATAGGTGTTTTGACTGCAAGTTTATGCAGCTGTCGTTCATGATGAGGGGCTCAGCCCACGCTGCTGCTTGTTGTGTTATTGTTTCATTTATTTGTTGTAGTGATTTTAAATAGAGAAAGAAAGGAATTGGGGGAAAGGTTTGAACCAAAGCAATCAGGCAACTTCAATAATGAAAAGCTACCCAAGCCTTTGCCATCGGAAATCTATGCAATCCCACTGCTAATGCTACTCTCGCTATAGGGATTCATCGAGCCAATTTTATCAGCTTAGCAGGGTTCAGAGCCTTTCTTCTCTGAAGAGAAAAAAGGAGAATTATCACCAGGGTAATGAAACACACCCCTCCCACGTTTATGGAGTGTTTTATTAAAAGCATGTTGCTTTGGTCTCACATACCAGTTGCAATAAGTGAGTATAAAATGCCAGAACAGTACTCAAGGGAAATGCTTTCCTTTTTGCTAATTTAAAATTCCTCAAAGAGCATGCAGTCAGGTGTGCTGTTAATATTTGGACTCTTTGCTACCTGAGATTTTTATAAAGGGGTTTGTCAGTGCAGTATTGCAAAGGATCAGCAGAGTTTGGGAGCCACCTGACCAAGGTCAGCACTTCACCATGACCTTCTTTCAGGAAGGTCATTTTAGCAACATTTTTAGCATTCTGCACTTCCTGATATCCCAGCCCCTCAAGCTTATTTTCTTATTTAATCATTCAGTTCAGTTCAGTCACTCAGTTGTGTCCGACTCTTTGCGATCCCATGAATTGCAGCATGCCAGGCCTTCCTGTCCATCACCAGCTCCCGGCGTTTACTCAAACTCATGTCCATCGAGTCGGTGATGCCATCCAGCCATCTCATCCTCTGTCGTCCCCTTCTCCTCCTGCCCTCAATCCCTCCCAGCATCAGGGTCTTTTCCAATGAGTCAACTCTTCGCATCAGGTGGCCAAAGTACTGGAGTTTCAGCTTCAGTCAGCATCAGTCCTTCCAATGAACACCCAGGACTGATCTCCTTTAGGATGGACTGGTTGGATCTCCTTGCAGTCCAAGGGACTCTCAAGAGTCATCTCCAACACTACAGTTCAAAAGCATCAGTTTTTCTGCGCTCAGCTTTCTTCACAGTCCAACTCTCACATCCATACATGACCACTGGAAAAACCATAGCCTTGACTAGATGGACCTTTGTTGGCAAAGTAATGTCTCTGCTTTTTAATATGCTATCTAGGTTGGTCATAACTTTCCTTCCAAGGAGTAAGTGTCTTTTAATTTCATGGCTGCAGTCACCATCAGCAGTGATTTTGGAGCCCAAAAAAATAAAGTCTGACACTGTTTCCACTGTTTCCTCATCAATTTCCCATGAAGTGATGGGACCAGATGCCATGATCTTACTTTTCTGAATGTTGAGCTTTAAGCCAACTTTTTCACTCTCCTCTTTCACTTTCATAAAGAGGCTTTTTAGTTCCTCATCACTTTCTGCCATAATGGTGGTGTCATCTGTATATCTGAGATTATTGATATTTCTCCCAGCAATCTTGATTCCAGCTTGTGCTTCTTCCAGCCCAGTGTTTCACTAATTTATTCATTAGTGAATTGTAATTAATGAACAGACCAGAAGCCTTGTGCTTACTAATATTTCTAATAATCATCATTTTTTCTATCTTAAACTTTTATTTTGGCAGTGACGTGTTCACAATTTACTTAGTTTCTAAAACTTTTAACCCAATAGTACTGTTTGTACATCTCACCGTTAGTTCCATCCAATTAGCATTTCATTCTTCAGCTCATCTCCATCCTAAGTCTTCCAAAACTTTAGGGCCTATGTTAAGTTCTAGGGCAATTAACTCATATCACACCATGTAGTCTAGCAGAGGAGATAGATTTGTAAAGAATAATTCTAATACAGTATGGTAAGAATGATAATAGAGTTGTTTGAAAAGCGAAGTGTAATTGAGAAAAGCGATATTTTTGTTAGATCATAAAAAAATTGAATGGAAATTCACTAGACGGTGTAGAGACAGGTAGTCATGCCAAGAAGAGACCTGCAAGTACAAGGAAACAGAGTTATGGATGTTTCGGATGTTCAGAGAATGACTGGTAGCTTCATGCCAGTGAAGTGTGGGTTGACAGACAAAAGAGGAAGCCATAACTCAGACAGTAAAAGAATCTGTCTGCAATGCAGGAGACTTGAAATTCGATCCCTCGGTTGCGAAAATCCCCTACAGAAGGGAATGACAATCAACTCAAGTATTCTTGCCTGGAGAATTCCATGGCCAGAGGAGACTGAGGGGCCACAGTCCATGGGATCGCAAAAGAATCAGACATGACTGAGCAATTAACACAAGGTTTCACACAGTTGGGCTTGAACTTTTTTCTGTGAATATTAACAGCCATTGGGCTTTCAAGTAGGGAGACCATCTTTTAAGGAGCATCTTAGAAAGATGACATTGGCAGAAATATGCAAAATGATTCGAAGTGAACCAGACTAGAGTCAAGGAGATCAGCTAAGAGACTATGGCAATAGTTCTAAAAATAGCTGAGAAGAACTACAAATTAGGCCAAGTTTGATCTTTGCTCAAGGGAACTTAGTAGTTAGCTGTCTGAAGCAGAGAGAGGAAAGGGAAGAGAACGCAGGAATCTGAGCTTTTTAACTTGGGATATTTGCTGGGGCTGTGTCAGTTCAGATAAGGAACATGTGACTATGTTCCTGAGTTATATTTTAAGGACAAGAAATTATTAAGTTCAGTTTTGGAATAATGAGTTACAAGTACCCTGGATATCCAAGTGGAAATGTCTAGTATTTAGTTAGATGAAGGGGCCTGGAGCTTAGAAAAAAGTTTTGACAGGAGACCTGGATTGAAAATGTGGGGACTTCTTATTGGCTTGCCTGAATCATGACTTTATAATGCTATTAATAAGCCTATTCATGCAGCTTCATTACATAGATGGTTCCTTGCGACGTTCTACTCTCATAAATCTTAACTATTTTTATAACTTGCTGAGTCAAATCTACTCCAGGCTATACTTGTATTTCTGTGTTTTTTTCACGCTAAATGAAATGGAGACTTGTCTATTTATCTTTGTTTCCAATATCATACTACTGAGTATTCAACAAGGTAAAGTGGAGAAAATTTGGACTTAGAGGCCTGGTAATCAGCAGGGCTTTTCATAAAGGTTTCAGTTCTTCTGCCTGGAGCAGTAGGATTAAAATCCTTCTCCCCCATAAGTTAGATTTAGCTCAGTGACCAGCTCTTAGCTCCTGGAATGTGAGTAGGCAGACTGTGTCATTTCTAGGCAGAAGCTATAAGATTTAGTTTATGAATTAGCACATCTGCAGTCTTAGAGACAGGAACCCTTGTCTGCTAGGGTCCCTGAGTGACTATAATAAGCAGAGTTCCCCGACATGACCCACTTTAGACAGGTAGCATGAGTGAATAATAAAATTTCCTGCCTTAAGCCACTGAGCTTGTTTTTCTCAAAGTATAAACTAACCAGTCTAACTAACTAGACATAAGCATAAGTCCTGGCTCTGTTACTAATTAACTCTTACACAACTTGTCTGAAGAGCAAGTCCTTCATTTTTGAAATAAGAATAGTGATTTTGAGGTTGCCAGAGCTCTATAAAGTACCTTATAAATAGTAGCCATTCATACATTGCAGTTTTTTTAATCTTTATAATAGTTCCTCATTTTTAGCATACTGATTTTGTAATACCTTATGGTCATTTCCCTCTCAGATTTGTTGGACTCAGGTATCTTAAATATGTTTTCTGTATGTTTACCTGAGTTGTTGCTACAGTCGGGGAACAAGAACGGGACAAGGACGGGACCAGCTTGGCCATGCCAGCATAGACCATCTCATGGGTGTGCTATTTATTAATGGTTTAGCGTTAGTGCTGTGCAGACAGTCCACCTGCAGTCTCCCCAAAGTTTTCATCTTGTCTATGAAGATGAAGAGATTTTTTTAAAAGTACAATATAAAGTACATTTAAAGTACTAAGTCAGTCATCTTGCTGAGATTGCATCTGAGATAATCCCATAGACTTCTTGAAGTTTATAAACTGTTTAGTGATATCCCAGCTCTTTTCAAGCTAAACAAAAACAAGCTTATTTTTGTGTGTGTTCTGAAATACACAAATAGTTTCTTAACTATTCTGTTTATTTCCAGTGTTATCTTACCCCAAAATTTGTCATTTGATTGCCATCAAAATTATCTACCAGGATCTGATTATCAGCTTATATCATCTCCCTTCTCTAAAACTCTCCAGAGATAAGTGATCTCTCTTTATCCCTGGGATCAGGAGATCCCCTGCATTAGGGCAGAAACCCACTCTAGTACTTTTGCCTGGAGAATCCCATGGACAGAGGCACCTGGAGAGCTACAGTCCATAGGGTCACAAAGGGTCAGACATGACAGAAATGACTTAACATGCACTCCGTGGTCCCATAGGATCACTGCCTACAGGATACAATTTATGGGAGATTTTTATTCATTTGAATATCAACAGGAAGTCTAAATCTACATTTAGAGAGGCATACTATAGACCCTTCATTTAGGTGGCTGACAGATCTAACTCTTAGAGCAGAAGAAGGGATATCAGAATTGCATCCCATAAATTTATTTTGAAAAACATAAATTGGTGATATGAGGGAGATGGCAACTTTGGGACAAAATGATCTTGGCAAACATAGAGATAATAGAACTGGAGAAAAATGACTGTGAATAAGGTAAATGTAGTTCTAGAATAGTAGAAAGAATTACCTTGAAAGTTAGCTTTGAAGCATATAAAAGGAAGTATCATTTCCTGTGATTGTGTGCTCAGGCTATAAATCTAATTGTTTCCAGGAATGGTAGGGGCTAGAAATATATTCAGAGACTAAACGGGTTTAGATAGATTTACAAATGCATCACTAATAATTCTATGTGGGGAAGGACAGATGACAGGAAAGCAAGTATGATATTTGAAGGAAACTTTGGGTCACTTTATTTTCTAAAAGGGAACTTAGATGGTTCAGAAGCTTGGCCAGGGTTAACCATTTCTTTGTCCTTATATTGTATCATGACAATTTAATTTAAAATTTTTAGGAAGGAGGCATGGACTTCTACTCTCCTTAAAGCATCCTAGAGATTGTTGGAAGTCATAGGTCTGAAAATGTTCAATTACAAATATGCATGTTTTTTAAAATAGTCTGTTCCTCAGTTGAGGTGACAGTTGCTGTCACTAATCCCTTCCCTAGGTGGCTAAATTAATTGGGCAAGGGAAGAATTTGTGTACTGAAGCCTAGACTCACACGAGATACCGTGCCCATTTCCTGCAGCCTTGGCAGCACCCTGTGGTGGCCCCTGTTCTACCTGTGTGATGGCCTTTCAGAAGTGACAAATGGCTCCTCTTAGGAGAAGAGATTTAACTGGCAATTAAAGAGACATCCTAGGTTGAAAAAAAAAGTAACTATAACTTCATAATTTTATTTTCCTAGCATCTGTTCTATTCAAGCCAAGCCTACTGTGGTGATCTTCATGGAGACAATTCAGTGGTTTCCTAGCAACCAAGTTTCCTGTGGTTTCCTTGGTTATAAGCAACGACATAACTCTTGTGGGCAACTTCAAAAGCTCAGAAGAAAACTCTCCTTCTAAAGAATGAGGTTCCAAAAAATTCAGGTTACTGCTCAATGTGTTACTGTGTTTATAAGGAAGAGCTCTTTCCCAATGGGCATTAATAACCCTAATAAATGATTATGTGGAAATTGCAAAGTAAAATCACATGTTAGATTGAGATTGTTTTCATGGTATGCCTGATCCTAATTTTTTTCTGAAATTAGGATACTTTTCTTATCACTTCTAATTGACTACTATCCATAGACATACCCAGCAGATGAAATTTAGACACTTATTAATAATTACATGAGACATCATTTCTGAAGAGAGCAGAGTTGAAGTTGCCCAGGAGTAGAATCCGGTAACATTGCTTTGTTTTCACTGATAAAATATAATTTAGAGGCTTAGGTGGATGGCATTGTGAAAGGGCTGCTGGTGGACCCCGTTAAATAACTGTTATCTTATACTAAACAGTAAATTTCCAGTGCCAGCATGATCAACATTAACCATGTCTATGTACTTATGTTTCCCTCCTATATTCATTTCTAAAGAATAACTATAGTGGGTAGCTGTATTCACTGGTGATATATCTAAAATCCATAATATGACAACAGAAGAAGGAAATACAAGCTTATACAATTAGAAATAGAATTTGTGCTACACAGACTCTGCATCTTTTCATCTTCAGTAGTTATCATAGAATATGGCTTATGATAAACAATGAAAGATTGAATTAATGACCATAAGTCAGCAACTTTTTTACTTTTTCCAGTGAAAATTAAAAACTTTATATGGAGATCATCAAGCTAAATTAATGAACGTTTACAAAAACAGAAAAATATAATGAAATCTGTATATAATAATTTTAATCTTGATTCAGTCTGTTTCTTTGCATCAGTTCAGTTCAGTTCAGTTGCTCAGTCATGTCCAACTCTTTGATACCCCATGGACTGCAGCATGCCAGGCATCCCTGTCCATCGCCAACTCCCAGAGTTTACTCAAACTCATGTCCATTGAGTTGGTGATGCCATCTGACCATCTCATCCTCTGTTGTCCCCTTCTCCTCCTGCCTTCAATATCTCCCAGCATCAGGGTCTTTTCAAATGAATCAGTTCTTCACATCAGGTGGCCAAAGTATAGGAGTTTCAGCTTCAACATCAGTCCTTCCAATGAATATTCAGGACTGATTTCCTTTAGGATTGACTGGCTGGATCTCCTTGCAGTCCAAGGGACTCTCAAAAGTCTTCTCCAACACCACAGTTCAACAGCATCAATTCTTTGGCACTAAACTTTCTTTATAGTCCACCTCTCACATCCATACATGACTACTGGAAAAACCATAGCTTTGACTACATGGACCTTTGTTGGCAAAGTAATGTCTCTGCTTTTTAATATGCTGTCTAGTTTGGTCATAACTTTTCTTCCAAGGAGCAAGCGTCTTTAATTTAATGGCTGCAATCACCATCTGCAGTGATTTTGGAGCCCCCAAAATTCAAGTTTGTCACTGTTTCCACTGTTTCCCCATCTATTTGCCATGAAGTGATGGGACCAGATGCCATGATCTTAGTTTTCTGAATGTTGAGTTTTAAGTCAACTTTTTCACTCTCCTCTTTCACTTTCATCAAGAGGTTCTTTAGTTCTTCTTCACTTTCTGCCATAAGGATGGTGTCATCTGCATATCTGAGGTTATTGATATTTCTCCTGGCAATCTTGATTTCAGTTTGTGCTTCATACAGCCCAGCATTTCTCATGATGTACTCTGCATATAAGTTAAATAAGCAGGGGGACAATATACAGCCTTGATGTACTCTTCCTATCTGGAACCAGTCTGTTGTTCCATGTCCAGTTCTATCTGTTGCTTCCTGACCTGTATATAGATTTCCTTGCATATTATCTGTTTATTCTTTCAGATATTTATCATGGACCTACTATGTATCTGTCTGTGTTTTAAGTGCTCATAGTATAATGGTAAATAAAGTAAACATGATTCCTGACTCAAAGAGCTTGAAAAAATGAAGTTATTGGGAATTACAAATGAATTAAATGATAGTACAAACAAAGGGGCTTCCAGGTGGTGCAGTGGTAAAGAATCTGTCTGCCAATGCAGGAGCGCAAGAGATGCAGGTTCAATCCCTGAGTCAGGAAGTTCCCCTGAAGGAGGAAATGGCAACCTATTTCAGTATTCTTGCCTGGAAAATTCCATGGGCAGAGGAGCCTGGCGGGCTACAGCCTATGGGTTACAAAGAGTCAGACACAACTAAGCATGCATGCACATATGTACAAACAAAAATAAAAATATAACTTTCATCAGTACTATAAAGAGAAGATACAAGATGTAGTGAGTTTAACAAGGACATCTGTTCTGATTCAGGGGTCAGGGAAAATGTCTGAGAAGAAGTAACATTTAAGCTAAGAAATGAAGGGTTGAAGGGTTGGATAGGCATAAGGAAAGAAAAGATGGATGGAAATAGTATAGACAGAGGAAAGCACATTTGCAAAGGACCTGTGAGAATTGAGAGGAACACAAAAAAGTCCAGGGAGACTGGAGTTGAGGAAGTAGAAGTGAACCTAGAACAGGAGCAGGTTTCTGTCAAGAAAGATCTAAAGATCGCTGAACTGGTCTTCTTGGACAAATTCAGCACTTAGGAGAAACAGTTTAGAAAAAGTTTGGGAACTTTGCACATAGTTGCACTTTAATATTTAGAGTAATAAATATATTTTAGAAATCACTTAAAACCTTGATATGAGGGTGAAAATGTAATTCTGAGGTTACAGAGATAGTTGAGTAGCTGTAGGGTAGGGCTGGTGGTGTGACTGTGGCATTTGAACAGACCGTACTAGTGGACCAGGGAGACAATTTATGGTATAATATAGGCCAGACAGTAGCTTCAACAATCCAGGCAGGAAGGCTGGAGGCCAAACACTCAGAGTCAGGCAAAGAGCACATCAATAGATGAGGGGATAGAAAGCAGCATTCGTTAAAGGTGATTTTAGAGCAGATGCTCTAGAACTTCACCTAATTTTAACAACTGCAAGGCAAGGTGGGTATTATTTTACCTTCCCGCCCCCTCTCTCCCATGATGTTAAGACACTGAGGACTAGGGACAGTAAATAACATACCTTGGATGGCATAATAGCAGTAAAGCTGAGATTAGGATCTAGGATGTTCTTGGGTTTTAAAAGCTGTGCTTTCTGTTTTCAGCTTGATATATCATATTTCTAATTTTCTGTGCTGTAGTTTAGGTCAAAGTGTCTTGTTATCAATATGCCCTTTCTTTAGTGGCCAACAACAATGAGAGAGGCAAAGACTTACTCTAGTCTTACTTACTTGAAACTTCTAGAAGATGGACAACACTAAACCTAATCTAGCTGAAGTGAATATCTTCTTTAACTTTTTTCATACAAGCATTTATTTATGTACTTATTTTTCAAGCAACTTTATTGAATTATCCTTAAAATTGCTTGTTTAGCAAGCATTTTGAAATGGACCTATTTGTAATTTGATGTTTTAGTTCTGTACCAAGAGGAATAGTGACAAATCAGTTTACCTCTATGCCCCTTAAATTTTAGAGTCAAACATTTAGAACCAGAACAGGCCAAAGGATCATTTGGAACTTTGAGGTTCATTCATACATTCAGTGATTTCTAAAATTGTACTTCTGTTCTATGCTAGGTACAGTTCTAGGTATTATATATACTCTATTGAACAAAGTCATTGAAATTATGGGAAAACACACATACACACATATGCAACACACATTAAAAAATCATTATAACTCATAGTCAGGGCATGAGAAATATATGAAGTAAAACCAATGGATGAGAGCAATTAAATGTGGTTAGGGAAGAACTTTCTGAGGAAGTGACATCTGATCAGAGACCTTAGGGAAGGTAAGAGATACTGTATGAATCAAGAGAATTCCAGACAGAAAGAACAGAAAATACAGACTCTGAAAGAGGTAGCAGCTTGATATGTCAGAAGAAGGGCTGCCCTTTAGATTTTATAAAAACTTAATGGTTAATGATTTTTCAAAATAATAAACTGAGTTTATAGTCGTTGCCTAACAGAAGAGCCTTTCAAAGATCTCTCACTTACCTAATGAACTAATGAGTCCCTGCAGCAGAAGGCATATCCATCCAAACTAGGCTTCTTTTAGTTGGGTCAGTTGTATTAAAAGCAGTTTCTTTTTAACATTTTAGCACTGGGCTTCCCTGCTGGCTCAAAGAGTAGAGAACCTGCTTGCAGTGCCAGAGACTCGGGTTCAGTCCCAGAGTTGGGACGATCCCCCGGAGAAGGAGATGGCATCCCATGCCAGTACTCTTGCCCGCAGAATTCCATGAACAGGGGAGCCTGGTGGGCTACTCTTATGGGGTCACAAAGAGTCGAAGCACCACTGAGAGATTAACTTTCCCTTTTTCTCTTTAGCATTAGGATTTAATCGAGTGAAAACTAAAAATCACTCTTAGCTTATAAACTTTGTGGAATCTTTAAGGCAAAAACACAAACAAATTCAGAGGGAAAATGGTTCACTATTGGTGCACAATAATTTATAAATTATAGAATCATAGAACTGCAAAATTTAAAGTGATTGCCAAAGTCATCTGGAAACACAATAATATACTAGCACAATAATAATAGCTAACAACAGTTATAGAGCCAACCACAATTCTAAATGTCTAAATCATATCAACTTATTTTTCCTCACTACCTTCGGGGAGGTTGAGAAGGATAGAGGTTAAATAATGTCCCCCAAATCACACAACAGATAAGCAATGCACCTGGGGAGTTTGACTGCAGAATCTTTGCATCCTAGGCAGTAAGAAGAAATTGAGACTGGTGATTCAGTAAAATCTTTCAGAGGCAGAGGTGGAATTTTAGCCTTATCCTAATGACCATAGAATTTGTGTTCTTGGTCACTACTTTGGGTTATAGTGTATCATCAGTCCTTGGAGAACATCAGCCTTAACTCTATCTTGGGAGTGAATGCTATCTAGTAGAATATATATGGGCTTTTTGAACTAGGAGAACCTTTATTTAAATCTAATTCAGTACTTAATAGCTTGCAATCTTGAGTAAGTTGCTTCTCTAAATCTTAGTTTGCTTATCTATAAAATTTGGATAATCATCCTTTGGATTATCTCCTTGTAGAGATAATCTCTCTACAATCGTCCATTATAGAGAGAAAGGAATGATGCAAAATGCCTGATGCAGCACTGAGCATATATGACGTAATTTAAAAGAGTGGTGAAGCAACTTAAAGTGGTGCAGTTATTATTATAGAGAGGAAACTAAAGTCAGAGAAATATATCACATAACTAACTAGTGGAGGAATATTCAGGATACAGATCAGGATTCCTGATTTCTATATTTCTTGCATTGATCCAAAGGACTTAATTGTGATAAGGTTCAGAGAAAAATAACCTGCCAACTTTTATATATGTGTCTTGCTATTCCAGTTCAGAATCAGTGGCATTATTTCCTAGAACTAATTTACTGAACTTGAAGTTGGAACCTAAACCACTTTTATATTATGTATATCATGGATTGCTGTGTAATGTAACTTATATTAGTTTCGCTTTCCCTTTAGATTTTAAAATTCTTATACAGGAGTGTTTCTTGTTTGTTTATTTTTGCATTTCTTCTGTATTCTTGAGCTTTGCTTTCCGGGGTGGGAGAAAAGGTCTTTGATGTGAGCAGACTCACAAATCAACTACTTTTCTTTTTTAAAAAAATTAGCTTTACATATCTTATAGATAATAAACTGTGCCAACTTTGAATGTATGATTCAATGAGTTTTGATAAAAGTGTACAGTTGTGTAACCACCACCACAATCATAATATGGAACTACCTTGTCCAAAATGGTAGCCACTAGCCACTTGTGGTACTGATCACTTAAAATGTGGCTGAGTGAGTGAAGTCGCTTAGTCATGTCTGACTCTTTGCGACCCCATGGACTGTAGCCTACCATGCTCTTCCATCCATAGGATTTTCCAGGCAAGAGTACTGGAGTGGGTTGCCATTTCCTTCTCTAGAGGATCTTCCCAACCCAGGGATCAAACCCAGGTCTCCCACATTGTAGGCAGACACTTTACCATCTGAGCCACCAGGGAAGCCTAAAATGTGGCTAGTCCTAATTAAATTGTGCTTTGTAGTTGTTCCTTGTTGTTCAGTTGCTAAATCATGTCCAGCTCTTTACAACTCCATGGACTGAAGCATGCAATGCTTCCCTGTCCTTTACTATCTCCTGGAGTTTGCTCACACTCATGTCCATTGAATTGGTGATGCCATCCAACCATCTCATCCTCTGCCACCCGCTTCTTCTCCAGCCCTCAATCTTTCCCAGCATCAGGGTCTTATCTAGTGAGTCAGTTCTTCACATCAGGTGGCCACATTATTGGAGCTTCAGCTTCAGCATCAGTCTTTCCAAATATTCAAGGTTGATTTCCTTTAGGATTGACTGGTTTGATATCCTTGCTGTCTAAGGGATTCTCAAAAGTCTTCTCCAGCACCACAATTCAAAATCATCAATTCTTCGGCACTCAGCCTTCTTTATTATCCAACTCATATCCATACATGACTACTGGAAAAGTCATAGCTTTGACTATATAGACCTTTGTTGGCAGAGTGATGTTTCTGTTTTTTAATACACTGTCTAGGTTTGTCATAGCTCTTCTTCCAAGGAATAAAGCATTTATTAATTTTGTCGCTGTAGTCACCATCCATAGTGATTTTGGAGCCCAAGAATATGAAATCTGTCACTGTTTCCACTTTTTCTCCATCTATTTGCCATGAAGTGGTGGGACTGGATGCCATGATCTTAGTTTTATGAATACTGAGTTTTAAGTCAGCTTTTTCACTCTACTCTTTCACCCTCATTTAAGTGCGAAATATACAAAGGCTTCAAAAGCTTAGTTTGAAAGAAGTTGAAATATCTCATTAATAATTTATATGAATTGTTCATTGAAAATATTTAGATATCTCAAATTAAATAAAAATATAATACTAAAATTAATTTGACCTCTTCCCATTCACTTTTTTAACCTGGCTAGTACTGTTGCTGTTCAGTTGCTAAGCAATGTCCAACTCTGCAACCCCATGAAGGGCAGCACACCAGGCTCCTTTGTCTTCCACTATCCCCTGGAGTTTGCTTAAATTCATATCCATTGAGTCGGTGATGCTATCTATCTCATCCTCTCCCATCCTTCTCAAGTGTAACTAGTGGTAAAGAATCCACCTGCCAATGCAGGAGTCACAAGGGATGTGGGTTTGATCTCTGGGTCAGGAAGATCCTCTGGAGGAGAGCATGGCAACTCACTCCAGTATTCTTACCTGGGAAATTGCCTGAACAGAGGATCATGGTGGTCTACAGTCCACAGGGTCACAAAGAATTGGACATGACTGGGCACACACACACACGTATAATGTAGCTAGTAGAATATTTAAATTATGTCTATGATCTATGCATGAGTGCATGCTCATTCAGGTCTGAGTCTTTGCAACCCCATGGACTGTAGTCTGCCAAGCTCCTCAGTCCATGGAATTTTCCAGGCAAGAATACTGGAATAGGTTGTAATTTCTTATTCCAGGGAAATTACATGTATGGCTGGCCCTATATTTCTATTGGACAATGCTTATATACAACCTTGCCATCACCCCTAAAAGCGCCCCTCTTGCCACTTTGCAGTCTGTCTCCTTCTCAGCCGTCTGCAATCACTGGGATTCTTTCTATCACTGTAGTTTTGCCTTTTCTAGAACACCAAATAAGTGAAGTCACAGTGTACTTTTGTATCTGGTTTTTTTGTATCTGGTCTTTTGTATCTGGTTTCTTTCATCGAACGTAATGCTTTTCAGATTTATCTTGTGTTATTATAAATCAGAAGTTTGCTCCTTTATTGTTGAGTGGTATTTATGGAGGGATATGCCACAATATTTTAATCTACTTAGCTGATGAATATTTGGGTTATTTCCAGGTTTTGACTATTGTAATAAAGTCCATTCTATTGTTTTCCTCCATTTCTTTGCAGTGATCAGCGAGGAAGGCTTTCTGATCTCTCCTTGGTATTCTTTGGAACTCTGCATTCAAATGGGTATATCCTTCCTTCTCTCCTTTGTCTTTCCCTTCCCTTCTTTTCACAGCTATTTGTAAGGCCTCCTCAGACAGCCATTTTGCTTTTTTGCATTTCTTTTTCTTGGGGATGGTCTTGATCCCTGTCTCCTGTATAATGTCATGAACCTCCATCCATAGTTCTTCAGGCACTCTTATCAGATCTAATCCCTTGAATCTACTCGACACTTCCACTTCCTTAATCATAAGGGATTTTGATTTAGATCATACCTGAATGGTCTAGTGGTTTTCCCTACTTTCTTCAATTTAAGTCTGAATTTGGCAATAAGGATTTCATAATCTGAGCCACAGTCAGCTCCCAGTCTTGTTTTTGCTGACTACATAGATAGAGCTTCTCCATCTTTGGCTGCAAAGAACATAATCAGTCTGATTTCAGTATTGACCACCTGGTGATGTCCATGTGTAGAGTCTTCTCTTGTTTTGTTGGAAGAGGGTGTTTGCTAGACCAGGGCATTCTCTTGGCAGAACTCTATTAGCCTTTGTCCTGCTTCATTCTGTACTCCAAGGCCAAATTTGCCTGTTACTCCAGGTATCTCTGACTTCCTCCTTTTGCATTCTAGTCCCCTATAGTGATGGTGAAGGTGATGACACCCCACTCCAGTACTCTTGCCTGGAAAATCCCATGGATGGAGGAGCCTGGAAGGCTGCAGTCCATGGGGTTGTGAAGTGTCAGACATGACTGAGCGACTTCACTTTCACTTTTAACTTTCATGCAATGGAGAAGGAAATGGCAGTCCACTCCAGTGTTCTTGCCTGGAGAAACCCAGGGACAGGGGAGCCTGGTGGGCTGCCATCTATGGGGTCACACAGAGTCGGACATGACTGAAGCGACCTAGCAGCAGCAGCAGCCCCTATAATGAAAAATGACATCTTCTTTGGGTTTTAATTCTCAAAGGTCTTATAGGTCTTCACAGAACCATTCAACTTCAGCTTCTTTAGCATTATTGGTTTGGGCTGGTTTGCCTTGGAAAGGGCCAGAGATCATTCTGTCGTTTTTGAGAATGCATCCAAGTACTGCATTTTGGACTCCTGTTGACTACGATGACTACTCCATTTCTTCTAAGGGATTCTTGCCCACAGTAGTAGATATAATGGTCATATGAGTTAAATTCACCCATTCCAGTCCATTTTAGTTTGCTGATTCCTAAAATGTCCATGTTCACTCTTGCCATCTCCTGTCTGACCACTTCCAATTGGCCTTGATTCATAGACCTAACTTTCCAGGCCTTGATTCATGGAGCTGACTTTCCAGGTCTTTACAGCATTGGACCTTGTTTTCATCACCAGTCCCATCCACAACTGGGTGTTGTTTTTGCTTTGGCTCTGTCCCTTCATTCTTTCTGGAGTTATTTCTCCACTGATCTCCAGTAGCATTTTGGGAACCTACTGACCTGGAGAGTTCCTCTTTCAGTGTCCTATCTTTTTGCGTTTTCATACTGTTCATGAGGTTCTCAAGGCAAAAATCCTGAAGTGGTTTGCCATTCCCTTCTCCAGTGGACAACGTTTTGTCAGACCTCTCCACCATGACCCATCCATCTTGGGTGACCCTACATGGCATGGCCTAGTTTCATCGAGTTATACAAGGCTGTGGTCCTTGTGATCAAATTGGTTAATTTGATTGTGGTTTTCATTCTGTCTGCCCTCTGATGGAGAAGGATAAGAGGCTTATGGAAGCCTCTTGATGGGAGAGACTGACTGAAGGGGAAACTGGGTCTTGCCTGTGAGTGTCCAGGAGTCTGATGGAGGCCTGGGTTGGTGGTAGCCTGCTGCAGGGTTGCGGGCACTGAGTGCATCAGTGCATGCATGGGACCTTTTGAAGGAGGTAGCCATTATCTTCAATACTTCCACCATAGTTTGGCCTCAGGTCAAGTAACAGGGAGGGAACACAGCCCCACCCTTCAAAAGAAAATTGGATTAAAGATATACTGAGCATGACCCTGCCCATCAGAACAAGACCCATCATCTTCCTGGGGGCCAGATCCATGATTTCCCTCTAGTCAAAGCTATGGTTTTTCCAGTGGTCATGTATGGATGTGAGAGTTGGACTATAAAGAAAACTGAGCACCTAAGAACTGATGCTTTTGAACTGTGGCATTGGAGAAGACTCTTGAGAGTCCCTTGGACAGCAAGGAGATCCAACCAGTCCATCCTAAAGGAGATCAGTCCTGGGTGTTCATTGGAAGGACTGATGCTGAAGCTGAAACTCTAATACTTTGGCCACCTGATGCGAAGAACTGACTCATTTGAAAAGACCCTGATGCTGGGAAAGATTGAAGGCAGAAGGAGAAGGGGATGACAGAGAATGAGATGGTTGGATGGCATCACTGACTCAATGGACATGAGTTTGAGTAAGCTCTGGGAGTTGTTGATGGACAGAGAGGCCTGGCATGCTGCACTCCATGGGGTTGCAGAGTCGGACATGACTGAGTGGCTGAACTGAATAAAGCTGCTATGGACATGTGAGCACAACTCTATATGCACACATTTTCATGACTATTAGGTAAATATATCAGGATGGGTTTATTGGATGGTGTATGGTAAGTATGGATTCAGTTTTAAAAGAACTTGCTAAGCTATTTTCCAAAGAGCTTGTACCACTTTGCAATTCCACTAGCAGTGTATGAATGTTCAAGGGTTCCACATTTTCATCAGCTTGATATATATTATCGTTCTCAAGATTGTACCCATTCTGGTGAATGTCTATGGTATCTCATTGCTGTTTTAGTTTATATTTTCCTATGACTAGTGATGTTGAGGATATTTTCATGTTCTTATTGGCCATTTGCATTTATTCTTCAGTGAAATGTATCATTTAAACATTTTGCCTTTTTAAAAAATGTTATTTATTTTCTAATTGAGTTGAAAAAGTAAAGGATGCTTTATATATACTGGATTTGATATTTCTATTTTTGTGTAATTAGGTTCAGTTATATTTTTCTTCTTCAGTGTTTACTCTGCTGGCAATAGAATGTAGTATATCTTTACATTTCAGATATTGAAAATTTCATCTGTAAATTTCCACCTGGCTCTTTGTTATACCTTACATTTTTTCTTCCTTATGTTTGTGTTTTCCTTTATATCCTGAAACAAATGGAGCATATTTATAGTAGTTTTTTAAAAAGATCTTTCTCTGCAAATGCCATTATCTCTGTTATTTCTGGATTTTTTTTATTGATTGATCTCTCCCCTGTTTATTGATTTTATTTTCCTCCCTTTTTATTGATGCTGGACATTTTGGGTTTTACATGGTTTTGCTGCTAGGGTTTGTTGTGCCTATTTAAATAGTGATAGACTTTTTTTCTGGCATAGTTAAGCTTCTTGGAATCAGTTTTATTCTTTTGAAGTTTACTTTTGAACTAGTAAAAACAGGTTCATCGTAGTCTTTAGTCAAAAGTTAATTGACCTTAACTGTTATGGTGATAACTAAATGATGTTTCATATCGGTCCTCCATGTCATCACACTGGATGATGGAACATGGGTTGTGATTAACTCTGCATAAACACTAAGAATTGTCCAGACTGGGGTTCGTCCTTCAGTCTTGGGTAGTTTCCTCTCACATAATTGCTTATCAGTATTCAGTCAGACTCAGTGGGCAACCCTCAGTGGATCCCTGAAGCTCCATCTCTGTACAGCTTCTTTATCTCTATGTGGTACTTTGTCTTGCAATGTCCAACCCCCTTGCCTTCCCTCAACTCTGATCTCAACTCAGTGAGAATGCTGTGGGTCTGTCTGGATTCTTTCTGAACTGCAGCCAGGCAGCTATCTTTGGGTATAGCCGGGGCTTTCATTGGATTCACCTGGCTTATTTTACCTTCTCTAAGGAATCACAGTTGGTCCATTGCTCTATATATTTTGTCTATTTTTCTAGTTTTTTGAGGTGGGGGAATTATTTGTTATTCCAATATGGTCAGAGGCAGAAGTCCAAATACTTTAACTTTGAAATCAAACATCATCTTTTAAACCTATACATATTGCATATGCACCCGGAGTGTTTCCTTTCCCTCACCAGCTTAGAATGTTAACCCTGCTGATGAGTCTTCCAGGGGTTAGTTGAATTGTTGCTCGCTAGAATCCAAGAAAAGTACACTTAAGAATATTAATAGATTAATATTTTAAGAAAGGTAGTCTACAGATTATAATGAATATACTTGCTTTAAAATTTTTGCATTCCCTTTCTATATCAAGTTAGTCTACTAAAAAGCATTTTAACTGGAATACTTTCATTTAACTCTTCCATAAATGACTTAATTCAGCTGTACAAGGCTTATAGCTTTCATGAAAGCCTTATAAAAACATATTGCATCTTCTGTTTTAAACACACACACACACACACACACACACACACACAGAAACTTTAATTATTCTAATATACCTCACATCATTTTTTTGCTTCCTTGGTTGCTAAGAAGCTCTGAACTAAATTTAATTCTCAGACCTCTTGTTTCTGACTTGGTGAAAATCTTGAACAATTTGAAAGAATAAATAGATGCCATTTAATATATTTTTATAGTTTTGACTCTTATTTCAACTTTGTTGTTTGTATTCACTTTTTATGTTTTTATGTTATCATGGCAACCCATTCCAATATTCTTGCCTGGAAAATTTCATGGATAGAGGAGCCTGGTTAGACTACAATCTCTGGGGTTACAAAGAGTCAGACATGACTGAGCACGTACACATGCATATAATAACAGAATATACATTTTTAAAGAATAAAATGTTTTTTTTTTAATCTTTACAATGCTGAACACATAGTTGGCATTCAGTAAATCCTAATAAAATTGAAGTCCATTGCTGATAAATGAAAGCTAGTGAACATATCCTTTCTTCCTTTCTTGAATTCTAAAGTAGCAGGTATTGAATTTATTAGTCAGTTTATCTCAGTGCCAAGCACATATGGCTCCTACACTGTGCAAAATATTGTGGTGGGTGATGGGTGATAAATTGAGGGATGTGGTCTCTGTCCTCATGAACAATTGCTCCAGAATTCTTTTCTTTATTGATGTTATCAGAATAGAGTTATTTCTTTGCTTGGAATGTTTCTTATCTCTGTGACACACCTCACCTAGATCATATCCTGTCTTACTCCCTGCTTCATTTAAATCCATCCTTGCTTAAATGTCACTCCACTGAAGATGTCTTCACTGACCATTTTTCCTAAATTGAAAGTACCCCTTTATTCTCTTACTCTGCTTTATGTTTCTTCATAGGTTTTGACCCTAAAATAGTGCCTTGTAAAGTAAATGTTTAATAAGTATTTGCTTTGTCAACCAGTGATGAATAAAAGAAAATGAATTCTTCATTCAGATGATTACAGATCTTTTAAGTTTAAACTGCTGCTTGCTAGAATTTCCCACTGATGGCCAACTGTACTAGACACCATTAAGAATACAGTCTCCAAATTCACTGTGGTTTGTGTGGAGGGTGTTCTAGGTGTAGATTTTAATTGCACATTTCCCAAGAGGCGTTAGTGCTGAATCAAGATGCCTAAATCTTTCACTGTTAACTATCTATGGTTAAGTTAAATTCCAAGCTTTTAGTTTTTATACTTTGATTCTAGTAGCTAATTCAAAGAGACCCTGGTTGTTTTACATATTAAGAAGACCTTTTAGAGTTTTTTGTTTGTTTTTAAGGAAAAAATATACCATTATTCTGCTTTGAATTTATTGTATACTTTCAGAGAGAAGTGTTGTGTCTAAGTGTTATTTCAAATGTTATGAAAAATGTAGCTAGTTTCAGACACACTGAATCCTGTAATTCAGAAATTATCATTCTAGCAGTTCATGGGGAGTGATGGGATTAATTTTGCTGTGAGTATAGTCAGTAAAGTGAACAGGATTGTTATACTTAGAATCTTTGATGTTTTAGAAGGTTACCTTTAAGGTCTTTTAATCATACATTTCCAACTTGTGAGAAAGTATCTGAGGTTATTCTAACATCTTTTTTTCTGAAATGCCCTCAAAATAGATCTCTTTTTGTATATTTTGACTTGACTTACACATTTTTTAATATGGTTCAACAAAATGAAGCAAACCAATATCTTTTATTATTAGATATAGAAGGGATCTGCAAGATAATTTAGGTCTACTTCTTCAATTTACAAAAACAAACAAAAAAAACAACTGAGCCCAACTTTTCCTATGTCAGAACATGACTTTCTCCAAGACATAAAGTTAATGATGGTCAGGACTAGAAATCAGAAACTTCCTGCCCAGTTTACTAACATGCCAAGCTTCTTTGACTCCAAATTCTTTGGATATTATGCCTGAAGTATTGTTTCAATGGTAACATTTTCCTCTTGGGGTAGATATTCCAGAGAATAAATCAACAGTCTGCTTTTTAGGACCTTAATTACATTAAAGGAAAGTTCTTTATGATTCTCCATGAAAATATTTTCTAAAATAGATAAATGAAGGTTTGTCATTAGTAGTTGAGTAAAATCACATTGCCCACCCGCTCCCCCTAACCCCAGATTATTTAGTTTAGTTGTAAGAGTGAATTGTTAACATATGTGTAAATTGTTGATTTTGTTAAAAATTGTCATCTGATTCTAGAGAATCACTGTGACTCTTCATGGAAAGATTAAAATGAGTTGTTGATACTGTTGAGTAAGAGAAATCTCTGCCTTATGCATGTTTCTTCATATTGCTTCTTTCTTCTCTAGATTTTGATGAAACTCAAGTACCAGAGACAAGGCTGATGTTGAACAGGTTTCTCCAAAAAGCTGGAACTTTAAAAAAGATTTTGAACTTTAGCTTTCATCAAAATTCCTGGTCTTACCTTATTTATTCTTTATCTTAAACTTCTGAAATGAGGCCAGCATGTCTGCTGCTGAAAAATGGCCTTAGAGTTCCTCTTTTAGTGAAGTTGTATATTTGCCTGTACATATCCACAGTCATAGAGTTTAGACATTGATTTAGCATGATAAAGCTCTGGAAGAAGACTTGGCTTTTCTAGTGAAAATCACGGTAACCTTTTTCCCTTTGTACTTATAGTTTCCAGTAAGATATTAAAACCACAGAGAAAAACAAGCCAATAAGTACACATAAATAAACAATGTAATTCCATAACATTGAGTTGGAATGATAGCCGTTAAGTCCAAATGAATCAGCGATATAGATATATTTCCCCCTGTGCAATCTAACAAACATTTTAAGCTTCCAAGTGGTCTCTGAGTGAAATTCACTTTTCATTACAAAATCTGTTTATATTAAAGCATATGCCCCATTTCTTTCCAGAAAACGGGAAATCATAGCCTACTATGAATGCATAAAAACATGCCAACACAACACATACACATTAAATTAAGATGGATAGGTATCATTCATTATTTTCAATGTGCACTTGAAATGAGAAAAGCATAGTAATGAACTTAGGTGGTTAATACCAACACATTTCCCACTATTTATTCAAGATCCTGTTGTACAGTGACCTCTAAAACTATTTTTGCCTTTGTGCTTTAAAAAAAAAAATGTTTTAAGCTGTTCCAGTCATTTAGAAAACAGCAAAAAATACCTGCCTTCCCGTGAGAATTCATGGCAAGTCTAGCATGGCAACCAAAAAGACTTTATTTGAGTCCTTGCCTCAGGAGATGGTGTGCTGTCATGCAGATGCATTCATTTCAAGGCAGAACACCACATTATTTGATGGTATTTATCTCTGTAGGAGCTTTCCTGATTTTAAACCTTTTATGAAATGGGTAAAACAAGTCTTTCTGAAAACAAATGGGATACTGTTGAATGCAAAACTGTTCTAAGCTACCAGGTGAAAATGGTCAATCTCAGTTGCATAAGCATCAACCTAAGACAATAAAGGGTATTTTGCAGTTCTTGTTGCTATGAAGTAAATATCAATATAAAACAGCAAGTGCAAATCTTGAAACTTACTGTAAAATGTTCAGAGGTTTCATTTGTACCTTTTAAATAAGATGCACATTCATTTTAATATCTGTTGATGATACAGTGTTACAATATAAGCATTTAATGAGCATAGTATCAAAACATTCAATTTCTACTTACAGAGCAATTTTAAATTATTATGATGCAACTGGAAAATCAAGTCAAATGATTTGATATAATTTTTAATGAAATTATCTTACCTAATTTTTAGTTTTTTGGTGATTTTAAGTCAAACCGTTGATCATATAAAAACTCTCTGTTCTCACAGCATTACCTCTGTCCCATTGTGAAAATGAAAGTCGCTCAGTTGTGTCCAGTGCTTTGTGACCCCATATACTACACAGTCCCTGGAATTCTTCAGGCCAGAATACTGTAGTGGGTAGCCTATCCCTTCTCCAGCAGATCTTCCTGACCCAGGAATTGAACTGCAGTCTCCTGCAGTGCAGGTGGATTCTTTACCAGCTGGCTACCAGGGAAGTCCTTTGTCCCATTAGTTTCCTCATCAACCATTTTTTTTTTCTGCTCAAGGTCTTGGTTGTAGTTCTTAATGGTATATGGAGAAATGAAATCAGTATTGACCCAAATAACCAAGTTTTTAAAAAATATCTCTTGCTAATCATTGCACCTGATAATTAAAGAGGAAGGTAATAGAGTTAATGAAACTACTTTAGACAATCTTGGTGAAGATGTATCTTCCATACCAACAGATCTCTCAGGAAACTTCTTAAAATTATATTGGTTTCTTAGAGCTTCTTTGCCAATTATATTGGAAATAATACATGTGACTGGTGATGATGGGATAATTCTTTGAGTGAGCGTAATAGTAGTTGTGTATGTGAAATTAAAGTGAAAGTGAAGTCGCTCAGTCGTGTCCGACTCTTTGTGACCCCATGGATTGTAGCCTACCAGGCTTCTCTGTCCATGTGATTTTCCAGGCAAGAGTACTGGAGTGGGTTGCCATTTCCTTCTCCAATTAAAAGGCCATGTTAATATTGCTAGAATTCTCACATTAGGTAAAATTCGAAACACCTGTTTTTTTAGGATATCAGGGGTCAAATCTGTGGGACTCTTTCTAAAATGATAAATGGATGACTCAGTTAATTTCTGTGGAGTACTCCTAGAAAAGAGACGTTTTGATTTGTCTAGTTGCAGAATGATCAAGCCGTTTACTGTCAACACTTTTTAATTGAAAAGCTACCTTAATGTAAATTTCCAGCACTAGATACCATATAAACCCAATTGTTCTAGCATAAAGTTTGAAAGTGTTATTAATGCAGATCAATATTGGTGAAGAAGGTCTTGATTTTTAAATTTTTAAATCATTATTTAAACCTAGATTTTTAGTAAAGAGCAGAAATTGATGAGAATGTGAGACAATAGTGCCAATGGACATAGTCAAAATAGTACCTTCTGTCATATTTCTAAGTATGGACATGTGAATGGAGGTGTTGAGAGAAGCTTTGACTCCTCACTGCCTCCAACTTAACCAGCTTTCACTGGATTGGGAGAGTTCCAATGTATAGGTATTGCCAGGAACTAGAAGAGGGCAATGGATGAACTGACTCCATAAATCATGTCTCCAACTCTTCAGTATGATTTTCTGAAATAAGGTATGAAAAAGCACATAGCCTGATACCTGGCATACAGTAAGTGCCAAATACATGGTAGATATTACTAAGGGTAGTAATAATGTTTAGTGACTAAGAAGCATGGATTCTGAAGTCAAACCAAGTGCATTTTCATCTTCTACCGTAACCAGCTGGGTAAACTTGGAAATACTGTTTAACTTCTGTGAAGCTTGCAAGATAATAATAGTTTCTACCTCACATAATTATCAGAAAAATAAATGAATGAATACATAGAAAGCAAATAAAACAATGTATAGTATGTAGTAAGCACTCAAGTTAAATATCAGCTGTTTCTACCACAACTACAACTATGATGATGACAACAGCTGTTCCCGATACTACCACTGATACTAGAACTACTATTATCTTTCCTATCTTGTTAGGAATTGGCTGGATTGAGATTTTGGATAGCAGCATTAGATAAGTCACAAGCTGATTAATATGACCAATTTGGACAGGGCAGAATCTTACTTTGTAACACCTATGAATCAAGTCTGGGAAAAACAATGTTAAAATGAATATTAACCTATGTGAGAAAACAAGCACTTTTATAAACATTAGCAAAGAATTTATAAGTAAATGATGAAATGATGCTCTTTAGATCAAAGGTTTAAGGTGTGCCAAATTCTTACCAAGAGGAAAAGACCTGAGCACCAGGATTCATGAGGAAAAGCCTTATATGATATGAACTTTGAAACAGTTTTCTAGCAGTGACTTGGGGTGTTTTAAAAGAATTGATTTGTTTCTTTTTTACTGTGGTAAAATATGCATAACATAAAAGTTACCATTTTAACCGTCCTCAAGTGTACAGTTCAGTGGTACTACATTGTTGTGTGACCATCACCGCCACCCACCTCCAGAGCATTTCCATACTCCCAAACTGAAACTCTACCGATTAAATAGCATCTCCCCATCCTTCTTCCCCCTAACCACTTGCAACCACCGTTCTACTGTCTATCTCTATGAATTTGATTAGGCACTCATGGAATCATATAATATTTGTCCTCTTGTATCTGGCTTATCTCACTTAGCATAATGTTTTCATCATTCACTCACATTGTAGTACTTGTCAGGATTTCGTTCTTTCCAAAGGCTTAGTAATATTACATTGTAGGCTTTTCTCATGGCTCAGCAGTAAAGAATTTGCCTGCAGTGCAGGAAATGCAAGAGACCTGGGTTCAATCCCTGGGTCAGGAAAATCCCTTGGAGGAGGAAATGGCAAACTACTCTAGTAGTTTTGCATGGAGAATTCCATGGACAGAAGAGCATGGTGGGTCATGAGTTCATGGGGTCGAAAAGAATCGAACATGACCGAGCATGACACGTGATATTACATCGTTTACCCATTCATCTGTGGGACACTTGACTTACTTTCTTCTTTCCATATTTTGGCCTTTATAAATAATACTGCTATGAGCACTGATATACCAGTTTCTCTTTTAAGACTACTATTTAACTTAAGCTTCCTATTGAAATGAACTTTCTCCCATAATAGCTTCAGTTAGTGAGCTTTTTCTTATCTCATATGTTTGATATTAGAACGGTACCTTAAAACAGTACTTACTAAACTTTAGTATGCATCAGAATCACCTATTTAGAGAGCTTGAGAGATACAGATTGCTGGTCCTGACCCCAGAATTTCTGATCCAGTAGGTCTAGAGTAGGGCCTGAAAATGTGTCCTCCTAACACATCACTTAGTGATGCTGTTACTGTTGGTCTGGGGACCACACTTTAAGAGCCATTGCCTTATAGCATTGTCTTAGTTGATAAAAATACTCTCTGGGATTGATTTCATCACTAACTTTGTCACTTTGAGCAAGCTACTTTCTCTCTCTTCATCTAAAAACTGAAGTGGTATACTAATATGTGTGAACTTTCCTCTAATCTAAAATTTTATGTATATATGTATTAGCCAAGATCTTAATGGGAAACAGATAGTGGTCCCAAATTAGGATAACTGGAGGAGGTTTATAAAAAGATTTATGTTCAAATGTGCTTCAAGGAAAAGGCAATGGTGCCCCACTCCAGTACTCTTGCCTGGAAAATCCCGTGGATGGAGGAGCCTGGTAGGCTGCAGCCCATGGGGTCACTAAGAGTCAGACACAACTAAGCGAGTTCACTTTTACTTTTCACTTTCATGCACTGGAGAAGGAAATGGCAACCCGCTCCAGTGTTCTTGCCTGGAGAATCCCAGGGATGGGGGAGCCTGGTGGGCTGCCGTCTGTGGGCTCGCACAGAGTCGGACACGGCTGAAGCGACTTAGCAGCAGCAGCAGCAGCAGCAGCAGTGTGTCAAGGAGGCCACCAAGGATACTTCAGCAGCCCAGGTTAGTAAATGCCCTTACTGTCCCTAAGCTTCAAGAGGAGAGAAGAAGGAGAAGTTTGAGAAGGAAGGTTGAGTAGAGATAGTCATTTAAGGAGGTGAGCCTTTAAGCAGTCCTTGTTGATCTCTTGGATATAAGCCTGGAGAATAAATGCCTCTCCAGTTCTGCCTCCACTCCCCACCAGCTGAACACAAAGAGAAGTTGAGGCAAGACAGGCAGTCAGTCATGGTGGGCATCCTTTGGTAGCATAAAGCAGAGTGGGGAAGGGTGGAGTGGGCATGTAGTGGGAGCAAGCAGAGTACCCAGCACAACAGAACTATAAATAGAAGAAGTGAGAGTGTGTGCTCAGTTGTGTCTGACTCTTTGCAACCCAATGAACTGTAGCCCCCCAGGCTCCTCTGTCCATAGGATTTCCCAGGCAAGAATACTGGAATGGGTTGCCATTTTCTTCTCCAGGGGATCTTTTCAATGCAGGGATTGAACCCACATCTCCTGTGACTCCTGCATTGGTGGGCAGATTCTTTACCATTGAGCCACCTGGAAAGCCCAAATAGAAGAAGCAACTGCTAGAAATCTATCATAATAAGTTGCTTTTAAAAAATCACAGTTAATTTTTTTTCTGTTGCCACTACGATGTCTCAAAACATGATCTTAAATTATGTTTCTTTGCCTTTTCAGCCCCAGGTGAGCGTAATTATGTCTAACAGATGTTGATTAGTCATATTCATTATAGTCTAGGGCTTTGTTTATGTCACAGAAACATTTGCAGGTGTGATTACATGTAGAATGAGACTTGGAGGAGAAGGGCACAGCCTCCGCTTGATTTCAGCTTTCTCACTGACAGTAGATCAACAAGTGATATGTTCATAAGATCCATATGGCTTGGTCTGATTTGTAGTTGATTAAAGGGCTCCTACTTTCTTTGACCAGGTATTTTTGTATCATCTGATTATGGTTCTCTATCAAAAGAGAGAAATTCAGAGTTCACAACAATCACCATTTCCTACTTTAATGAAGCAACTGAGCATCCCCAGCATCATTGGTAGGACTAATCTTTTACATTGGAAACCCACAATTTATGTGTTTATCTAAGAATGGATTCAAGACAAGTAAAATGACCAAAGAGAGAATGTGAGTTAAGCTGATCACTATATACATTGAGTAAGTATTATAGGCAAATAATTGACTGAGATGCTGGAAGAAATACAAAGAACTATAACTACTTTTTATATTTACTTTATAAAGTAAGTAGTTATTCCTGTAACTACTTTGAGTCATATTTATGACCTTAAGTTTGCTTGTAGAGAAAAATGAGACATGTTTGAAAAAGTCAAAATAGTCTTAAAGAGATTGAAATCCTCCCTAACTGTTCTAAGTTGGATGTTCTTGTGTTGCTTCCTTTTACAGAATTCATTACAAGTTATAATCACATATTTGGAGAAGTTATTTATTGAATGTCTGTCTCACTCCAGATCTTAATAAGAATAGAGTTATATAATAATTTATCCCTCCAATGGGGCATTGGGGCTTCCCTGGTGGCTCAGATGGTAAAGAATCTGCCTGTAATGCAAGAGATAGGTTCAGTTCCTGGGTCTGGGAGATTCCTTGGAGAAGGGAATAGATACTCATTCCAGTATTCTTGCCTGGAGAATCCCATGGACAGAGGAGCCTGGTGGACTACAGTCTATGGGGTTGCAAACAGTTGGATACAGTTGAGTGACTAAGCAGGCATGCACATGCCAATGGTAATGTCTGGTGGTAAACTGGTAAATGTAAACATTGACAAATGTCTGTTGGTAAATGTCTCCTGAATGAGTTAATCAAATAACCATATAGACACAGCAAAAATAAGTCATAAGGTTAATACTTGAAAGTGGAAAAGAAAAGATTTGCTGGCTGTCTACTGGGAGCCAGAGACTGCATAGATCTCGTTTAATTGACCTAGTCAGGATGACGATCATAAAGAAGGAAGTGAGGATGCACCTAACTGCATGGTATGGTGCTGCCCCTCACACTGTGTGATTATTATACAGATTCACTCTCCCTTTGTCTCTGCAGTCATGCGCATTTCCTCACATGCCTCTGGCATTGATGCATCCACACCTTGTCATTTTGAAACATTTTGAAGTGTTCTTCGGTTTATGGAAATCTCCATAGCACCTCTAGGGAGAGTGTGGTATCCTCCCCACTTTAAAAAGGATGACAGAGCCTCAGAAACTTGATGACCGTCCTAGGATGACGCAGCAAGTACTTAGCAGAACAGAACTTAACGAAGCCTTCCACTTCCAGATCTAGTGGGGCCGCAAGCAGTGCGTTGGTGCTCTTGCTTGCTTCTAGCGACTGTGATGGCATCTGAAGTGGCCAAGTTTCCTTTTTGTTCATCCTCTCCCTTGATGTTAAGCTTTTGAGACAAAATTGGGGTTCACATTTAGAATTCTCAAGTACTGAACAGTGCTTTCCCCTGTGGTTTTGAATGAGATGTACCAGTAGCATGCAAAAAGGTTAAACTGTTTACCGAACGAGAACATTTTGCACAGCAGAAAAAAAATCTGGGCGTTGCATTGCTGTGTTGCTCCAGATGTCTTATGCTTTGAGCTGCTTTATTTGCATTTGGTATTTCAAAGCTTGTGATCAATTTACAATTATAATTGCCCTCAAAATTTTTCTTGAACTAGCATTTTGTGAAGGAAAACATCAATTTACATTATTTTACAGAGTTGGAAAATATCTAATGATTTGTAAAACAAAATTGGGTTTCATCAAGATGAGTGAGTACAAAATTGCTGTTGCTGCTCTGTGTTGAAATCATTTCCTAATACAAGATCCTGTTATTTTCATACATGTGTTTTACATTCACTGTGCTAGTCCGTAATAAGATAATTTTAATCATTGAATTATACAGCTGCTCTAAGAGAATGAAGAGCCCAAATGTGAAGAAGAAAGTGAAACATCTGATTTTAAAATGTGCATAGAATGTCTGTCTAAGCAACACTTGTAACTAGATCAACTATGAGCCTAATTCCATTTTAGGTGTTTCTTACTTCTTATGTCTTTTTAAAAATGCAAAAATGTACTCACTACAAACAATATCAATAGAGTTATTGTCAGTGAGATTGAGAAATTCCAATAAATATGTTTCCTTAAACTCTAATAATAGCAGACTGAAAAGAGATATAAATTATGCATTGAATATATTGTTTTGAGAATTGATAGACAATAATAAACATTTATTAAGTACTTTGTGTTAGGCACTGTGCTAAGAACATTATATGCATAATTCATTTAATGCTTACAAAAATCTTTTGAGGGTAAGCACTTCTACTCTTATGAACCCTTTCTCAGAAATGAGGAAACTAAAGTTAGGGTGTTTAAGTTGCCTAAGGTTTTACCTCTTCTTGCCAGTAAGAGGTAGATAAAGCATCAAATAATACAGTAGATTTTAAAATGAAAGTGAAATCAAAGAAAATGCAAGAAGTACTAATGCCTATTCCTGAATTTTATTACTAGTCTGATAAAAATAAAATAATTGATGTGCAAATTATACAAGCTTAGCATGAGAAAGAAACTTAGATTGAAACCTCTCTGAAAACAGAGTCTGTGTCTAATTCAATTTTGGATCTCCTTTCATACAGTATCCCACAGGAAATATTGAATTGAATTGTGTCCAACTCAAAGCCTTCCAAGGTTAGGGAGTTTGTGATCCAATCTGTACTTGAGAAGTTCTAGGCATTAAAAATTATTTTATCTGTTAGGTAGCAATCTTTCTCACCATAATTTCCCCTCGTTGAAATTGTCTGATTGTGGAGCAAAAAGGAATATGATAAATATTGATAATATTGGCATAAAAAATGGATAAGATTCATACTGAGCTATCAGCAGTCTAATGTTAGTTTAAACTTCTGACCTACAGTGACTTACCTCAAAGAAATGGTTCTCCTCTCTTGCTTACTTTTGGGTCACCTGGGAAAACACTTAAAAATGATCAATGCCCAGATCCCAGCTAAGATCAGATAAACTGAATATCTGGAGATGGTCCAAACATCAGAATTTTTTAAAACATGTCCTTAGGTAATCCTAATTGGCCAGAATTGAAAATCACTCTTTTAGAAAAACACACACTACATATGAAGAATTATTGTCAGGCAAGAAGCAACCTAGCTGCCCAGTCAAGACAATCTAGAATGGTGTAATTTTTGTGAATTCATCAAGACTTGAAGTCCAAAATTGGTTCTAACACTGCATAGGAGTTAATCAAACCCTAGGAAATTGGTAGTATGCTAATCAAATGCAAAATTGTGTGCTATAGAATACAGAATGCTGAGATTGTGGAGACTGTATATTAGGCACATCCATTGTCTAAAAACCCCTTTCTCTGTTTTGACTAGTTGGTTAATGTATTTAGTAAATTGTTGCTCTGGATGACTGGAATCTGAGCAAAAAGGATCAGGTGCTGGCATATTTTGCTTAAGGTGTAGGAATCCTGATAAAATGTTCCTTCCTTAAAAGCTAATGCCAATGCTCTTTTGTACAAATTCTCATGTCCAATAGGTTCAGAACTGTATTCTTGAAACTGTCCCCTGGATATTCTAAATTAACAGTGCCGAATCTACTTCTTTGACTCCAAAGAAGCATTTAGCATTGGCAACAGTCTATTTCTATTGTATTTCCCTGATTGTATTAGTAAGGTTTCTAAAACTCTTAGAGCATAGACTATAGAACACTCATCCAATGTGCAGAAGATAAGAAATCTGGAGGGACGAACAAACATTAGAAGAGAAGTTAATTCTTAACCTATTTTTCTGCTGAGACAGTCATCAAGAGGGATGCTCACTTGCATGGGCATATCTAATATTGAAAACTTTGTCCAATTATCTCTGTTTCCTGTTTCTTTATCTGGGGCTCTCACATGTTTAAGCTTTCCTCAAATGTGTGATGATTCTTGATTGTCCTTTTATATTTAGGAACAAATCAATAAAGGAATTCCATGTGGAGAGGCAGGTGTAGCTTTAGGAAAATCAGACAGCGAGTGGACAGGACGCTGAACTGGTTACTTAGTGCTGAGCTCCCCTTCCATCCTTGGCACCACACACGCATGCTGGAACCTTCACCATACAGGTTAGTCTAATTCTTTTAAGGAGCTCTTTGAGTTTTGTCTCAGGATTTGGGATGGAGGTATAATTATCTCGAACTCTATCTATAAAAAAACTTTTAACTGCTTTTCCAGTTTTCCAGCCTAGGACTCATTCTGACTCCTTTTTCAGCTGCAGTCCCTAGAATGTCACTAGTCTGCATTACTTCTTGCCCTGCTTCATCATTTATCACTCCTCAGTCCAGTTTTCATCTTCCAAATACTGATGGCAGATTCCTGTCCCCCTTCACTGTATCACTGTGTATTCATCAGATTTTTGAAAATTCCATTTTTATTTTTAAAATATCTAAGGAGGGAAAGAAGACAAACACTTGTGTGTAAAGTAAAACAGACCTTCAGGAAAATTGTGAATGTAGGCTGAAGCGTGGATAAGTAGATGTAGATAACGCACAACTCCGGCTGCTCTAGCTGTATTCAGTCTCCTTGTTCGTCTCAAGAAGCTCTTACTAATTGCAAAAAAATAAAAAAGAAGATTGTTGATAGTATAGAGGTTTTTTTTTTAACTTCTCTAATCAAATTCATGGATACAGGTACTTGAGTATTAATGAGAAATTCCTTCTGACCCTCTTCACAACTGTTTGTGAATAGCCACCCAGTTGTAACACTAATTTAAAAATAATTTCTTTAGAAAACTCGAGAGTCGAGAAGATCTTCACAACCTATAATTATGGGAGTTATCTGGCAAGGTAACATTTAATACTGGTAGATGGAAGATTGTACTTGAGTGCAGGAAAATTAGCAGATGAAGTGTACAGGTAGGAAGAGATGCAGTGGTAAGATGGAGAATTTACTTCAACATTAAGCTTCCAAGGATACAGCTATTTCTAAATTATTTTACATCCCCTACCCTCCCCAGAGAGCTCAGTGGTAAAGAATCTGCCTGCCAATGCAGGAGACTCAGGAAATGTGTATTTGATCCCTGAGTTGGAAGATGCCCTGGAGTAGGAAGTGGCAACCGACTTCAGTTTTCTTGCCTGGAGAGTTCCATGGACAAAGAAGCCTGGCGGGGCTGCTGTTGATGGAGTTGCAAAGAGTGGGGCATGAATGAGCTACTGAGCTCTCTTGCACAGACTAGACCCTCCTATAGCATTTAGTTCAGAGCTTTATCCACAGTTAGTACTCAGTTTTCCATTGATCAATTGAATTAGTTTCCAGGACCCTGACAGCCACTACCATAAAATATTAGGGCTGGATGAAATTTATCAGATTATCTAGTTTTTTCTTGATTGTAAGACATTTTTCTTTTTATATATCGTCCTTGCTGAAAAGAGAATATGTATGAAAACTGGGATGCACAGGTAATGCATTAGTGATTCTCTTTATAAAAAAACACACCAAAAATGTTGTTATATCTCTTACATTGATGAATTGTCTCAGAGTTGGATGAATTTAAGAACTAAGTAGATACATCCTTGCTTGTTTCTAACGTGCCATAGTTTTTTCTTCCCTCTCTCCTTTTGCACATACTTTTATCATTGCCTGGAATGCCTATTTCTTCTTCCTGTCTTGGTGAATTCCTCACTAGTTTTTTTCAAAACCAGTTCAGATATTATCTCTTTGGCGAAACTTTCTGGGATCCTCAGAGAAACAACTAATGCTATCTTCATCTTTATTTATAATAGTCTTCAATTTTTTCATTTTAAGTAGCAAAATTCATCCAGAGGAATGACTTGGGTTTTCAAGACTTCACATCATCAAGGCCTCAGAGAACCAAGAGGAGTCTCATTTAAGACCCATGTAATCTCCCTGGTAGCTCAGACGGTAAAGCGTCTGCCTACAATGTGGGAGACCTGGGTTCAATCCCTGGGTCGGGAAGATTCCCCTGGAGAAGGAAACAGCAACCCACTCCAGTATTCATGCCTGGAAAATCCCACGGACTGAGGAGCCTGGGGGGCTACAGTCCATGGGGTCGCAGAGAGTCGGACACGACTGAGCGACTTCACTCCACTACTTCACTTTAATTTCCATGAATCTAGCTGGGTGAATCTAGCCCACCTGGGTTCTGGATAGTTTCTGTTTGGGTTGAATTCTAATGATATTTGAGGAGGGTATAGGGGAGTTGGAAAGCTCAGGAGTTCATTGTAAGGGGGTTTTCAGAGGACTTCTTCACCATGCAGGTCCTGTATGTGCAGAAACACAGTAATGTGTTTTTCACTGTGATTTTGGCCAGTGAGTTGCTCTATACAGAGGCAGTTGGTACGTTTAGTCCTGCAGAATCAGGTAGGACATGACCCTTTAAGGCGTTTAGTCTGGGGCAGAACACAGAGAAAAATTGCTAGTACGTTTGGTCACAGGTACAGATAGCTGAGCATATCCTCGTATTACAAGGAGGACAGAAAGATATTTACTTGTTTCTCAGTGGGGAAGAACCTGTCTGCTGGTGCTGAAGATGTAAGAGACATGGGTTCAATCCCTGGGTTGGGAAGATCCCCTGCCGAGGGGAATGGCTACCCACTGCAGTATTCTTGCCTGGAGAATCCCATGGACAGAAGAGCATGGAGGGCTACAGTCCATGGGGTCACAAAGAATTGGACATGCCTGAGCGACTTAGCGCACATGCACGCAAATAGCTGAGCGTATCCTCGTATTATAGGGAGGACAGAAAGATATTTACTTGTTTCTCAGGAGAAGTAATGTTGTCTCCATCATTCTCCATCACCAGTAGGAAAGCATTTCTATGTCCCAAGACTGTGCTTTTTAAAAGATGTTACTGCCATAGTTCCCAATTCTCTATTCTTGGCACAGACTTGTGCTGGGATTTTCAAGGTGCAGTGGGAGCTCTGCAGGAGCTCTGGAATGTGGATGATAATCACTGTTAGTGGGTTGAATTGTGTTCCCCCAAAAGATGTCAATATGCCAGAAAATATGGAAAACTCAGCAGTGGCCACAGAACTGGAAAAGGTCAGTTTTCGTTCCAATCCCAGAGAAGGGAAATGCCAAAGAATGTTCAAACTACTACACAGTTGCACGCATTTCATATGCTAGAAGAGTAATGCTCGAAATTCTCCAAGCTAGGCTTCAATAGTATGTGAACCGAGAACTTCCAGATGTTCAAGCTGGATTTAGAAAAGCAGAAGAACCAGAGATCAAATTGCCAACATCCTTTGGATCATAGAAAAAGCAAGAGAGTTCCAGAAAAACATCTATTTCTGCTTCATTGACTATGCTAAAGCCTTTGACTGTGTGGATCACAACAAACTGTGGAAAATTCTTCAAGAGATGGGAATGCCAGATCACCTTACCTGCCTCCTGAGAAATCTGTATGCAGGTTAAGAAGCAACAGTTAGAACTGGACATGGAACAATGGACTGGTTCCAAGTCAGGAAAGGAGTACATCAAGGCTATATATTGTCACCCTGCTTATTTAACTTATATGCAGAGTGTATCATATGAAATGCTGGGCTGGATGAAGCACAAGCTGGAATCAAGATTGCTGCGAGAAATTTCAATAACCTCAGATATGCAAATGTACCACCCTTATGGCAGAAAGCAAAGAGGAACTAGAGAACCTCTTGATGAAGGTGAAAGAGGAGAGTGAAGAATCTGGCTTAAAACTCAACATTCAAAAAACTAATCATGGCATCTGGCTCCATCACTTCATGGCAAATAGATGGGGGAAAAGTGGAAATAGTGACAGACTTTATTTTGGGAGGCTCCAAAATCACCGCAGATGGTGACTGCAGCCTTAAAATTAAAAGATGCTTGCTCCTTGGAAGAAAAGCTATGACCAACCTAGACAGCATATTAAAAAGCAGAGATGTTACTTTACCAGCCAAGGTCTGTGTAGTCAAAGCTATGGGTTTTCCAGTAGTCATGTATGGATGTGAGAGTTGGACTATAAAGAGCTGAGCACTGAATAATTGATTCTTTTTAACTGTGGTGTTGGAGAAGACTCTTGAGAGTCCTTTGGACTGCAAGGAGATCCAACTAGTCCATCCTAGAGGAAATCAGCCCTGAATATTCGTTGGAAGAACTGATGCTGAAGCTGAAACTCCAATACTTTGACCACCTGATGCGAAGAGCCTACTCATTAGAAAAGACCCTCATGCTGTGGAAGATTGAAGACAGGAGGAGAAGGGGACAAGAGAGGATGAGATGGTTGGATGGCATCACTGACTCAATGGACATGAGTTTGAACAAGCTCTGGGAGATGGTGAAGGACGGGGAAGCCTGACATGCTGCAGTCCATGGGGTTGCAGAGTCATATGTGACTGAATGACTGAACAACAACAACCAAAAAGATGTCACAATTCTAGCACCCAGGACCAGTGAATGCACCTTACCTGGAAATGGGATCTTTGCAGATGATCAGATAATGATCATTAGAGTAGATGCTAATCCAATATAACTGTGTCCTTATGAAAAGGGAGAATTTAGGCAGAGACAGATGCAGAGAGAGATGACTCCATGAAGACACGGTGTGAATGCTATCTATAGGCCAAAGAGCACCTGAGGCTACCAGAAGCTAGGGGAAAGGCATGGAATTGATTCTCCCACATAGCACTCTGAAGAATTCACCTTGTTGACACCACGAGTTTGGACTTCTAGTCCCGGGGATGTTGAGACAATAGATTTCCATGTTTAAACCCCACAGATACCATGGCTAAGAGCCATTGCACCCTTCTCCAGTCTCCTGGAGAAATTTACTTTACTTCCTTCCTGTGCCCTGGAAGTGATGGAAAGAGTTATAGTAAAGACTCCCTGCGTTTTATGTAAACATCATAGATCTCTGGCCTTCTGTCTTTTCATCACACCTGCCTGAAAATTTCAGGTCTCATAGTCTAAGCTGGTGATCATAGCTTGAATTCAGCACACAAATGGTTTTATTTGTCTGCACAGTGTTTGATTAAAGTAAAAAAAAATAATCATAACACTTAGTTGCAAAGATATAAAAATTGCAAGATTTTACATCAAGATTTGAATTTCTGGCACAGCAGGCTGGCATTCCCACGCAGTAATGATGAGCTATTTCCAGCTTGTTTCCAATGAGTGGTGATCAGTTTTGAAGGATTCACTTTCCACTTCCACTGCCTCCATCCCTCTATCTTCTTCCTGCATCAGGCCCAATGCTGGCTTCTGTCACGGATACTATCTCCATTGGTCCTATAGGTGTTTGAGTTTGTGGCTTCAGTAGACATCATTATGAGAACTATTTGTTTGCTTACTAATTCCTCTGGGAGTCTAGAACTTAATTTAAGTCATTTTAGATGCTGGGAAAGATTGAAAGCAAAAGGAGAAGAGGGCAGCAAAGGATGAGATGGTTAGATAGCATCACCGACTCAATGGATATGAATTTGAGTAAACTCCAGGAGATGGTGAAAGACTGGGAAGCCTGGAGTGCTGCAGTCCACAGGGCCACAAAGAGTTGGACAGAACTTGGCAACTAAGCAATGTTGATATATACCCTGTAATGAGTGTATATGCCCCAATAGTGGAATATATATGGTGGAAATTAAGCAAATATTTATTCAAAGTCTAGTTTGTCCACTCTCTCAAAATCAATCCTTTAAGTACCGTGAGGTTTCTAAAGGTAGATCAAACAGTGATGCTGCCTCAGAGGTTACAGTCTGCCCTGAAGAAGTAAGATGTTGAATCATCCATGTAAGAGAGTCAAGAAAAAAATGAAAAGTGTAAAGACAAAGCAGAGGAAGTTAAACAAATGCAGACAAAGTTAAACACAAATTCAGAGGAAGCACACCTTCTGGCAAGAGGAACCATCAGGAAAATTTTGTAGTGGGAATGGGGGGTGTTTTAACCAGGACTTGGAGAGTGTAGAATTTGGCCAAACATGAAGAAAACTGAGCATTTGTGTGGGGAAGTACGGGATAATTTGAGAAATAATAAATAGTTCAATTTGCCTGAGCTGAGGGAAGTTATGGAGGACAAGATAGACAGGATTACTTGGAGCCATCTAATCATAACAGGAATGTCAGGCTTAAGGTCAGGCAGTGGTGAGTTATGAGTCTCTTGAACTCTGTTTATTCTTTGGCTAAGAATAGGAAAGAATAACTAAGATTTAGACAAGAAGGTTGTGCCTTAACCTCTGTTGCTCAAGAAGAAAACTAGCCATTTAACGTTTGCATCTAGTGGATGCATGGTGGAAAATTTCCCTTCATTTATTTATTCTTTTGTTAGGAGCAGTTTTCAGGGAATGGGTCCAACACAGTTCCTGGTAGGTAGTCCTAAAGAGGTAATGTGGCATTATTTCTGCTGCAAGGACACCTCCCCAGGTTTCTCACATGAGTGTGTTAGTGTGCCTCGCTTTCCCAGAAGCATTCTCAGTGACTTACTGAGCTTCACAGCTGTTCATTGAGAGATCTCATCTGTCATTTTGAAACTTGAATTAAATTCTTTCCTCTGACCTTTTTCAATCTCTATTCCACCCACCCAGTGTTGCTCTACTCTCCCTCCTAGCTCTTTCTGTTCCCTCCTTCCCTTCCTTTCTTTGTTCCCCATTCTTTCTCCCCTTCCTCTTCCTATCCTCTCTTCCTCCTTTCTCCCTTCCTGATTCCTTTGTGCCTTTCAAAATCACTGCAGATGGTGATTGCAGCCATGAAACTAAAAGATGCTTACTCCTTGGAAGGAAAGTTATGACCAACCTAGACAGCATATTCAAAAGCAGAGACATTACTTTGTCAACAAAGGTATGCCTAGCCAAGGCTATGGCTTTTCCAGTGGTCATGTATCGATGTGAGAGTTGGACTATAAAGAAAGCTGAGTGCTGAAAAATTGATGCTTTTGAACTGTGGTGTTGGAGAAGACTCTTGAGAGTCCCTTGGACTGCAAGAAGATCCAACCAGTCCATCCTAAAGGAAATCAGTCCTGGGTGTTCATTGGAAGGACTGATGTTGAAGCTGAAGCTCCAATACTCTGGCCACCTCATGTGAAGAGTTGACTCATTGGAAAAGACCCTGATGCTGGGAGGGATTGGGGGCAGGAGGAGAAGGGGACGACAGAGGATGAGATGGCTGGATGGCATCACTGACTCGATGGACATGAGTTTGAGTAAACTTCGGGAGTTGGCGATGGACAGGGAGGCCTGGCGTGCTGCGATTCATGGGGTCGCAAAGAGTCGGACACGACTGAGCGACTGAACTGAACTGAACTGAACATAATGCAGAAGTTAAGAAGAATAACTTTGGAGTCACATGGCCTGTATTATAATCCTAGAGCACCTACTGACTTGTTGTGAAACCCTGAGATAGCTGTTTAGCTTTCTTCAAGCCTCAGTTTTCTCATCCGCAAGATGGGATAATAATACTCACCTCATATGGAGCTTGACAATATATATATATTAATATATGCAAAGCACTTAGAGCATGGCACATGTTAAGTACACAGTGTTAGCAAGTATTAACTCAGTTTTAGCTTGTTATTGTTCTCATTGAAGGTGGGCTCTTTCTAAAATATGGAAAGAAATTATGCTATTTATTATTTAATTTTAGACCTAAGAGATCTATTTTGATATTGAAAAAAATTTATGAAATGACATGTAGAGTCTATAACCAAGGTTCAGATAATGAAAACCATGGATTATTGGAGGATGACTGATAAATAGGTTAATTTTACAAATATAACCAACATTAGATCACTTTTAGGAGAATACAGCTGTATTGCAGATACCTTGTTCTAGTCTCTTAAGAAAGAGAAACTTTTCTGTGATATGACATATTTTATACATAAGGCCTGAGGGCTCTTCAGTTTCTTTGGGATTTTTCAAGAGCCATATGATTTGACCATTTATCCAATTTCTCTTTTCTTTTTTCTTTATGGGAATAGCCAGCCTATCATACCTTGACATTTGAAAAGGTCAGTATTTTTCTACATGCTAGTAAGCATGTTCTACTTAAAATATGTGGAACAATGAAGTTCTCAGACATCTTTGTTAGGACAGTGATTTTTAGCAAAAGAAAAATATCACAACTTAAGCTTGTTCTAGTAAGTGTGAATTCAACAGGTATGATAATTGTAATCCTAATAGATTTGACAAGAAAGTATATGAATGTAACATTCTTGACACCATTTTGAAGGCTTTCCCTCTAGAGTACCTTTGTATAGCTGTGTACCTTGCTTCCTGAAATACTTAGGTTCATCAACCTTTTCAGATATTGATTTTTCAAGTTAAGTGTTGAATATAAGTGGGAGTGGAGCCTGCCTTCCTGCCTTCCTTCCTCTCTTCCTTTCTCCCTCCCTCCCATTTCTTCTTTCCATCTTGTATTGATTTTTCTTTTTCAAAAGCTCTAGTATCATTCTATTTCTTTTAAATTTGTAAAGTGAAGTGAAACTTGCTAAGTTGTGTCCAACTCTTTGCGACCCCATAGACTACAGTTCATGGAATTCTCCACGCCAGTAAATACTGGAGTTGGTAACCTTTTCCTTCTCCAGGGGATCTTCACAACCCAGGGATCGAACCCAGGTCTCCTGCATTGCAGGCAGATTCTTTACCAGCTGAGCCATAAGGGAAGTCCAAGAATGTTGGAGTGGATAGCCTATCCCTTCTGCATCAGATCTTCCCAGCCCAGGAACTGAACCAGGGTCTCCTGCATTGCAGGTGGATTCTTTTAACAACTGAGCTATCAGGGAAGTCCAAAACTTTTAAATGTTGCCATTAAATAATTATTGCAGAGCCCTTTGCCCTCCGCTCACTGTCAGTTCATCAAATAAAACATATTAGTTTTGTTTATATGTAAAAGTGAAAAGTGAAAGTGTTAGTCACTCAGTTGTGTCCGAGTCTTTGCAACCTTATGGACTGTAGCCCACCAGGCTCCTCTGTCCTTGGAATTCTCCAGGCAAGAGTACTGGAGTGTGTTGCCATGCCCTCCTCCAGGGAATCTTCCTGAACCTAGAGATTGAACCCATGCCTCCTGCTTGGCAGGCAGATTCTTTACCATCTGAGTGCTCAGGGAAGCACAGTCTATTAAATTGTGAGTGCCTTTGTGTGTTAGTTGCTCAGTTGTGTCTGAATCTTTGCAACCCCATGGACTGTAGCCTACCAGACTCCTCTGTCCATGGGATTCTCCAGTCAAGAATACTAGAGTGGGTTGCCATCAGTTTTCATAGTACCTGGAAGTCACAGGGACATGTGATCATGAGTGATCCCTTGGCCTGGCTGTGGCTTTGTTGCTTAACTTGTACACTTGTATAATGATTCTCACCCTCTCTGTCTACCTCACCAGGTCATCATATCATTACAACAATAACAACAACATGACTTCTGCTCAGCTCCTAAACATTTTTAAAATGTTTCCATGTACAAAGTGATGAATGTGAAAGTCCTTTGAAATATAAGATGCAAATCAAATGCAAGGTATTGTTTTCATTAATAAGTTTAAGGCAAACTGTTCTATACAGATAGAAGTCTGTGTGATGCCATTAAGCATTTAATTTTATTTATCAAATTATGTATTCATCCCGTGAGAGGTGATGTGTGAAGCAGCATGTGTGAAGCAGGATTAGCATAATGCATAAATGTTGTTCCAGGAGAGTTGGGAAGGCATCAAAAATGCCTACTTTTGCCATAACTTGAAATAGAAAAATGATCATGCTTCTTGGTTAGTTCTGAAGAGCTAACAGATTGACAGTCATATGAAAAAGATTTAATTTTAGACTGATGCAGTTTAGATAAAATATATAAGTGTTCTGGTGTTAGAACATGTGTACTTGCTTTAAGTTTTATTCAGTTGGACATTTTGTGTACCTATGAGTACAGTACTCCTATTTCAATGATATTCAAGTAGATGTTAGAATGATAGAAAGTATTATTGTGGTAAATAGCTTTAGGGATCACCTAATCAGTTTATTTATGGGGAAACTGAAAGCTGGAAAGGTGAATGAATTTGCTATGTCCACATAGCTTTTCAATGGCTGAACCAGACTCTTATTATATACTGCCCCCTTACTTTGCCTATAATAATTACAATATGACTAGTTTAAGCTTCCTGAGGGCAGGTATTTTGGCCCATCCATCCATCCATCTATCTGTCAAGAATTTATAAACAGTAAAATGAAAACCCATATGTATTAACACTGTGTTAAGTATTGGAGATACAATGGTAAATCAGATGAGGGGACTGATCCCAAGGAGTTTGTAGTCTTACAGGAAAGAGAAAGGGAGAGAGGTTGAGGGCGAGGAAGAAGAGAGGTTGAGAGTGGGGAAGAATGTCCACAATTGAAAAAATGTAGCACATATTAAAATTGAAAAAATGTCCACATATTAAAAAATGTAGCAAATATCAGAGCCACTAACAGACAATAAAGAAAAAGGTGAATAATTGTTCTGCAGAACAAGTCAGAGAAGGATTTTGAGAAGAGATATTTGAGTTAGGTTGTAAAATATGGTCAATTCCTTACCCAGCAAAATATCTTCAATTTCTTGAATATATAATTAAATAATCAAGACTTGATAACTTTCTAATATGCCTCTGCTGTTACTAACATCAGATACAAATAAAGAGTTTTGGAGATTGAAGCTTTCAGTACAGTATTTGCTTTATGGACCCCCCTTTTTTTTTCAATTTTCTTGACCCATGATAACATTTCTTCATTACAACCCCACCTTATTAAGATAACAACTTTAGTGTTCTAAAACTTAAGTTGTTTCAGAAGACCTAGGACAAAGCAATAAAATGTTTATTTATTTTCAAAACAACCAAAAGTAAAAACAAAGAACTGTCCTTATAACTCCCTTTTACAGAAGAATTCCAATGAATACACACAGAAGGAATGAGAGAAACTGAAAGTCACCATTAAAACATTGCAGTGATAGCTGTAGGCAAGATCCACCAATAAACACTAAAACTGTTTGTTGTTTAGTTGCTAAGTCCTGTCCAACTCTCTTGTGACCCCATGGACTGTAGTCCACCAGGCGCCTCTGTCCATGGTATTTCTCAGGGAAGAATATTGGAGTGGGTTGCCATTTCTTCCTCCAGAGAATCTTCCTGACCCAGGGATCGAACCTGCTTCTTCTGCACTAGCAGGCAAATTCTTTACTGCACCACCTGGGAAGCCCAAAGGAGGAAGGATACTCAGCAACTCTCTACTACTTTGCCACTTTCCTTTAAGTTTAAATTTATTTCAAAGTTAAAGCTTTAAAGATAATTCTGTCTATACATTGTGGACACTTCTCGGTGATTTGAACTTTGAAGACAGGGTAAAATGTTGAAAGTCATTTCATTAAAGAAAATGTCAGAACACTAAGAAAGGAGGCATTTCTGTAGCATTTTTTTTCTAGAGTTTAAATAGAATTTAATTAAAGTATATGATCACTTTTATTAAAGTAATCATTTGAGCCAGAGAAATATCAGAATTAGTCATAACTTCTTTAGTGACCTCCCCCCATATTTTGATTTTTCCACTGCAAATAGTATATAATACAAAAAAAGAAAATCTGTGATTTCTCAAGTATATCCACAAGGTTGATTCTGTAAAAAAAGAAAAAGACTACAGAAAGACAAATAATATATGATATCACTTATATGTGGACTATAAAATAATGATTCAAATAACATATTTACAAAATAGAAATAGACTCACAGACATAGGAAACAAATTTATGGTTACCAACGGGGAAAGTGATGGAGGGATCAATTTGAAATTTGTGATTAACAGATATATACTACTGTATATAAAATAAACAACAAGGACCTACTGTATAGCACAGGGAACTGTATTTAATATCTTGCAATAACCTATAATGGAAAAGAATCTGAAGAAAAGACTACATACATATATATGTATATATACAAATATAAATATGTATATAATTCATGTATGTGTATATGTAATGTGTATACATATATGTACATATATATGTAAAGCTGAATCACTTTGCTATGTACCTAAAACACTCTAAATCAACTATAATTCAATATAAAATGTTTAAATAAATAAAAACTCTATGCATGGGGGGAAAAAAGCAAAGGATGTAAGAACCCCTTGCCTGCTCCCTTTATCCAAAAAAACAGATTTTGTTTCCATATAGAAAACATTTTGATTTGAGATTATTGACCGATTGTCACAGTATTGACTTCCTCGTGATGAAACTTTCTGATAATATTTGTGTTACTCAACTTGTGTCTTTCTTAGGTTTTTCTTTTTGACCATCAGCTGATGATTTGAACTGAAGGGTTTTCTAACCTATTGAAGTATGAGTCCTTAGGTAATTCTATTTCAGTGTTTAGAATTCCAGATGTCTGTCTATACTTCTAAAACATGTAAAGGTTTATTTGTTTGACCTTAACTGAGCTAACTGGGTTTTATTGTACATGACTTCTAATATTATCATGTGTTTGAAAATTCCACTAGTTTAAAACAGGTAGATTCTGGGCCTAATTACTAAATTTTCATTGCTTGAATTTCTGTGCAATGAAGGTGAAAGGGTTTGTTTCCAAGGAAACAAATGCACTCCGTTTTCGTCACATAAAATGTTTTCTGCAAGAAAATTCCATAATCAGTCTCCAGGGAGATACTATGTCATAAGATAGCTCTCACTGGAGATTTCTCCAAAGAAACATTTTATTTTTGTTCCCTTGAAAATCAGCCTGTATTAGTGTAATTGAGAATGTATTGGATTTCAAAAAAATTAACAACAGAACCATTGTTATCACCTTATTAGAGTCATAAAATGTACAGTTCCAGGAGAATGTGATTTTCCTCTGGCCATTAAGTTTCATTTATATTGGAGTCTAAATAGCATGTATTTGAGATGTTCATTTGAGAAGAAACAGCCTGTTCAAAGGATATTTCTCACGCCAAGGGCTGAAGAAGAACTTCACTCTTTATCAGTTATTATTCAAGGTTAAAAGTGACTACTTTTTCTTAAGAAATTTGAAAACAATATAAGTACCTGACTTCGTATACTCTAATGGTTGAACAGCAAGTAAAACTCTGAAGGAAGTAGATGCAGCTCACAAAGGTCCAAGGCTCTGTTCTGACACATCTCTTGTGGCGGTCGTTTGTCTTACCCATGTTAGTACCTGCGTATAGTGACACTGTTATTCATCTTGCATGTGGACTTGGGATAGAATAAGTAGCACAAAAATGTTTCATAATGGAATGAAAGAATTAACTAATTATACAGTAAGAAGGCAAATTTTGGGGGGAGACAATAAAATCACTGAGATATTATTCAGGGTGGACATGGCACAATGGTCAAAATTAGAAGCTATAGCTCTGTTCCTTACAAATTCTCAGCAAGTCACTTCAACCTCTCTATAAATGTGGGAATAAGTATTTATCTCATACAATTGTTAATTAATATGCTTAAAAATATATTCATTAGAGGAATTTCTTTAAAATATGGGATCTGTTCCATGAAGAGGAGTGTAAATTCTTACTTTGTAAAAGAAATAACTGCATAACATGACTTTCTCTTGATTCAGATGTATAACATTTGCTTCTTTGGCAAATCTCGTATATGGGCCTGCTGAAATGAAATAATTAGAAAATATTGCTTGTGAGGCTAGCCTGAGAACCTAAAAAATAGAAGTGATTTTTGAAAAATTCTATAAACGATTAGACTTCAGTCAGCCTCACCCGGATGCTAAAAATCCCCCAAATTCTGTTTTCAAAGGTTCAACATGCGGCCTAACTTAATCTACTTAGTCCAGTCCTTTCTATAACTTAGAAATGCAGGTGGTCAATCAAATAAAATGGAAAATGAATCAGTTTGTAAAATGGGGACAGGTCCTTCATGGTAGATGCAACAGAGCCTCTCTGAAAAGTTGTCTTTGTTGACACATATTTTATGGAAGAGTGACATAGGTCATAGACAATAGCACATGGGAAATAGCAAATACAACAAAATGTGGCATCAGTAAAACATTTATTCATTTTTCTTTTGTTCATTCATATGGCAAATTTTTATTGTCAATTAAGTGTCTGAGACTAGGCTAAAGATGCTTTCAACACACAAGATTTCATTTGGTATCACATGAATTCTGGCAAAGAAACATGACTAACCCCACATAGCTGATGCTGTGGGGCACCATCCAGACATCTTTAAGGGCCAAAGCAATCATTCCCCCAGCTGACCCCAAGTATTAGCAGCTGAAGCTTCTTGCCTGACTCCCTATCAGGAGTTGCTATCAACCAAAGAGCCACCTTGTCCAGGTCACACTTCCTCCTATGGGCAGCCTGTATCCAGTGACTGATTGATATGGATTATCAAGATTTTATACCTAGTCTCAATGTCACTGAAAGGCCATCCCAGCTCCAAGGCATCAATAGGCTCAGCGAGGCCTCTGTTGCAGCATCACAGTTTATCTACTCTGCCCAGTCCTTTTTCTCCACCCCTTATTGTGTGATGTTCTCTAAAGCATTGGCCCACAAATCTCCTGCAAACAAATAGTAAAGACTCAAAATCTATTAGAAATAATCCCCTTTTGGGTCTGTTTAGTCAAAGGTCCATATAGTCAAAGCTATAGTTTTTCCGGTAGTCATGTATGGATGTGAGAGTTGGACCATAAAGAAAGCTGAGTGCCGAAGAATTGATACTTTTGAACTGTGGTGTTGGAGAAGACTCTTGAGAGTCCATAGAACTACAAGGAGATCAAACCAGTCAATCCTAAAGGAAATCAATCCTGAATATTTGTTGGAAGGACTGATGCTGATGCTGAAGCTCCAATACTTTGGCCACCTGATGCAAAAAACTGATCATTAGAAAAGACTCTGATGCTGAGAAAGATTGAAGGCAGGAGGAGAAAGGGGAAACACAGGATGAGAATGGTTGATGGCATCACCGACTCAATGGACATGAGTTTGAGTAAGCTCCAGGTGTTGGTGATGGACAGGGAAGTCTGGTGTGCTTCACAGTCCATGGGGCCACAAAGAGTCAGACACAACTGAGTGACTGAATTGAACTGAGGTTTGTTTAATTTCTCAGTCCCAAACTGACAATATAATGCTTTCTGAATTGGTCTAAAGGGTTGTGCAGCACTAATTCTGAAGGCAGAGAGATGTGTTGAAATGTCACCATTAGCAGGAAGAGGACAGAAACTAGTAGACAGATAAAACTTGGTGAAAATATTGCCAACTGGAGGCAAGCATTTACTTCCTTTGTTCTACAGGGACCTTGTTAATAAGCCAATTCTACTTTGTAGATATGCATTTAACTTTATTGTTTTCAATATGTCACCAAAAATTGAATAGTCAAAATGAGAAGCTGTAAACAACATAAAATATTTATGGGAAATCATGGTTTTTTTAAAAAAGGAACTGTTAGTAATATAGAAAACAGATTCTTAATTTAGAATAGGTATGGATATGAGAAAACAAATCAGCATTTCTATCAAACAATAGTTATAGTGTTTAATATAACAATAAGAAAATGCCTATGAAGATGTAAAATCAAATTTTATGCCACTATTAACCTCTAGAATTTTGTGAATCCCAAATATTTATTAATACCCAAGGAAAGGATGATGATTTAACATTTTGAATTTTTCTGATAATAATAAGAAATTAATTCAGTTAAGAAATATTTATTGAGTGCCTGCTGGGTGCCACACACTGTTCTGAACAGTGAATGGTAGATATGGTCCTTGTCATTTCATGTTACCTTATTCCAGGGGTATATAGACAGCCAATACCTTACCTTATACCAGGGGCACACAGACAGCCAAGGTCTTACCTTATTCCAGGGATATGTAGACAGCCAACACTTTACCTTATACCAGGGGCACACAAGACAACCAACGTCTTACCCTATACCGAGGGCACACAGACTTCCAACACCTTACATCATACTAGGGGTACGTAGACAGCCAGTAACTTGTCTTATACTAGGACTAGACAGCCAATACCTTGCCTTATACCAGGGGCACACAGACAGCCAATAAGTAAATAAACAAACATGTAAACGATGTTAATCTGTGAGCTGACATCTCAATGGTTAAGGGTCAGCCACTTCAGTATCTGTGAGAAGGATCTTCAGGCAAAAGACCCATGCAGAACCCTATGAGGGAATGAAGGGAACTTTGAAAGAAGGGCAGGATGGCTGGAGCAGAGCAAGAGATGTGGAGAGTGTAAGGAGGCTCCGGGGTTAGGTGAGGGCCAGGTTACTGGTGGACCATGAAAGAGAGTTTCAATTTTATTCTAAGTGTGATAATTCATTAGCATATATTAAACAATGGAGTAACATGACCTTATTTGTATCTTTATGAGATCGTTCCAACTTGGAGTGGCCCTGAAAAACGTGGGCTTATTCAATAGCCCCGAAAGCATTAGTTAGTGTCACGGGTGAAAGAGGAGATGGTGAGAAAGCAGGCAGTACAGTGAGCGGGGAGATGAGACCCAAATTCCAGCTCCGATTGTTCCATACCAGAAGTTATCCTCTGAGTCCCAGTTTCCCCATATGTGAAAGAATGAAATGACTCATGTGCGGTGCCTGACACAGGGTAGATGTTTCATATTTGTAACAGAGACGAATGCAGAGCATAGCACTGAATGAATACTGATGTAACTATGCTGACTTTTCTCTGATCTTTCTTTTGTTGTGCTAGAAAGGCCTAGACATAAACTCTGACCTTTCTTAAAGAGAAAAACAATTGTTTTATTGGCCTTTTGGCTTCAAAGAGAGTTAGAAGTGAAAGGCTGCTGAGTCTATGAGACTGGAATGTTTCTGTTTTTCTCATTGCCTTGAAATCCTATACCTCCAGCTGAATGTTTTTGTTGTCTCCAGGTCACGCAACCCTAGATAGCAGCCTGGGCTGACACGAGTGATGTACTCTGTGTGTGCATTTGCATTTAATATTCCTCTTCTTTGCTTTCGAAATGATTCAAGAACAAAGCACTAGGGAAGACCTAAGTTGTCTAACTTTTTAAACAGGCTTTTCAGGATTAGGGTAATTCAGATACAACTCAGAAGCAGCAGCAGCAGCATAGCGTGAAAATATTATGTTTGGAAAATCTATTCCTCTGAGTGGCAATTTGGATGCAAGAGTTAATACAATCAGGGTTCTTTGCTTAGAGGGTATGCATCAAAGGCAAAGTGTGACAGTGAGCCTTCTAATATTGTCATTTGGTGATTTTTTAAAATTTTATTTTATTGAAGTATAGTTGATTTACAATGTTGTATTAATTTCTTCTGTACAGAAAAGCAATTTAATTATTCATGTGCATGTGTGCTAAGTTGCTTTAGTCGTGTCTGACTCTTTGCGACCCCATGGACTGCGGAGCCTGCCAGGCTCCTCTGTGGAATTTTCCAGGCAAGAATACTGGAGTGGGTTGCCATTTCCTTCTCCAGTATGACTACAGGGCAACCTTGTCTTTGGCCACTGGACCCTGCAGATTGGCTTGACCATGTAAAGAAGCCTATTGTCCCTGTCCTCATAGTTTGTTTAGGTCTGGCATTCTTTTGTTGCTTCCTTGCCATGCATGTGGCCAGGAATCTTAAGCAAGTTTTCCTCCGATCCTGTGTGCATAGAAACCCCAGGAAGCCATCTTCCTCCTGGGGTCTTGCCACCTTCCTGGTGATACTGCTGAAGAACAGACCTCAGGGCTTCTGTCCTCTCAGGAATCTGGCCTCGGGTGGTGAGGAGAGTTGGTAGCTGGGGTTGAGCCCCTCTCTGTTTTCCCATTATCTACTGTCCTAAAAGCATTCTGCCTTTCCTCATTTCTCCCTTGAGACAGTGAGCTCAGAGCCTACCTCTTAATTCAATGAATTTAGAGAACAGGGAAAAGGCAGGGAGGGAAAAGCGTAGGTTGTTGTCTCAAATATCATATAGACAAAACTGGAAAGAAAAAAAAAAAAAGACTGCCATGAAAGAATAGAAATCTTTTCTAAGATGAGATAGAGATCCTGATGAATATGTTAAAACCAAAAGAACAGCTTTCTTGTTGTGCCAGAATCATGCTGGCTTCCTACAGAAAACATACTCTGATTCAGCCTGAGAAACAATTGTATCTCCAGTGGAGAGTTACAGAATTGGCACTGTGGAGTCACTTTGGATAATCCAATGTCCTGATGCTGGGAAAGACTGAGGGCAGAAGGAGAAGGGGACGACAGAGGATGAGATGGTTGGATGGCATCACCGACTCAATGGACATGGGTTTGGGTGGAATACGGGAGTTGGTGATGGACAGGGAGGCCTGACATGCTGAGGTTCATGGGGTCGCAGAGTTGGACACGACTGAGCAACTGAACTGAACTGAACTCATGTCATTATGTGGTAGTTTAAAAACTTCTTTATTTAATAATAGGATGCACTAAGATACAAGTGGTATAGAAAGTAGCATATTTCCCAGTGGTCCAATGGTCCTTTACCTCATCTCTTCACACTCAAACAACCCTAGTTTCTTTTATTTTTATTATAATTTGATTCTTTTCTTTTTGGTATTTCAGAGCTGGAGAAAAAGACTGTTAACAGTATCAGAGACTTCATGCCTTATTTCACATATGTATTTAGATTTAGCACTCAAAGATGCCATTGTGGTGGAGTGGGCTAAACATGGATCCTAGCCCTAAAATACATAGAATACATATCTCTTGCTACACTTAATGCCCTTGGTTGTCATTAGCAGTTTCCTTGTGCTATCTAAGGCTCATAAAATAAGAATTTAAATGTCTACTTCATAATTATATTCTGTAAGCTGAAGCTCCTCTTCACTTTCTGCCATAAGGGTGGTGTCATCTACATATCTGAGGTTATTGATATTTCTCCTGGCCATCTTGATTCCAGCTTGCTTACTCCTTGGAAGGAAAGTTATGACCAACCTAGATAGCATATTAAAAAGCAGAGACATTACTTTGCCAACAAAGGTCTGTCTAGTCAAGGCTACGGTTTTTCCAGTGGTCATGTATGGATGTGAGAGTTGGACTGTGAAGAAAGCTGAGGGCCAAAGAATTGATGCTTTTAAACTGTGATGTTGGAGAAGACTCTTGAGAGTCCCTTGGACTGCAAGACGATCCAACCAGTCCATCCTAAAGGAGATCAATCCTGGGTGTTCATTGGAAGGATTGATACTGAAGCTGAAACTCCAATATTTTGGTTACCTCATGCGAAGAGTTGACTCACTGGAAAAGACCCTGATGCTGGAAGGGATTGGAGGCAGGAGGAGAAGGGGACAATAGAGGATGAGATGGCTGGATGGCATCACCGACTCGATGGACATGAGTTTGGATAAACTCCGGGAGTCGGTGATGGACAGGGAGGCCTGGCGTGCTGCGATTCATGGGGTCGCAAAGAGTTGGACACGACTTATCGACTAAACTGAACTGAAGCTGAAGCTCCAATACTTTGGCTACCTGATGTGAAGAGCCAATTCATTGGAAAAGACCCTGATCCTGGGAAAGATTGGAGGCAAAAGGAGATGGGAGCAGCAGAGGATGAGATGGTTAGATAGTATCACTGACTCAGTGGGCATGAATTTAAACAAACTCCAGGAGATAGTGAAGGACAGAGGAGCCTAGTGTGCTAGAGTCCATGGGGACACAGAGAGGTGAACATGACTTAGTGACTAAGCAACAACAACAAATTTTGTTCTGAGAGTTAAATGAAATAATATGGTGAAAGGAGGTAAAAACTTTTATACAATTTCTTCCTTTTTTTCAAAAGTGTTTGTTACACATGTGCCATGTGCCAAACACTTTGCTTTGTAGCTATACAGATAAAATACAATCAGTTCCCTCCAGAAATATAATATGATAAAGGAGAATGATAAATAGAAAGATACAGTGTGAGGCAGTATCTGCAGATACAGAACCGTGTCACATCATGTATAAAAGAGGTAGCTACATAGTCTGTATAAGGAAAAATAATGCTAGAATGGGCTTTCTGAAGGAATTGATACCGAAATTGGGTCTTAGAGGAAGAAGAGTTTGATGGTATGAGGAGGATTGGTGAGAAAAACATTCCACTTTATCAATAACAGAACAGGACAGTAAAGCAGCAAATGCCCAGGCATTGATGTGTATTGGTAGAAGCAGAGAATTCAGACATATCAGTATGGCTAGGTATACAATTTGAAGCAAAATGTAACTAGAGATGAAAACGGAGAAGTAGTTAAGAGCCAGAATACTCTGATAAGAGAATTTTTCAGGTGATGAGAAATCACCAAAGGGTCATCAATACCATCAGATTTTTATTTTGAATAGATAACCACAATGCAGGGCTTCATTGATTCAGCTGTAGATGAACATATCAAGACCAGTAGTCCAACGAAAACAGGGATGAAGACTTGAGTTAGCACCATGGCATTGAGAATAGATTGTTAAGAATAGAACGATGCTTAGTAATTGATTTGGCTGTTGGAAATATTGACATAAATGGAAATCAAAGATGGAAATTAAGGTTGATCTCATCTGAGAAAAATAGAGGTAAAAATAAGTTTAGGCAAGGAAGAGTTCAGTTTGAACATGTATTACTTAAGGCATCCAGGTGAAGATGTATAGTTGAATGTTAGAACATGAAGCCCAGAGAAGAGTCTGGGCCAGTAATATAGATGTATTCATTATATTTAATAAATGCAACTTGAGAGACAGTAGTCATTGAGCTCTTTTGGTCACTTTTAGTTCCCCAGGTAGTCTCATTTAGTAGTGAACATATCTGATCTCATGTAGTAGTTGAAATTTCAAATCCGAATTTAAAGTCAAAGCTCCTGCCTTACTGTATTGTGAGCAGACAATAGATGGAAGGAAGGAGAAAACTAAGGATCAGAAAATCTCTCTTGACTGGCACCAGTATAATCTGGTATCGGGTTGCTATGGTTGTTCCAGATGTTTCAAGGTGATTCTTTCCCTTTGGAGCACTTCCATGGACACATTGGAGAGTTGTGTACTGAGCTATGCTGACTACACACACCAGCAGTTTGACTCCTTTGACTGATTACTTATCTCTCCTCCCCGTCCTCACCTCTGCACTTTCAGTTTGTGAGGATACATTAGTACAACTCCAACCTAAGATGTGCTTTCCACTTTCAGTTCTGCTCAGGTGCTATAGAACTTCACTTTAGAACATGGTACTAGTTGACATCTGTTGTCTTGGGGGGCCTCAATCAAAACCCAAGTAGATTGAATCCCACTTTCAGCTCTTGTTTCAGAGATGTGCAAATTGTTTCATTAGAAGTTATAACTGAAATGTTTAGACTCCCACCTCCCTTAGGAAAATGCTCATGAGAAAAGACAAGTGAATAGGGACAGATTGCTAGTGGAAACCATCATTCAGAAAGTGAGCTGAGGCAGAGAAGGAGAGAGACAGAAACGATAGTCATCAAGGTAAGAGAACCAGGAGAGGAAGGAGTCACAGAAATTGTAGACTGGGTTTCAAGAAGGATGGCATACTCAGCATATCAGATACGTGTGAATAGATAAGAACTAGAATAACAAAATGTTAGATTTAGCAATTAGGAGATCAGTCATTACCAAATCAAGCAAATACAGTAAAAGAAGGGGAAGGGGTAAAGCCTTTTAAGAAGTCTAGATGAAAGAGGAGAGATCTTAGATGTTAGAGGGAATGTGGGATTAAGGATTTTGGAATGAGAGACTTAAGCAGGCTCATGGGCTGAGGGAAATCAGGCATTAGTGAGGGGTGATTTAAACATACAGGAAAGAGAGACGATAACGGCTGGTAAACGGGTAAACCTGATTGCTTCTCTGTGTGCGTTTTCATTAACTCATGGGGTGTAGGAAAGAAAGAGAACAAAGAGATCAAGGACAGCTATAGCGCTAACAATATTGACACTTTTACTAATACTCAGCACTAGCAAGTATCTGTTGAATCTAATTGATTAAAGAGAAATCATCAGATACTTCAAGCAGACCTGTCATTTATTTGCATGTATATAAACCCTTAGACTCTGATACTAAATCCAAATTACCAGACCAGCTTACTTTTCCCAGGTAAATTCCCTCTTAGGACCTTTACTTTATTTTACTGCTAACAAACCTAATTTAGAATCTTCTGAGTGCATAGTAATATGTTATAATAACTTGTAAAAAAAAAAAAGCAAGTTATTTATAAAACAGAAACAGAATCACAGACTTATAAAACAAACTTACGATTCCACAGAGGAAAGGTTGGAGGAGAGGGATAAATTGGGAGTTTGGGATTGACTCATATACCACTACTAAATTTAAAATGGATAAACAACAAGGACCTACTGTGTAGCACAGGGAGCTCTTCTCAATATTCTATAAGAACCTAAATGGGAAGAGAATTTGAAAAAGAATAGATCCATGTATGTGTGTAACTGAATCACTCTGCTGGACACCTGAAGAAACACAGCATTGTTACTCAGCTGTCAGTTCAGTTCAGTTGCTCAGTCATGTCCCACTCTCTGCCACCGCATGGACTGCAGCAAGCCAGGCTTCCCTGTCCATCACCAACTCCTGGAGTTTACTCAAATTCATATCCATTGCATTGGTGATGTCATCCAAGCATCTCATCCTCTTTCTTCCCCTTCTGCTCCTGCCTTCAATTATTCCCAGCATCAGGGTCTTTTCCATTGAGTCGGTTCTTCGTATCAGATGACCAAAGTATTGGAGTTTCAGCTTCAGCATCAGTCCTTCCAATGAATATTAGTACCGATTTTCTTTAGGATGGACTAGTTGGATCTCCTTGTGGTCCAAGGGACTCTTAAGAGTCTTCTCCAACACCACAGCTCAAAAGCATCGATTCTTCAGCACTCAACTTTCTTTATAGTTCAATTCTCATATCCATACATGACTACAAACTATAGCTTTGATTAGATGGACCTTTGTTGTTAAAGTAATGTCTCTGCTTTTTAATACACTGACTAGGCTGGTCATAGGTTTTCTTCCAAGGAGTAAGCATCTTTTAATTTCATGGCTCCAAAACCACCATCTGCAGTGATTTTGGAGCCCAAGAAAATAAAGTCTGTCACTGTTTCCATTGTTTCCCCATCTTTTTGCCAAGGAGTGATGGGACCAGATGCCATGATCTTAGTTTTCTGAATGTTGAGCTTTACGCCAACTTCTTCACTCTCCTCTTTCACTTTCATCAAGAGGCTCTTTAGTTATTTTTTACTTTCTGCCATTAGTGTGGTGTCATCTGCATAGCCGAGGTTATTGATATTTCTCCCAGGATCTTGATTCCAGCTTGTGCTTGATCCAGCCCAGCATTTCTCATGATGTACTCTGCATATAAGTTAAATAAGCAGGGTGACAATAAACAGCCTTTATGTACTCATTTCCCAGTTTGGAACTAGTCCATTGTTCCATGTTCGGTTCTAACTGTTGCTTCCTGACCTGCAGACACATTTCCCAGGAGGCAGGTCAGGTGGTCTGGTATTCCCATCTCTTGAAGAATTTTCCACAGTTTGTTGTGCTCCACACAGTCAAAGGCTTTGGCATAGTCAATAAAGCAGAAGTAGATGTTTTTCTGGAACTCTTCTCGCTTTTTCGATGATCCAGTGGATGTTGGCAATTTGATCTCTGGTTCCTCTCCCTTTTCTAAATCCTTTTTCTAAGCTTCAACATCTGGGAGTTCATAGGTCACAAACTGTTGAAGCCTGGCTTGGAGAATTTTGAGCATCACTTTGCTAGCGTGTGAGGTGAGTGCAATTGTGCGGTAATTTGAGCATTCTTTGGCATTGCCTTTCTTTGGGATTGAAATGAACACTGACCTTTTCCAGTCCTGGGGCCACTGCTGAGTTTTCCAATTTTGCTGGCATATTGAGTGCAGCACTTTCACAGCATCATCTTTTAGGATTTGAAATAGCTCAACTGCAATTCCATCACCTCCACTAGCTTTGTTCGTAGTGATGCTTCCTAAGGCCCACTTGACTTTGCATTCCAGGATGTCTAGCTCTAAGTGAGTGATCCCACCATCATGATTATCTGTGTCATGAAGATCTTTTCTGTATAGTTCTTCTGTGTATTTTTGCCACCTCTTCTTAATATCTTCTGCTTCTGTTAGGTCCATACTGTTTCTGTCCTTTATTGTGCCCATCTTTGCATGAAATATTCCCTTGGTATCTCTAATTTTCTTGAAGAGGTCTCTAGTCTTTCCCGTTCTATTGTTTTCCTCTATTTCTTTGCATTGATTGCTGAGGAAGGCTTTCTTATCTCTCCTTGCTGTTCTTTGGAACTCTGCATTCAAATGGGAATATCTTTCCTTTTCTCCTTTGCCTTTTGCTTCTTTTCTTTTCACAGCTATGTGGCCTCTTTAGACAGCCATTTTGCCTTTTTGCATTTCTTTTTCTTGGGAATTTTCTTGATCACTGCTTCCTGTACAATGTCATAAACCTCTGTCCATAGTTCTTCAGGTACTCTATCAGATCTAATCCCTTGAATCTATTTGTCACTTCCACTTCCTTAATCATAAGGGATTTGATTTAGGTCATACCTGAATGGTCTAGCGGTTTTCCCTACTTTCTTCAATTTAAGTCTGAATTTGGCGATAAGGAGCTCATGATCTGAGTCAAAGTCAGCTCCCAGTCTTGTTTTTGCTGACTATATAGATAACGCTTCTCCATCTTTGGTTGCAAAAAATACAATCAATCTGATTTCTGTATTGGCCATCTGGTGATGTCCATGTGTAGAGTCTTCTCATGTGTTGTTGGAAGAGGGTGTTTGCTATGACCAGTGTGTTCTCTTGGCAAAACTCTATTAGCCTTTACCCTGCTTCATTCTGTACTCCAAGGCCAAATTTGCCTGTTACTCCAGGTATTTCTTGACTTCCTACTTTTGCATTTCAGTCCCCTATAATGAAAAGGAAATATTTTTGGGGTGTTCATTCTAGAAGATCTGTAGGTCTTCATAGAGCCATTCATATTCAGCTTCTTCAGGATTACTGGTTGGGGCATAGACTTGGATTACTGTGATATTGAATGGTTTGCCTTGGAAAGGAACAGAGATAATTCTGTAGTTTTTGAGATTGCATCCAAGTACTGCATTTTGGACTCTTTTGTTGACTATGATGGCTACTCCATTTCTTCTAAGGGATTCTTGCCCACAGTAGTAGATATAATGGTCATCTAAGTTAAATTTACCCATTCCAGTACATTTTAGTTCACTCATTCCTAAAATGTCGATGTTCACTCATGCCATCTCCTGTTTGACCACTTCCAATTTGCCTTGATTCATGCACCTAACATTCCAGATTCCTATGCAATATTGCTCTTTACAGCATCGGACTTTACTTCCATCACCTGTTGCATCCACAACCGGGTGTTGTTTTTGCTTTGGCTCCGTCTCTTCATTCTTTCTGAAGTTATTTCTCCATTCCTCTCCAGTAATCAACTGTACTCCAATATAAAATTAAAATCTTCAAAAAGCAAGCAGCTGAGGGTCTTTATCCTTTTTTCTTCCAAGGAAGCTCTTTAATCACTGCTAACGATTTACTGGATTTCTCATTAATTTATCCACATATCAAAGGTGTGTTGGGAGGACAGTTTGTATAAGGACCCAAAGGGTCTGGGCACAGCCTCTGCATTAGGTTTTTATTGCTAATGTAATGAATTATCACAAATTGAGTGACTTAGAGCAGCACTTATTATTTCAGAATTTTGTATATCAGAATTCTGAGTGCAGCTTGGTTGAACTGGTTCTGCTGCTTAGACTTCCAAGTTAGAATCAATGTATCAGCACGACTGCTTTCCTTTTGGAGGGGAGGGTCTGGGGCTGAAATTCATGCAGCTTCTTGGCAGAATCAGTTTCTTGTAGCTGTAGGACTGTGGTCCTTGTTTATTTGTGCTGAAAGTCAGGAGCCTCTATTAATTCCTTAGTGGACTTGTTGCACTGTCCCCTCCATTCTCAAACCAGCAAAACCTCATCCTTCTCACACTTCAAATCCCCCAGACTTTGCCTTCTGCTTTATCTCTCTCCAGCCTCCAGTCGAAGAGCATTCTCTGTTTTTAAGGACTCACCTTGATTAGATTGGGCTCACCACAGTAATACAAGATCATCTTCCTACTTTAAAGTCCATAACCTTAATTATGTCTATTATATCTTAATTATATTCTATCTAACATATCTAATTGTTTTGTATCTTTTGCCTTTTGACGTAACATATTCACAAATTCTGGAGCATTTGAATATGGGCATCTTTGAAGGTCCTTCTTCTTTCTACACCCTCCCTCATGAAACGATAGGGCTTCTTACTCAGAACAGCCACTGAAGTGATTCTTTCTGTAAGAATACATATCTGCTCCAGGGCCAGATACTTGCTGTCTCTCCTGCTCTAGCTAGAAAAGAGGTGGACACAATATTGGGGAAAATAAATTTTCATCAGGCATCCCATTGTATATATACTAGGTATAGTATATACCTATCTTGACCTGTATGAGGCACTTAGTATTAATAAATGGTAGTCGGCGTAACACTGTTGATGGCAATGATTTGCCTACATTTGACATAAGACTCAATGCTAGTGACTGAAGCAGATTCGAAGCAAATAAAACATAGCCCCTGCCTAGGAAAAATAACAGTTATACAGATACATATATGGGACAGATGAAATGGAAAATGCTTTGAGAAGTGGTGCTTCTTTTCCTCTTGATGATGTTCTTGATGCTTCTTTTAAACTGTTCTTGTTTGTTGTTGTTGTTGTTGTTGTTTAATCACTAAGTTATGTCCCAGTCTTTGCGACCCCATGGGGACTCTTCTTACCCAGATAAAAAGTGATGGGAAGGGTGGAGAGTAATTGGTTAACATGCAGTTTGTCCTGGCTGGTGCTCACACTCTGCAGAGCCAATCTGGTAAGCCCAGAAAGGCCAGCTACTTGATGAAATTCCCTCAGAGAGGGCCAGAAACTGGGAAAAGGTCAGCAAAGCTTCTCAGATTTAAAAATAGGGAGCCAGGAAACAAAAGATTCAATGCAACTTTTACAACTACAAATTAAATGCAAAGAATGACACATCATTACATAAGCAGCATAAAATATAATTTAAATGTCAAAAGAGCTGAAGCTTCTTTAATCATGTGAGGAGAAAAAAATGGTAAAATGTGTTAAATGTCTCCATTTGTACTCTACAAAAAAAGTGAAAAGTAAAAATGGCATTGTTTTATAACGCAAAAATTAAAAAATCAGTTGTGTGTTTTTACTGTTTATAGGAATCTTTATGTTTATTTTGTCCAACTTTATTTTTTTTTCCAACTTTAAAAATATCTGTCTTTTAAAAGATCTTTTGACTTTCAGGAACTGTGGATATATTTGAATACAAGGAGGTATCATTCAGCTTATGACAGTGCTTGAATGTGATATGTGTGCTCATTAAAGTTAGAGTTAAGGTTTAGATATGTGAAGGGTACATTTTCATTGGAAGGAGTAGGCGTATTACAGATTGCTCTTGCTCTACTACTTGGAATATGATTTCACATACATTTTGCTCTCTTGAAAATTAGCTTTGTGGCAGTTGGTTTCCCTACTTCTGCCACCCACTTACATTTTAGATCTCTGTTTTGAAGCTTGTGAGATATATTTAAAAACATCATATTAACGTTTTAGGTCTCTGTCTGGATACAGTGGTTTCACATATGCTGTTCTTCAACAGATGCAGAATTTTACTAGCTTTTCGTTGTCAAGGATGTCAATCTAATCAGAGTTAAATATGTACACACATATGTGTATGTGTTTGTGTGTGCAAGTATATATATATATGCTATAGTTTAGGAATTTTACTCTTCATTCATTTCAGCTCAGTTCAGGTCAGTCGCTCAGTCATGTCCGACTCTTTGTGACCCCATGGACTGCAGCATGCCAGGCCTCCCTGTCCTTCACCAACTCCCAGAGTTTATTCAAACTCATGTCCATTGAGTTGGTGATGCCATCCAACCACTTCATTCTCTGTTGCCCCCTTCTCCTCCTGCCTTCAATCTTTCCCAACATCAGGATCTTTTCCAGAGAGTCAGTTCTTCCCATCAGATGGCCGAAGTATTGGAGTTTCAGCATCAGTCCTTCCAATGAATATTCAGGACTGATTTTCTTTAGGATGGACTGGTTGGCTCTCCTTGCAGTCCAAGGGACTCTCAAGAGTCTTCTCCAACACCTTCCAACACCTGTCTCAAAAGCATCTTCATTCATTTAGTAAACATTTATTAAGCTCCTACTGTGTTCTTTTTAGTGGCCTGAGCACTGAGAATGCTAAGGTTTATTAAGACACAAGATCCTGGTCTCGAGCACTCAGAACTCAGGTTGAGAGAAACTTGAAATAGTGTATTGTGGTAAATTCTGTCCTAGCAGCCAGTAGTGCGTGTAGAGAGCTTTGGGAATACACAGGAGAGAAACCTATCCTAAACTAGGGCAGAAAGATTTGAGCCAGTGTTCCTGGAGATAACTTTATTTTAATGAACCAGTCTTTAGAAGTAATTTCTTTATTTAGGTCTCTGATATTTTCAATATCTTATTCCCCAGTTTATTGGAGAATGAGATAAAAGGGAAAGGAGATTGAGTTAGGAAAAAAGAAAAAGAGAGAGAGTGAAGAACTATCTCAGAATCCTTCTGTGATTTGCCTTGGGATATAACTTCCATTCCGGGTGACTGTTTTTCCCTCTGGGTTTCTTAGAAGCAAGGAGTGGGGATCATTCCCATGCTTATAGGAGAAACCACAACATAATATATAATTTTGTCTGGGTCTATGAGAGGCAAGGCATGAATGACATTTTAAACAATTGCCTTAGAGCAGCATTTCCTCAGCCAGTCTTGGTTGGTGATAGTGGTTGCATGAACTTCCCTTCCAGGTCAGTCATTGCTCCAACTAGGAAAGCAACACAAGCACCTGAGGTATCATGAAAACAGCAATGAAATAGAAACAATTCTATGTAACCTCTAAAAAAGTCAGTAAAAGATAGTGCTATAAAAGATTCAAGGTCACTTCTGCCAGTTCACAAGTTGCTTCACAAGGCTCTCCCCCAAATTAGATAAGCTCTTATATAATCCTTTGCCAAGAATTTAGTATGGAAATATTTCTGATAAAGAAAACCATAGGAAGAACTTGAATTTTATTGCAGTATGCCAACACACTCACAGTATGTGTGTGTGTTTTTTAAACAGAAAACAATAGAAAGCAAGCTCAATAGAATTTATTTACAAGAACACCTGCTTTAAAAATAACCCTACTGTTCGGAAGAAACAATTTCTGAACTATTTTGTTTTTCTGCATGGAAAAAATCCACAAATGAATCAAAAATTATGAAGTTTCTGTTAGTTGTATGCACAAAATTTGCCTTGTGGGCCCAGCTGTATATTTAATTTGCAGTGTCAGGGTCATAATCCAATGTTATGCTATTATAATATTGTAAGACACACACACACATATAAAATCTTACTAAAAAACCTGAAATGAGTTTTTGGCCAGCCCAATATATCCATCCTACAGAATAGAAGGGCTAGAAGGAAGAAACATTTGAGGGTTGTCTTCAACATTCACATCAGCCACCAGGAAAGATCTCTAAAGAAAACCTCTCAGCATCAGGGAATGGATGAATAACATGGAGAATAGCTGAGACGGAGAGATAGTTCCCTTCAAATTTCATGCTTTGCATCTGTGTTATAGCAAGTATTTATAATGTAGATGCACAGTGAGAATCTCAACGCAGAAGCCAGGTAGTAATTTAGAAAAAGAAGCACAGAAAATGCTTCAAGAATCAAGAAAAAAATCACATTAGTATGTTGTAGCTGTTGTTCAGTCGAACAGTCATGTCTGAGTCTTTGCGACCCCATGGACTGCAGCATGCCAGGCTTCCCTGTCCTTCCCCATCTCCCAGAGCTTGCTCAAAATTATGTCCATTGAGTTGGTGATGCCATTCAACCATCTCATCCTCTGTTGTCCCCTTCTCCTCCTGCCTTCAGGCTTTCCCAGCATCAGGGTCTTTTCTAATGAGCCAGCCCTTTGCATCAGGTGGCCAAAATATTGGAGCTTCAGCTTCAGCATCAGTCCTTCCAATGAATATTAAGGGTTGATTTCCTTTAGGATTGACTGCTTTGATTTCTTTGCAATCCAAGGGACTCGCAAGAATCTTCTTCAGCACCACAATTTGAAAGCATCAGTTCTTTAATACTTAGCCTGCTCTATGGTCCAATTCTCACATCCATGCATGGCTACTGGAAAAACCATACCTTTAACTATATGGACCTTTTTTTGGCAAAATAATGTCTCTCTCATAGATGTTTGTCATTGCTTTTTCCCCAAGGAACAAGAATCTTTTAATTTCATGGCCACAGTCACCTCTGCAGTGATTTTGCAGCCCAAGAAAATAAAGTCTGTCACTGTTTCCATTGTTTCCTCATCTATTTGCCATGAAGTGATGGGACTGGATGCCCTGAGTTTTTCTGAATGCTGAGTTTTAAGCCAGCTTTTTCACCCTCCTCTTTCACCTTCACAAAGAGGCTGTCTAGTTACTCTTCACTTTCTGCCATATGGATGGTATCATCTGCATATCTGAGGTTATTGCTGTTTCTCCTGGCCATCTTGATTCCAGCTTGTGCTTCATCCAGCCTGGCATTTTGCATGATATACTCTGCATATAAGTTAAATAAGCAGGGTGGTAATACATAGACTTGATGTACTCCTTTCCCAATTTTGAACCAGCCTATTGTTCCATGTCCGGTTCTAACTGTTGCTTCTTGACCTGCATACAGATTTCCCAGGAGGCAGGTCAGGTGGTCTGGTATTCCCATCTCTTGAAGAATTTTCCACAGTTTGTGGTGATCCACACAGTCAAAGGCTTTGGCATAGTCAATAATGCAGAAGTAGATGTTTTTCTGGAACTCTCTCGCTTTTTCGATGATCCAATGGATGTTGGCAATTTGATCTCTGGTTCCTCTGCCTTTTCTAAATCCAGCTTGAACATTTGGAATTTCACAGTTCATGTACTGTTGAAGTCTAGCTTGGAGGATTTTGCACATGACTTTGCTAACATGTGAAATGAGTATAATTGTGCAGTAGTTTGAGCATTCTTTGGCATTGCCTTTCTTAGGGATTGGAATGAAAACTGACCTTTTCCAGTCCTGTGGCCACTGCTGAGTTTTCCAAATTTGCTGGCATATTGAATGCAGCACTTTCACAGCATCATCTTTTAGAATTTGAAATAGCTCAACTGGGATTCCATCACCTCCACTAGCTTTGTTTGTAGTGCTGCTTCCTAAGGCCCATTTGACTTCACAGTCCAGGATGTCTTGCGCTAGGTGAGTGATTACACCGTGTTATCCGGGTCATTGAGATTATTTTTATATAGTTCTTCTGTGTATTCTTACCTCTTCTTAATATCTTCTACTTCTGTTATGTCTATACTGTTTCTGTCCTTTATTGTGCCCATCTTTGTGTGAAATATTCCCTTTGTATCTCTCATTTTCTTGAAAAGATCTCTAGTCTTTCCCATTCTATTGTTTTCCTCTATTTCTTTGCATTGATTGCTGAGGAAGGCTTTCTTATTTCTCCTTGCTGTTCTTTGGAACTCTGCATTAAGATGGGTGTATCTTTCCTTTTTTCCTTTGCCTTTTGCTTTTCTTCTGTTCTCAGCTATTTGTAAGGTCTCATCAGCAACCATTCTGCCATTTTGCATTTCTTTTTCTTGGCAGTGGTTTTGATCAGTTCCTCCTGTACAATATTATGTACCTCCGTTCATAGTTCTTCAGGCAATCTTTCTATCAGATCTAATCCCTTGAATCTATTTGTCACTTCCACTGTATAATCATAAGGGATTTGATTTAGGGCATACCAGAATGGCCTAGTGGTTTTCCGTGCTTTTTTCAATTTAAGTTTGAATTTTGCAATAATGAGTTCATGATTTGATCCACAATCAGCTCCCTGTCTTGTTTTTGCAGACTGCATAGAGCTTCTCCATCATCAGCTGCAAAGAATATAATCAGTTTGATTTCAGCATTGACCATCTGATGATGTCCATGTGTAGAGTTGTCTCTTGGAGGATGTTTGCTCTGACCAGTGCTTTCTCTTGGCAAAACTCTGTTATCCTTTGCCATGCTTCATTTTGTACTCCAAGGCCAAACTTGCCTATTACTCCAGGTATCTCTTGACTCCCTACTTTTGCATTCCAGTCCCCTCTGATGAAAAGGACATCTTTTTTTCACATTAGTATAAAATATACTTTTGAGGAGCTACTATTTTGCCAGACACTGAGCTGCAATAGAATATAAGACATAGCCCTTATCTTCAGGATTTTGCCTTCCAATGAGGAAAAGTGGTCCATCTACAACTAATTATACCCTAATACAATCTAACCCATTAGTACACTAAAATGTTGATTAATTCTCATCAGGAGAAGTAAGAAGGCTTCACTGAGTAGGAAACATTTGGGTAGCACCTTGACAAATACAGAGGATATCAATGGGCAGAGAAGGAAATAGTGGCAATAATAGGTCCAGATCCAGCATTAGATCTGGAATCCAAGGTAACATTCTGTGCATGGTCAAAACATTAAGAGGTGAGATAGGATAATGAGACTAACAACAATGGTGAATTGGAACAGGGCAATGTAGTCAGAAGACCCTTGACACTCTGCCAGCCAGGGTGCTTCTAAGATAGATGGTAGTATAGAAGATACTGCTAGGTGTCCAACTTGTATCCATCCCCTTTTTTCTCCTTATTAATAGGGACCTAATTCTAATTTAGGAGGCAAAGTTCTGCATAAAATACCTTACCTTCTCAAAACTCCCTTGTATCCAGGGATGGATATGTAACTCAGTTTGGACCACTAAGATATAAGCAGAAGTTTCTCAGGATATTTTTAAGAGGGGACACAGCTGACATCTGTATTTTTCATATTGACTTTGCATTTCTGTCCACCCATCTCACAGAGATGAATAGCTATTTCATAACTAGAGTGGCAAAAGTCTTACACTGAGGATCATAGAACAGGAAGGAGCGTGGTTCTCAAGCGATAGCTCTGGTTTACCTACCCTGGACCCCTTGTTATGGGAGAAAAATAAACTAATTTGTTTAATCCCCTGTGGCTAGGTTCCTACTAATGCAGCTAAGTTCAGTCCTGATTGATAGAGATGGCTTGTAGGGGAAAGCAAAAATAATTGAAAAAAAAGTAAGAGCAATTCTAACTGGAAATTGCAAGCCCCAAGAATTGTGAGGGTGGAAGCAGGCCAGCACCAGCCCTGAGCACCCCAACCCCATGCCCATGCAGACAGGCCACCCACCAGTGGTTGACAGCAACTCTGCACTCCCCATCCCAAGGCCATGTAGCCAATGACATGGAGAGCCTACTGTGCCATCCAGTGGGTTGGCAGCTGCCACATGAAGCACGGCTTTCCAGCTAGCTGGGTGGCGGGCCAATCCCACCAACCAGTGTGTCCATAGCAGTCAGCCTGCCACAACAGAAGGGTGAATGCAGGCCACATAGAATGTACTCATAGAACATACAGCTCTGATGACCGTAGGGGATTGTGCTGTTGAATCCAATTGGATGTCTTCTATATAAGGTCTCTTCTCCTAGATCAGGAAATGTAATCAGCCTACCTGATATAAAGAAATAAACACAAGGTAGTGGACAAAATGATAGACAGAGGAATACATTCCAAATGAAGAAATAAGACAAAAGCTCAGAAAAAGAACTAAAATTTAGAGGTAAGAAATCTACTGGATAAAGAGTTCAAGGTAATGATTGTAAAGGTGTTCATTGAGCTCAAGAGAAGGATGGAGGAACACAGTGAAAATGAGAATTTCAGGAGTTAGCAAATGTAAAGAAGAATTAAATGGAGCTGAAGAAAACAATAACTGAAAAAAAAACTAGAAAGAATCAACAGCTGATTCGATGATATGAAGGAATGGATCAGGAATCTGGACTACAGAGTAGTGTAATTATTTAAGCTAACCAGAAAAAAAGAATTAAAAACATGACAGTTTAAGAGACTTCTGAAACAAAATCAAGTGTACTCACTTTCACATTATGAGTCCCAGAAGAAGAGAGGGAGAAAGGGGCAGAACTACTTTGAAAATGTAGAGTCATTAGAATGAACTTAAGTGATCACCAACTTAAAATAATTACATGTATTTATACATGAACCTTATGGTAACCACAAACCAAAAACCTATGATAGATACACCTACCAAAAAAAAAAAAAAAAAGGAAAAGGAATCTAAACATAACACTAAAAATAGTCATCAAATCATAAGAGAAGAGAGCAAAAGAAGAAAGAAATGAAAAAGTATGAAAACAACCAGAAAACAGTGTACAAAATGGCAGTAAGCACATACCTATCAATAATTACTTTAAATATAAATGGACTAAATGATCCAGTCAGAAGACCTAGAGTGGTTGGATAAAACAAAAACAAAAACACAAGAACCATATATATGCTGCCTGTAGGAAACTTATTTCGGATGTGAAGATGCACACAGACTGAAAGTGAGAGACTTTGGAAAAGTATTCCATACAAGTGGAAGCAAAAAGAAATCTTGAGTAGCAATACTTATATCAGACAAAATTCACTTTAAAGCAAATACTGTAATAAGAGACAAAGAAGGACATAGTATGATAAAAATCACTCCAACAACAGGATATAGCAATTAAAAAATATATATGTATATATATACTCATTATAGGAGCTCCTAAATAAATGAAGCAGATATTGGAAGATATAAAGGAAGAAACTGACCCAATAACAGTATGAAAATTTAACATTCCACTTACATCAATGGACAGATCATTTAGGCAGAACATCAGTAAGAAAACACTGGCCTTAAATGATACATCAGCCCAGATTAAATTAATAGATATACAGACTGTTTCATCCAAAACAGCAGAATAAGCATTCTTTTCAAGCGCACGTGTAGTGTAACATTTTCCTGGGTAGATCACATGCAAGACCAGAAAACTTCTGAGTTTTTGCCTGAGGAGAACAAAAACATTAATTTGAAAAGATGTCCACCCCAGTGTTCATTGCACAGTATTTGGAAGCAACCTAAGTGTCCATTGGAAGCAAACTAAGTGTCCATTGATATCTGAACAGATAAAGAAAATATGGAATATATATACACACAATATATATACATACACACACAGTTATGTTACTTAGCCTTAAAAGTGAAATTGTGCCATTTGTGACAACATAGATGGATCTAGAAAGTATTATGCTAAGCAAAGTAGATCAAAGATAAAAGTATATAATCTCATTTGTATGTGGAATCTAAGGAACAAAGCGAACAGAAGAACAAACAAAACAAAACAAAAATAGACTCCTAGATTCAGAGAAGAAACTGGTGCTTGGCCAGAGGGGAGAGTTGTGGGGGGGTGGACAAAATTGTTGAAGAGGATTAAGGGATACAAGTTTTCAGTTATAAAATAAATAAAGCCCAGGGGATGTAACATACAGCATAAGGAATATCATAATAACTTTGTATGGGATGGATTGTTAGTAGACTTATCATATTGATCATTTCATAATGTATGCAAATGTCAAGTCTGTATGGAGTATACCTGAAACTAACATAATATTGTATGTCAACACTATTTCAACAGAAAAAATTCTGTGAGGATGGAGAAAAGTAAACTTTCCTGATCTTAAATCAGTACTTAGTAGAAGTTCCAGTTCCTCTTTTCTTTCCTATTGAACTATCATGCATTCTTAGAACATCCATCCATTCATCATTTAAATAAATATGTATGGTGCACTTGCTATATGTCAGGCATTGTGCTAGGTTCCAGGGATACAAAAACAGTTATGATGTGGCTCCTCAGGAAGCACATGATCCAGTGAAAATGAGTATCAAATTTAATCACAGGGACTTCCCTGGTTTTCCAGTGGTTAAGAACTCACCTTGCAGTGCATGGGACATGGGTTGGATCCCTGGTCAGGGAACTAAGATCCCACATGCCTTGGAGTAACTAACCCCATGCACCACAACTACTGAAGCCCACATACCAGAGCTAGAGATTCTGTGCACCTCAAAGAAAGCTCCTGCATGAGGCAATGAAGATCCCACATGCCACAACTAAGACCTGATGCGGCCAAATAAATACAATAAATCAATGTTAAAAATTTAATCATAAGTCTGGATTTGAAAATGGGACCTGAAAATTTTCTGAAATTCTAACATAGAATAAACTATTCTCTTTCAGCTGCACTAACAATTTGAAGCTTAAATTGGCTACTGATACATTAGTACCACAGAAGAAAAGGGGCCTTCATGTTTTATTACTGGTGATCTTGAGTTAAGGAAACACACAGTTAGCATCTTTCTAAAGGAAAACGAATTAAGTAGCTGAAGACAGAACGTCTTAGAAGACATGTAAATGCCACCCCTGGACAGTTATGGATGGCTACACTGCTTTGATAAAATTCTAGACACGCTAATCTCCACTTTTTCAAACCACTGCACCCCATCAAACATCTAACTTCTTAAGGCAGTAAAATGGACTAGTGTGTGTCATAGAACCTCTTTATGCCCTGATAATACTCTGTTGTTTAGTTGCCAACTCTTGTCAACTCTTTTGCAACCCCATGGATTATAACCCGCCAGGCTCCACTGTCCGTGGGATTTCCCAGGCAAGAATAGTGGAGTAGGTTGCCATTTCTTTCTCTAGGGATCTTCCTGACTCAGGGATTGAACCCACGTCTCCTGCATTGGCAGACTGATTCTTTACTGCTGAGCCACCTGGAAAGTGCCTGATAATACTCAAATACACAAAAAGAAATCCACTGCTAGCTCTTAAAATAAACATTTAATTTGAATATTAATACATAACTTTCAAGACATTCAGAAAACATTATTGGCCACCTGTTATGTACCTGAACCTGTGTTAAGTGATGAGAAGACAGAGTGGCATGTTGCTTGTCCTCAAGCTCCTGGGAACCTGTGCATGCAAAAGGAAGCAAGCAGGTAGCAGTTTCCAGAGCAAGCACCTAGCAGAGCTGCAGAAGGTGCATGCATGTTACTTAGTAGGAAGCCTAACAGCTTTGATGGTATCAGAGCCCAAGAGAATCCTGTGAAGAGTGTAACTCAAGCAGTTTTAGTGAGGCTACTGCAACAATGAGTAAGACTATTATTTCTCTGCCCAGATATTTGTGGACCTTACTACAAATAGGTGGAGGAGAGCACTCACGTATGTAACCTGAGGTTCTGTCAGTTCTCATATACTGAAAAAGTCAAAACGTGGGTCTTTGATGGAAGGAAGGGCACCTCATTATCCCTCTTTGTATGATGCATGCAGTGTGTTTTGAGATCTTGAGTCTCAGGGATTTCTGAAAGTCATTTTCAAGCTTTTTGTTTAAGTAACAATCTTGTGGTCTTCATTTGATGGTAAATGATTTCTGCAAATGCTTTTATGCCTTCTAATTGCTTGCCCTTTAAGAAATGTGGGATAAGATAAAATGAAGAAGGTGCCTTTCCAGCTGTTTCATTGCTCCTTTGCTTCCCACAGTGGGTTGTTGTGCTTTTTGGGACAGATACTGAATATTGTTTTCCTCCTAATTATCTCCACAGAGGGATAGTAGCAGCTCTCTGACATTGAGTGATGATCCCTGCTATTATTAAGATTTTGTGAGTGTGTGTTTTGAAAGTGGTGTCACTGATATATGACTGCAATTTTGTTTCATTTCACAAAAGTCAGTAAGGATAGAAAAACGTTTGACAGGCCAACCCGTCCATCCCCCTACTCATTTCCAGAAGTGACTTCCTGAAACCTGCTGTTAGATATTCTTATCCTTTTTTGTTGTTGTTGACAACACAATAATAAGAATATATTAAAACCTAACTCATCCTGAACAAAACTTAGGAGAAGGCCATCTCCTAGGTAGCATGACTTTTAGGGACTTGTCTACTAAGACTGTCATCTAGATGAACAGCTGAATAATTACCACTGTTGCATAACTCCAGGGGGCAGTGTTTGAATCAGAGTCTACTTGGATGGTGACCTTGACACTGTGCAATAAATAATCCACACAGTCAAACCTCACAGCTTTGAGCTAAGGTACTTGAAATCTGCCCACCTTAGCATCATACATTTTGGGAGTCTGCTTGCTTTCCCCAAAGACTCAAGGTTGTATATTAAAGTTTCATCTAAATTTTGACCCTATTCTAAGTGTTAAATTTTTTACCATAGAGGCAAATGAATGCCCCAGAAAAACTCACCGTATTTAAAATCCTGTACTTTCTTATACCCATTGCACAGTAAAAATGATGGGTAAACACAAAGGATGACTTCTCTGTTGAGTTGCTGTGGGCAACTCCAGGGTCTGGAAATTCAACCTTTTTTGATTTGTGAGTCCGTGCTTTCCAGGCTACATTAATGAACCAGCCAATAGTCCTGACATAGGTGGACAGGCTTTGAAGCCCAAGTGAGCCAATTTGTGTGGGAAGGAATAATTCATGTGGAAGAAAAAACAAGAATAACATCTAAGTTTGGTCAGTATATTATACTTTACAAAGTTCTTTGACACTAGACTGAGCTTTAAGTCAAAGCTCATGTTGTCTTACAATAATTTTTTGAGAAATTGCCAAACATTTCTAAAGTGGCTGAGCCATTTTATAATCCCACCAGAAGTGAGTGAGGGTTCTAATATCTTTACATCCTCACCAACACTTGTTATTGCCATTCATTATTGTTTAGCTATCCTAGTGGGAGTAGATAGTATCTAATTGTGTTTTCATATGTGTCTCTCTTTAATAATGACTATATGTTTTACATGCTCATGAACCATTGTAAATTCATTATGTCATAGTTCAAAGTAAATTCTCAATAAAAATTTATTGAGCTAATTAACATTGGTTTCTGACCCTCCTTACAACACTATAAGTTAGGAAATGCTGCTGTTTTTCAGATAATGGATTGGAGGTTGAGAGTCAACTTGCTCAAGATAGTGTTAGTTCATGGCAGAACTGGGGGAGGGAATATGAACCCGTGCCCACCGGTGCACCAGCAATGCACTGTCCACGGCCCTAGTTACCTTCCACTCGCCTGCATCCACGCTCTCCTCTCAATAAGCGCACAATTTCAAGGTCCGCATAAATTGCATTGTCTTTTCTGGTTCAAATATCTGGTTTAGAGTAAAAGCTTTTTTCTAAATCTGTTAAATCTTCTTGTCATGTTGGATTCAGTCAAACTTCAGGATAGAATGAACAAATTATAGATGGCAATAATAGAGTGCTTCCAGGCGGATATTTTTTACTTACTTCTTACCTACTTTATTCTGCTTCTCGACATTCCACTCAGAACTGTTTTAAATCACCCAGGAAGAAAAACCAGAATAAAAAAGTCTGACATGCAGTAGGAGCTCTGTCCTTATGGGTATCTAATGACTTTTACTACTCTGTCATTTGAGGCTATAATTATTTGCACTCTCCCAATATAATTATACTAAATTTTGCAGAAAGACAATAGAAAATGAGAATATGTTTTCTTCTCTTTCTGAGATGGCGATCTTATCTGTATCATTAAAGGAATGCATTCACTCAAATGTAAAAATTTGTACCAGCTTTCATGGAATTTCCTATGATCTACTTCCTTGTGTCTAAATCCTATCTATTTTTCAAGGTTGCTGAAATCCCCTTCTTCCTTAAGCTTTCTATAGCAATTCTACCTCCCAATAGTAACTTCCATATCTGACATCAGCACATTTTTGTTTAGCATCTTTATTTGATGTATAACTCACATGCCATAAATGTATCCTTATAAAGCATGCAATTGAATCATTTTTAGTATATTCACATAACTATGCAATTATCACCAAAATCTAAGTTTAAAATATTCCATCCCCAAAAATGCACCCTGTGTTAGCATTTATTTTCTATTAGCAGTCACTCTCCAATCTCCCTCTCTTAAGCTCTAGGCAATCACTAATTAGCTGTCTACCTCTATGGATCTGCCTACTTTAGACATTTCATATATTAATAAATGGCACAATACATGTGGTCTTTTGTGACTAACATCATTCACTTAATATATTTTCAGATATATTCATGTTGTAGCATGCATTGACACGTCATTTCTTTTTATCACTGAATAACATTCCATTGTATGGATATACCACTTTTTGTTTATCTGTTTAGCAATAGATGGGTTGTTTATAATTTTTGGGTCTGCTTGATTCATGGTGTCGCAAAGAGTCAGACACGACTGAGCAACTGAACTGAACTGAACTGAGGAAGGGGATTACTAGGTCTTACAATAATTTTTTGAGAAATTGCCAAACATTTCTAAAGTGGCTGAGCCATTTTATAATCCCACCAGAAGTGAGTGAGGGTTCTAATATCTTTACATCCTCACCAACACTTGTTATTGCCATTCATTATTGTTTAGCTATCCTAGTGGGAGTAGATAGTATCTAATTGTGTTTTCATATGTGTCTCTCTTTAATAATGACTATATGTTTTACATGCTCATGAACATTTCTATATAATTTTTTGCAAACTGTCTTTTAAAATGAGTTTTTATTAATTAATTGAGTTCTTTATTTGACACAGATATATGCAGTTATCAGTTATAAGATCTGAAAATATTTTATCCCATTCTATTTGTCTTTTCACTTTCTTGATGGTATCATTTGTACACATTAATTTTGGTGTGGTCAAATTTCTATTTTTATCTTTTATTGTTTATGCTTTTGGTATCATATCTAAGACACAATTGCTGAAACTGAGGTCATGAAAACAATAAAACAGTGTTTTGTTTGGAAAATTTTAAGTTCTGGTTTTATATTTGGGTCTATGGCACATTTTGAGTTAACTATTGAATAGGTGGTAGGTAGGGGTCCAATCTTACTAATTTAAATGGGGGTAACTGGTTTTCTTAGCACCCTTTGTTGAAAAGACTATTCTTTCCCCCATTGAACTATCTTGATACCCTTGTAGAAAATCAGTTAACCACAGATGGATGAATTTATTTCTGTATTCTCAATTATAGTCCACTTATCTATGTCTGTCCTTATGGTAATACCATACTGTCTTGATTACAAGTTAAGTTTTCCTTTCATGACATTTAACACAATTTATTGTATACATTTGTTTTGTCAGTATACAGCATATAAGAAGTTAGCTTCATCCCTAATCCTATTAGATTTAAAATTTTTGTTATGTTTTTAATTTTTATTGAAATATCATTGATTTACAATGTTGTGTTTGTTTCAGGTATACAGCAAAATAATTCCATCCTATATCTATATCTACACAGTTTCCTTTATAGGTTATTACAAGATATTGAGTATGGTTCCTTGAGCTATACAGTAAGTCCTTGTTGATTATCTATTTTATATATAGTAGTATGTGTATTTTGAACCCAAACTCCCAATTTATCCCCCCTTCCTTTTTGCTAGCCATGTTTGTTTCATATGTCTGTGAGTCTATTTCTGTTTTGTAAGTAAGTTTATTTGATCATTTTTTATATTCCACATATAAGTGGTATCATACAAGTTAAGTTTTGAAATTGGAAGTGTGAATCCTCCACCTTTGTTTTTTAAAGTTGTTTTTGACAATGTGAAATCTCTTGTAATTTTATATGAATTTTAGAATCAGTTTTTCTGTTTATGTAAAGAAAGAAGCCTTTGGGATTCTTTGGTGGAGATGTCATTGAATTTGTAGATCACTTTAGGGAGTATTGTCATGTTAACAATGTTCAGTTTTCCAATCAGTAAACTTGTCATGTCTTTCTATTTATTTAATTATTTGATTTTTTTAAGTAACATTTCATAGTTTTCAGTATACAAGTCTTACATTTCCTAGATGTGCTAGTCTGTTAAGGATACTATAACAAAATATCACCAACTGCTGATGTTTTTTCTGCTGCTGCTGATCAGTCTCTATGTCATGTCCAACTCTTTGGCAACCCCATGGACTGTAGTCTGCCAGACTCCTCTGTCCATGGGATTTCCCAGGCAAGAATACTGGAGTGGGGTGTCATTTCCTTCTCTGGGGAATCTTCCTGACCCAGGAATTGAACCCATGTCTCCTGCTTGGCAGGCAGATTCTTTACCACTGAGCTACCTAGAAAACCCACCACCAGCAGGGTGCCATATAAACAACAGAAATGTACTGCTGACAGTTCTGGAGGCTGGGACGTCTAAGATCAGCGTACCAGCATGGTTGCTTTCTTGTGAGGGCCCATGTCCTTGTTCATAGCCAGCATCTTCTCACTGTGTTCTCAATGGTAGTAGAGGGTAGAGGTCTCACAGGAATCTTTTTCATGTGGCACTGATCCCATTCGTAAAAGCTTCACTCTCATGATGTAAGCATCTTCTAAAGGGCCCATTTAGTAGTACCATCATGTGTGAGGCTTAGGGTGTCAGTGTATGAGTTTTGGGAGGACGCAAACATTCAGACCATATCACTTGATCAAATTTATTCCTAAATATTTTATTCTTTGTGATGTCATTGTAAATGAAATTGTTCTCTTAATTTGATTTTCTGATTGTTTATTGCTAGTGTATAGAAATTTATTTTCGTATATTCTTCTTATATTCTGAAACCTGACTGAACTCATTTATTAGCTTTAATAGTTTTCTAGCAAATTCCTTAAGATTTTCTATTTTTATCCCCAAATAGAGATGTTTCTACTTCTTTCTTTCCAATCATGGTGACTTTTATTTCTTTTTCTTGCCTTATTGTACTGACTAAAACCCCCAATACAATGTTGAACAGAAGTGGTAAGAGCAGACATCCTTTTGTTGTTTCTGGTTATAAGGGGAAATCCTTTAGTTTCTTACTGTTAAATATGAAGATAGCTGTGGGGTTTTCATAAATTAAGGCAGTTTCCTCCTATTCCTAGTTTGCTGAGTGTTTGTGCTGTGAAATTATTTTGGAATTTGTCATATGCTTTTACTGTCTTTTTTGAGATGACTGCTTGATTTTTATCCTTCACCTTATGAATATTGTATACTAATTGATTTTTATATGTTAAACCAACCTTGGATTCCTGGGTTAAATTCCAGTTTATGCTAACACTTCTTATATGTTGCTGAATTCAGTTTTCTAGTATGTTGTTAAGAATTTTTGCATCTATATTCATAAGGGAATATAATTTTCTTTTCTGGTGATACCTTTGAGTGGTTTTGAAAGTAGGGTTACTAGCTTCACAGAATGAGTTGTAAAGTGTTTTCCTCTTCTTTTATTTTATTTTTTTGGAAGGGCTTAATAAGAATTTGTGTAAACATGTAAATGTTTAGGAGAATGTAATAGTGAAGTCATCCGGTCCTGGACTTTTCTTTGTTGGGTGTTTTGGGATCAGAGGATTTATAGGCAAAGAGGACAGGAAGATATACTGGATATTGACTGTTTTTTTCAGAAACAAAAAGCCAAAGTAGCTGGAACTGAAGTCATTCCTCATTGCCTGCATGTTGAAATTTAATCTCTTTAGCTTGGTTCATTACTCTTCCTAATGGGGAACTTGCTTAACCTCTCCAACCTCATTCATCTCTTGTCACTACTTCTCTCATACTGTAAGCATCATCTATGCTGAACGAATGATAATAAGTTATTCTCTTCCAGGCACCATGTTAAGTCTGTAACACAATCTCAATTAGCCATTCACTTTCCCAGAAATTAAAGCCCTTCTTACTTCATGACTTTATCCACAAAGTTCCCACTCCCACAATCACTATGCCATTTGTTCATCCCTGCTGTATCCCTGCTTCAGTCTAGTGCAGTTACCAAACACCTACTCATGGTTTAAGACTCAACTCAAAAAAAAAGGACTCAAGTGTCACTGTCACTATAAAGACTTTTTAAAAACATTAAAATAGTCGTTATTTTATACAGTCAATGGGGTTTGGAAGACAATCTTTTTGTTGAAAATTGGGTACTAATTCTCTTTTTTTAAAAATTGCAGTATAGGTAATATATAATATTGTGTTAAAGAGTACAGCAAAGTGATTTAGTTTTATGTATTTTTTTCCAGATTATTTTCCATTATAGATTATTACAAGATATCAAATACATTTCCCTGTACTATACAGTCCTTGTTGCTTATCTATTTTATGTATAGTAGTTTGTATCTTTAATCTCATAATTTACCCCTTGCCCCATCCCTTTCTCCCCTTTGGTAACCATAAGTTTTTATTTCTATTTTTGTAAATCTGTCTCTGTTTTGTATATAGATTCATTTGTATTATTTTTTTAGATTTCACATAAGAGTGATACCATATAATGTTTGTCTTTCACTGTTTGACACTAAGTATAATATTCTCTAGGTCCCTCATGTTGTCGCAAATGTCAGTATTTCATTCTTTTGGTGGCTGAGTAATATTTCATTGTATGTATACATGTGTGTGTGTGTGTATGTGTGTGTGTGTACATACATGTAATCCAACATCTTCTTAAGTCAATCATCTGTAGCGGGGTCCTTGGGGTTTTTCCCATGTCTTGGCTATTGTAAATAGTGCTTCTATGAGGATGCATGCATCTTCTCTAATTGGAGTTTTCATCTTTTCCAGCTATATGCCCAGGAGTGGAATTGCTGTGATAACTCTATATTTAGTTTTTTTTTTTTTTGTGGAGAATGACATTTATTGCACTAGAAATGAAAAAAATATGTATTTTAGTATAATTTTGAAATTCCATATACACAGTTCAATTAAATTTTCTAGAACAGAAGTGATAAAAGAAGTCTTTTATCTGTAGCTTTTCATTATATATTATTATATTTATTTTTTTAAGGAAACTCCATACTGTTTTCCACAGTGATTGCAACAATTTACATTGCCACCAACAGTGTAGGAAGGTTTCCTTTTTTCCACACCCTCTCCAACATTTTTTATTTGTAGACTTATTGATGACAACCATTCTGACTAGTATGAGGTGATATCTCACTGCAGTTTTGATTTGCATTCCTCTAATATTAATAAGTAGTGTTGTCTTATTATTGGCCACCTGTATGTCTTTGGAGAAATATCTATTTACGTCTACCCATTTGTTGATTGCATTTTTTTTATATTGAGTTGTGTGAGCTATTTGATATTTTAGATATTATTCCCTTGTTGGGATTTACATATATTTTCTCCCATTCCATATGTTTTGATTTGTTGATTGTTTCCTTTGATCTTCAAAAGATTTTAAGTTTAATTAGGTCCCATTTGTCTATTTTTGCTTTTATTTCTTTTGCCTCAGGAGACTGACCTAAGAAAATATTACTGTGATTTATGGCCAATAATATTTTGCCTATGTTCCTTTTCTAGGAGTTTTATGATATCGTGTCTGGTATTTAGGTTGTTAACCCAATTTGAGTTTATTTTTGTATGTGATATGAGGATGTGTTCTAACTTCATTGATTTACATGAGGCTGTCCAACTTTCCCAGTAGCACTTTCTGAAGATACTGTCTTTTCTCCATTGTATATTCTTGCTTCCTTTGTTAAAGATTAATTGACCATGGGTGTGTAGGTTTATTTCTGGGCTCTCTATTCTGTTCCATTGATACATATGTCTGTTTTTGTGCCAATACCAGCTGTGTTGATTACTGTAGTTTTGTCATGTTGACTAAAGTCTAGAAGGATTATGTCTCCAGTTTTGTCCTTTTTCCTCAGGATTTCTTTGACAATTCTGGATCTTTTTTGGTTCCATATAAATTTTAGGATTATTTGTTCTAGTTCTGTGGACAATTTGATAGGGATTGCATTGATCCCTGGTGGCTCAGATAGTAAAGAATCCGCCTGCAATGTAGCAGACCTGGGTTCAATCCCTGCGTTGGGAAGATCCCCTGGAGAAGAGCATGGCAACCCACTCCAGTATTCTTGCCTGGAGAATCCGCATGGACAGAGGAGCCCGGCAGGCTACAGTCCATGGGGTCACAGAGTCAGGCACAACTTAGCGACTAAGCATTAAATCTGTATATAGCTTTGGGTAGTGTGGTCATTTTCATAATATTAATTCTTTCAGTCCAAGAGCAGGGGACTTCTTTTGCTTCTTTGAATCATGTTGATTTTCCTTTATCGGTGTTTTATAGTTTTCAGCATATTGGCCTTTCATCACCTTGGTTAAATTTGTTTCTGAGTATTTTATTTTTTGATGTGGTTTTAAACAGGATTTTTCAAGCTTTCTATTTCTGATTTTTTATTTTTAGTGTAAAGAAGCATAACAGATTCCTGTATATTAATCTTGTATCCTGCAACCTTGCTGAACTCCATTACTCTAACAATTTTTGTGTGGCTACTTCAGAGTTCTCTCTCTATGGTATCATGTCATCTGCAAACAGTGACAGTACTACCTCTTCCCTTCTGATTTGTATACCTTTTCTTTCTTTCTTTCTTTCTCTTTGTCTTATCACTATGACTAGGAATTCCAATACTATGTTGAACAGAAGTGGTGAGAGTGGGCATTCTTGTCTTGTTCCTAAACTTAGCAGGAAGGCTTTCAGCTTTTCACCTTTGAGTATTATGTTGGTTGTGGGTTTGTTATAAATGGCTTTCATTATGTTGAAATATGTTTCCTCTATACCCACTTTGGTGAGAGATTTTATCGTGAATAGATGTTGATTTTGTCAAATGCTTTTTCTGTGTCTGTTGAGACAATCCTGTGTTTTTTGTCTATCCTTTTGTTGATGTGGAGTATCACACTGATTGATTTGCATATGCTAAGCCATCCTTGCAACCCTGAAATGAATTCAGCTGGATTATGGTGTATGATCCTTATGTAATGTTGGATTCAGTATGCTAATATTTTGTTGAGGATTTTTGTATCTATCAAAATAAAGACTTTTTTACGTTCCCAAATAAAATATCAGTGAAGAGCATCTAGCAAATTTGAGTACTTTTTGTTAATCTGCTATTCTTGTGTACTATAAATAATTGATGGCAATAACCAAATTTGATTCATTTCTTTATCTCAAATCTAGTAGAGTGCCTGTCACATAGTAAGCATTCAACAAATATTTGTGAAACTAACAGACCAACCTAGCTATCTAGAATGGGTTTTTCTCCAGCATTGTATATAGCTGAGATGTTATTATGCTTCTCTGTGCTTCTCACAGCACCTGATATGATACTGATAAATGCTCATTGAAGTTAACTCAGCTGAATGACAATTTAATATTATAATTTCAGTAGCACATTTTGAACCCTTCAGTAAAAAGGCACCATAAAACTTCAAAGTAGCTATAGAAAATAGAGATGATAAAAATCTATTTGGATGACATTTTTTATTGAAAATACAGAAACAAATCTGTTGTGTTTTCAAACGTAATTACACTTGAATATTTTCAGTGTAATGGAGCTGTGTTTGGGGATTCTGGTTATCATCACAACATTACTTGATACTAGGGGAGGGGAAATTCATTTTAGAAGCTTTTCAGTGACAAGTTTTGTTTTCTGTATCTGGAAGCTATCCCCAGTGCTGTTTACTTAAATGTCATGGAATATGGAAAACTCAGTGTCATTGTAGGGTCCCCAGTGGGAGGAGCACATTTAGTATACTTTACATTCTCCCTCTGTCACAAGACAGGGAGCAATTAATAACAATACATCACTGCTACCTAAGTAAGGTCTGTGCTTTTTAGCATTAATATTTGGGGTTTAGTCAGAATTTTCCAGAGAAACAGAAATAATAGGATATATATGTATGAATCCATAGTGAAGAACAGGGAAGCCTGGCATGCTGCATCCATGGGGTCACAAAGAGTCAGACATGACTTAGAGATTGAACAACAGTATATATTTATATATCTGGAGGTTTTTTTTTTTTTAAGGAATTGACTCACATCATTATGGGAATTGGCAAATCCAAAGTTTGTAGGGCTGGCCGGGGGTTAGATACCCAGGCTAGATTGATAATACAGTCATAAGACTGAAATAGAAGGCTGGAAACTCAGGTAGGTGTTAATGCAGCAGCTTTGAGGCAGGATATTCTGGAAACCTGTTCTTGCTCTTAAAGCCTTTGACTGCTTAGATGAGGCCCAACTCACACTATTGGGGGTAATGTCCTTTACTTAAAGTCAACTGACTGTAGATGTTAACTACATCTACAAAACACCTCAGAGATGCATAGATCAGTGTTTGATTAAATATTGATTCTGTAGCTTAGCCAAGTTGATACATAAAGCAAATCATTAGAAAGTTCTTTGTCACTTGGGGCCTGCCTCTCTCCCATTTCACAACTTTGCATGCCTTTATATGCCCCATATCAGACTACTCCTCACACCCCACAGTTCCCTGCCTTCTGGTGCCTTTGCTGCCCACCCCATGCCCCCTCTAGAGTCTTTCTACTTCTCTATATCAGCTATCAGATTCCTCCTTTTTTCCCTTTAGACCCAATGCAAATACCCTTTGCCTTCACAAATCTTGGCCGCTTTCCTGTTTAGACATCATCTCTCCTTCTCTTAAACCCCCAACAGATTTCCTGGCAGTACAGTCAACCTTGGCTTCGTATTATTCTAAAATGTACTCACAGCAACCACCCTCCTCCCTGTGGCCCGAAGGAATCAAAAACCTCATGCTTTTTTGTTTTGTTTCAAATTTTTTATCATCTCTGTGGTGTATAGAGTTTTCTTTCATGTACCGATCTTTATACTTCCTCTGTCAGGCCCTGTGCTAACCACCCAGGTATGTAAAGATCAATTAGACAAGTTTTCAGCACTTTGAGAGTTTATAGCCCAGTAAGGAGAATGAATAAGTAACCTGTGGGTGTCCATAAGTATTTGTTGAACTGAATCACTTCCTGCTGTAGAGGTGTGATCACTTTCCCCTCAGTGTCTCCTAACCTTAATCCTCCTACATACAGACATTAGCCAGAGCAGACAGCCGGCCGGTAGTGGGCTGGAAATTCTGTCCTCATAAAACCTGTAAAGGAATATTGTGTGGTGTGATCTGAGGAGCATCAAAGCAGTCAATGAATTCAAAAATAGCTCTGTTGCTAAGATGTGTAATGCTTGATATACCACCATTGGGAATCCTCTCATTTGGGTTTGGAGTTATCCAATCTCCAAATATATCTGGGAGATATTACTTAATACATGATATCTCCTGATATCTCCTTCAAAATTCCTTTTTCTTCCTTCTTTAGCTCTGTATCATCTCCTTTAAGGAGATGGCCCTCCCTAACTGGCCCTCCCTGAAGACTCTCGCCACCTTGAGGAGTTAGGGGTTTCTCCTCTGGGTCCCCACAGCACTCTGCCTATTACAACATACATTTTCCATCCTTTGTTGTTCAGCTGTTTGTTATTTGCCCAAGCTGCCCACTAGACTGATCTCTTAAAGGGAAAAGAGGAAACTTCACCTCTGTTATCCCAACATTTAGCATAGTAGCAGACACACAGTGGGATGCTCTGGAAGGATTCCTGGTATGACTAAGTGGTTCTTTGGTAGAAAGAGCCCTGTGCACATCTAGAGGATAGGCTGGATGAAAGGGAATCAAAGGGCAAAGATAGAGGGCATTTAAGAAAAGAGTCCTTAAGGAAACCCCTTTAGTGCCTGGGGGCATCCTTGATCCTGCTTTTTGCTGTTGTCCACTTGTTGCTTTCATTCATGGATAAAGCATTTTGTGAATTAAACATGCTCTTTTCTTTTGTTCTATGAAACACAATCTAAAGCACTGTCAGCTGGCAGGGTGTTTTTCTCAAAGCATTTGTTGAGTGTAAAAGTGGCTACACATGCTTCACTTATAAAAGCAAAATACTTTCATTTCTGCTTGAATTGAGAACATAAACCTTTTCTCATGCTTGTCTCTCCCATCCTCCACCCTTTGCCTTTGCTCAAAGTATAAGCTAGTAAACATGGTCAACAAAGTATTTTTTTCCAAGTCCTCTGTGGCTACAAGAAACACAGACATATGCAAGTTTTCTCAAGTAATAGGGCTAGCATTTTTAAGGTGCATATAGATTGGAGCTGAAGCCAAGATGCCCTCAAAGTCTTACATTCTTATCTGTTTCTCTCTCATTAGCTGACTGAGCTCTATATTTCTCATGATGTCTCCTCTGTAGATATGCTCCATTTGCCTCTTGCTCCTCCTCCCCTACGCGTCTCTTCTCTTTTCTCATATCTACTGCATACCTATAATTTCTTTTCTTTCACAACTTCAAGTGACCAATCATGGCTACCCTAGATGCTGACTACCTTATGACGTTTAAGCTTCAAAAACATATGCCTCCCAATAGCCTCTGGTTCATAAAAAATTTTAATTTTTCCACAAATGTATTTTTCAAATTAATTTTTAGCAGATTTGATCCACAGATTGGTTAATTTCCCATAACGCAATCATGAGTCAGTCCTATATTGTAACTACCTGTCAGTTATTGTGTATGTGTGTGTGTCCAACTCTTTGGGACCACAGGGGCTATAGCCTGCCAGGCTCCTCTGTCCATGGAATTTTCCAGGCAAGAATACTGGTGTGATTTACCATTTCCTACTCCAGGAGATCTTCCCAACCCAGGGATCAAACCTGCATCTCTTGCGTCTCCTGAATTGGCAAGCAGATTCTTTACTACTGCCATCTGGGAAGCCCATCAGTTATTACCACTAGGTTATTTATTATATGTTTATGTTATAATATATATTATACTTCATTCTATTTGTATATTTATTTTAAAATATAAATGTAATATAGTTATTACTACTAGGGCAGAGTTAAATTTTCTCTTATTTTCCCCAGAAACTAGCACAATTCCTGGCACCCTATAGGTACTCCAGACATTGAATGCATGGATAAATGAGGCTCCTGACACCCTTGCTTCTCACTCACCTTCTTCTAATGCACCTTCAAAAAAGTAATCATTCCAGAACACCAATCAAACCATGATAGTCCCTGTTTAAAATTACGAATGACTTTTATCATTCAAATCAGTACGAGGGTATTTATTGCCTACTTCTCTAGCTTTATCTCCCCCCAACTCAATTTCTTGTCCTTATATTTTTACAAAGCCAAAGTCATTCATGAAATATGCTGTTCCATGTCTTGCCTTTGTACATGGAAGAATCAATAGAAATGCAAAGTATAGGACAGAGCGAGGAGGGTCTTGGAGATAGGTTGATAAGATATCTAAATGCTTTAGGAAAGGAAAGTGAAAGTTGCTCAGTTGTGTCCGACTCTTTGTGACCCCATAGACCATACAGTCCATGGAATTCTCCAGGCCAGAATACTGGAGTAAGTAGCTGTTCCCTTGTCCAGGAGATCTTCCTAACCAATGGATTGAACCCTGGTCTCTCTCATTGCACGTGACTTCTTTACCGCCATGGATTAAACCCAGGTCTCCGTCATTACAGGCAGATTCTTTACCAGCTGAGCCACCAGGGAAGACCAGGAATACTGGAGTGGGATTGTCCCAACCCAGGAGTTGAACCAAGGTCTCCTGCATTGTAGGTGAATTCATTACCAGCTGAGCTACCAAGGAAGCCCCTAAATGCTTTAACTAATGTATAAATCTCACAAAACTTACCACTGCCTTCTACATAATAAGCATTTGGTATGTTCTTATTAGAGTGGATTAAAAAGTGGCATTCATGTTTTTATCTTGCCTAAGATCCAGTAGGAATGAGTGAATGAAAGAAACCTAAAAGGATGAGTTCATTGGCACAGGAACAGTTTCATCTTTTCTCAAACTCAATAGCTATTATTGTGACTAACAAAGCGACTCTTATGAGTTGAACACTAACAAGAAGTAATGAGTGTTTATGATGTCATCATAAATATTTATAAAAGGGACATGATGCAGTGTTTTATGAGATGTAGATTATGAAAGGTTAGACTGTGAATGTTCATTTAAATTATGAAACACCTGAAACTTGTATAGTGTTTTCTGATTTACAGAGCACACTCACATTGATTATCTTATTTAAATTTCAATTTCTCAACCTCCATTGGACCCTTATCTTCAGAGTGTAAACATTCTATAATATTTCCATCCTTAAGGTTGCCTCTCTGGACCTCATATTCTCCATCAGAAACAATTGCTATGTTTCTTCTTTTTTACAGCAAAACCCATGAGCTGTGACTGTCTCCCTCTGCTTTCTCATCTGACATTCTCTCCTTAGTCAACTCAGATCTGATTTCCATTCCCACAACTCCACTGAAATTGCTTTTATTCAGAGAATTAGGAACCTATACCTTATCTGTTTACTCCCTCCTCTTCAAAACATTCTTCACTTGTCTTCAGACACAGTATATTGCCCTGGTTTTCTAACTACTCACTGGCTCATCCTCCTTCTTCATCTTGTCATAGTCTACACTTACTCCTAAGGTAATCTCAACCAAATCCTGGTTTTTAATATTGTCTGTAACCCACATTAATATCTTCAACCCAGTTTGCTCCTTAAGGTTCCAAATTTGTGTATCCAAGAGTCTTCTCAACTCTCTCTCTAGATAAGCATCTCAAGCTTGCATTTCTCAAGAAAAATTCTGGAAAATCCTGTTCTAGTACTAGTGCTCCCCTTCTTGAGAAGTGTACTAAATTCATCCAGGTGCCCTAGCCAACCATCTAGATGTCATTGTTAATGCCTCTTTCTTCAGGCCCAATATTTCATCAATCAGTGAGTCTTCACTGATTCTATCTTATGATGTTACATGCAATCTGACTACTTATTACCATCTCTGCCTCTACCAATCTAGGCAAAGCCAACATTATCACCAGCATGGACTTCTGAAATACCCTTCTAACGGGGCTCTCTGCTCCCTTTCTTTCCCCTAGTTATTCTGTTCTCCACTGAACTAACAGCCAAGGTAGTCGTTTTAAGTGTAAAACCACTCAGGATTCCTTTCTCATTCTATTTAAACTAATAAAAATAAATGAATAAATAAATAAATAAATAGGAAAAAAAAAAAAACCTCACAGTCTCTTTCAGAACCTATAATGTCTACTTCTTCCTTTCCAGGTTTACTTCTACCTTAAGATATTGGCACTTACTAGTCCTGTCTGGAATATTCTTTTACCACATTTTCCCATGATTCACTACCTGAATTCCTTCTGATTTTACTCAGTTATCCTCCCCCACAATCCATGTCCCTTAACTCACTTTTTTTTCCTTAATCACATACTTGTCAATATATAATATATTTGCCTAATTCATTATCACCCCTATATTTCTCAGTAGAACATCAGTCCAGGCATTGTATTATTTCAAGAGGCCCAACAAGTATTTGCTGAATGAGAGAATGAGACTCGAATATAAATCCTTTGATTAGAGATTGAGTACTTTTTTCCCTAACCCTAAAGAAAAGTGATCATCTTTGCATTTTTTGATATCTCCAGAATATTCTGAGGAAACATTTTGAGAACCTTGACTTCAGATTCTTCTAGATAAATGAGGATTCGTTGTATTAGTGCAATGATGTAATTGCAGTTTGGGTTGGTGTGGTGCAGGCTTGTGATAGGAATATCGGTAGCATTCCATTGGCTCAGTCCCCTCACACTAATGCTCCACTGTGTATATCTTTGCATAATGCCAAAAGTGGCAGGAAAAAAAGCACCTTTCTAAGAATTCTTAGATTTAAAATTTTGACACTAGGTACAGTGTATTATTTCCACGTTACAGATGTAAACCTTTCTCTAAGTTACAGAGAAATTAAATTGTTTGTTACCTGTTAATTGGAAAAATGTGATTTGAATTTAGATCTGTGGGTATCTGACTACTGCCCCCTCCTCTGTTGTCCACCACATTGCATTGCCACAGCTCTCTACTCCTCTAAAGGAGCTAGCACAGAGCCAATACTTTAACACCGGCACAGTCTGCTTAGGGATTTGTTATTGCTGGTATTCGTTTGCTTTTTGAGGGAGACAAGTATCGAGTATAGTTATAGAGAAAAATTTCTAGCTATCCAAGTGGCCCCACACAAACCTCTGCTTAAGTTTCTTTATTTGCAAAATGACCAAGTTGGATTCGGTGACCTCTGAGATAATTTTTTTCTCATGGAAAATTTTCTAAAGATCTTAGTGCCTCTGAAGATCTAATTATACTGACTGTGCCTCTGAGATTTATTTAAATATGAAAACAAAGAACCATCAAGAGGAGGTTCTCCATTAGCCTTCATGATCAGAAGCCAAGTTGGCTTCCAGCCCTCCAGCAATAACTCCAGAATGGTGCTGTCAGAACATCAATATGTTATTATTTCCAGATCAGAGTCCTATCCTAAAGTACACATGTGCACTGTCAGGAAGGAACTTAAAAATATCCAGGTACATCGGATCTTTTGAAAGATGAAAGACCCAGTTCTTTTCTTTTCTTGAAAATTATACTACATACTCCCAAATCATAAAAACACATTATTTTGGAATGGTTCCTCTGAGTACCTTTCTTGGCATTCAAATTGGGTGCTTGACAACCCCCACAGAACATCTGGAGCTCTCTAAGTGACCACACTGAGAGGTGAAATCAGTGTGGTGAAGCTCATTTCAGCACAGACATGCACAAACAGGCACAGGTGTGAAAACTTGAGCAGAAACACACACACACACATGCACACAGAGTGGCCTTTGTTTTCTTTGGAATCTGTTCTTAGACTGGGAAATTGTCTCCTGTGGACGCCTTTGATATCAGCCAAGTCTAAAGTATTGGGATCATCTTACTCTGAGTGTATTTGTAGCTTAACACTCTATTCTTTGAATAAGAAAATCAGTTCATGTTTTTAGAATCTTTTTGCTAAAGAGATTTGCTACAGAAACTCAAATTATTTTTCAATTCATATTTATATAGTCTTTTATTGTTTACCAAGGGTTTGCATTGCAAACTAAGTTATCTACCAAACCTGTGAAGGTGGTGGTACTATTATGTATGTGCTGTGCTTAGTCACTCAATTGTGTCCGACTCTTTGCAATCCCATGAACTATAGAGCGCGAGGCTCCTCTGTCCATGAGGATTCTCCTGGCAAGGATACTGGAGTGAGTTGCCATGCCCTCCTCCAGGGGATCTTCCCAACCCAGAGATGAACCCAGGTGTCCCACATTGCAGGTTTCTTTACCATCTGAGCCATCAGGGAAGCCCCACTATTAAAGATGAAGACTCTGATGGTATCCATGACTCATCCTGGGACATATAGCTAATAAATGGTGGAGCTTCTGATAGCACAGAGCAAGAGCTTTAAAGCCAAGTATATCCAGGCTGGATTCCTAAGTTCTCACAGTGGTTATATGACCTCCAGTGGGTAACTTCATCTCTTGCATCTTTGATTCCATTATCTTAAAAATGGAGTTAATGATATCAAAATTACATAAGCTTCTTTGGAGAATTAAATAAGAAACCATATAAAGCCCTTAACACTCATCACTGCCAATGTGGGTACTTATCAATGCCAAGTAGGTCTTCATCATATGACTCTAGTTTTAATCCAAGAGCTTTTACTGCTGAGAAAAACAGTGCTCTAGTCAGAGTTGGAATCATGGGGGCCTTTGTAATCTCCACACTTTTATTGCATTGAATGGTCAGGGCTGAGGTGCTTTGAGACTCTAAGGATTTTCCACAGCCTCAGTTTACACTTAATTGAAAACTAATGCATGGGACAAGCTGTGCTGTCACAAAGTTCTTTAGTGCTAAGGTTCATGGACTTATCTACTTTGCATTCTGTCATTCTGGTGACACTTTAACATCACACACATGTAGACCCTAACCATCTGTGCTCCCAGGCAAGGGTAAGCAGCTGTTCCATAGTCTGTTGATGCTCCCATCTGGGATTAGTATCTAACAGAGCAGGTACATTTTGTTAGAACATAAATCAGACCTCAGATAAACCAACTAGTTTCCCTCTGTTCTGTGACTATAGATCTCAGCTTGCTGCCCAATCTATCCTGGTTTCTGGTCACAGTGCATGGATGATGTGGTGCTGGACCCAAGGTAAACTGAGAAATGACTCAAGGTTTACTAGTAATTAGGATAATGGATAGATGAATTACCTATTGTGTTCCTGTTTGTGAGACACAGAAGACCCAGTTCAACATAACTTGAAGTCAGTTAGCCATACTGTAGTTATGGGTAATTTATCGAACTTCTCATGGTTTCAGTTTTCAATATTTTAAATGGAGGTAATAATATGGAGATGTTATATGGATTAAATGACAATAAGTTCAAAGTGCTTACGTAACCCAGTGTTTGTCATACAGTAAATAGTCAGTGAATATGAACCATTTTTATTGCTATTGATTTTCTTGTTGAGGCTCAGAAGCAAAACACAACTTCCCATATTTATAATCACCATGAAAATTTTTTCAAGCAGTTTATTTATAAGCATTCTCAAGAACTATAATTTCTTACTAGAAGGGCACAACTTTTAAGTAAAATAAAAATTGTGCTCAAATTTCTTTACCGCTTCCTACTAGCTAAAGGATTGAGCAACTTAATTCTCCGTGAGATTAATCTGCATAATGGAATTAACAATACCTTCCTCAAATGGTATTGTGAGTGGTAGATAAGATTGCTTGGGTGGCAATACCTAGCATATGCCTGATACACTGATGTTTGTTGAGACTGGATCTGGATCTCAGTTTCCTTATCTATAAAAGGAAAATTAGATATTTACCCCCAGAAGACTGTAATGAGGATTAAATGCAACAAAATATGTGAAAGCACTTTGTAAAACTCCAAAGTACAATGAAAAGGTATTATTTCATCATTATTATTAATCTCATTACTATCATTTAAAACAATAATACTATTACTAATATAAAAATAATAGTAAATAATTAATTATAATAAGTAATAATAATTATTGTTTATTACCACTGTTAATCATTATTGTTATTTTTACTATTTCTAGGTCAACTAGTATAGAGTCTTTTTTTCATATCAAATAAATCCTACCCATGTAAGGAGATGGCTTGAAAATAATTTTTCAAATTCTTTAGCCCACAAGATTTCATTCAGAGCCACATTTATTGAAAGATACTTGAACCAATAAAATCACATTTCAGTATGTAAAATTGTGAGTGAAATGCATTTTTTGGGTTTCCCTGGTGGCCCAGACGATGAAGCATCTGCCTGCAATGTGGGAGAACTGGGTTCAATCCCTGGGTTGGGAAGATCCTCTGGAGAAGGAAATGGCAACTCATTCCAGTACTCTTGCCTGGAAAATTCCATGGATGGAAGAGCCTGGTAGGCTACAGTCCATGGGATCGCAGAGTCGGACACGACTGAGCAGCTTCACTCTTTTTGAAATGATTTTTTAATGTCATTGAAAAAAACTAGTGAGGTTTAAAATTAGTGAAATAAAACTAGTGTGCCCTATTTAAGTACTTAAAACTGCCTAGCTGCCTTTCACACTTCAGATTTTCAGCACCAGTCTGGGAAGATCTGTACCAGGCACTGGTGCATGACTTATTACTGAATGAAAAACAGCCTGCCCAGGCAAAGTTGTTTGGTGTCTTTCATGCTATGAGCTGCTGATGGATGGCCTACATGTCTCAATGCTATCAGTTAACATTTTTTTCCCCTGTAGCTTTTCCTCCTTGTGAGCCTTAAGCACAAATTTTAAGATGTGTTGGTCTGTAAGTATGCAAGTCTCTGCCATTATTTTTCTTCCATTTATTTCCTGATGTAGCCCAGCCCCCTCAGCTGGAAACTGGGGTACACTCTATCACTAAGACATGCTTTAGTAGAAATCCAAAAGAAAGCCACTTTGCAGGCATAATCCTAGAGTAATGCATTTTGTATGTACATTCTTTTTTTCCCGTTGTGAGGAATTTCTACTACCAGTAGTTTAGCTTTTATGAAAAGATGAACAATCTCTGTTATAGGTAGCAGGGCTTCCTGCACTTGAAATACAGAGTCAGAGGATTTAGGTTTGGACTCTGGGATGTTCTAGCAGAATGACAGTGAGCTTAGTTTCTTCAACTTACTTGTGAATTCTTGTGTTGCCACTCTCATTAATTATGCCCTTGAGCTTCGCTGAGATCATGAACTTTTGTGCTTCCCGGGACATCATTAAGAAGAGGGAAGACAATTATTAGAATGGGAGAAAACATTTGCAAATTATATATCAGATAAAGAATTTATTTGCAGAAAATATGAAGAATTCTCACACATTAGCAAAGTAATGCTCAAAATTCTCCAAGCCAGGCTTCAACAGTATGTGAACCGTGAACTTTCAGATGTTCAAGCTGAATTTAGAAAACGCAGAGGAACCAGAGATCAAATTGCCAACATCTCCTAGATCATCGAAAAAGCAAGAAAGTTCCAGAAAAAACATCTACTTTTGCTTTATTGATTATGCCAAAGCCTTTGAATGTGTGGATCACACAAACTGTGGAAAATTCTTCAAGAGATGGGAATACCAGACCACCTGATCTCCCTCCTGAGAAATGTGTATGTAGGTCAAGAAGCAACAGTTAGAAATGGACATGGAACAACAGACTGGTTCCAAATAGGAAAAAGAGTACATCAAGGCTGTATATTGTCACCCTGCTTATTTAACTTATATGCAGAGTACATCATGAGAAATGCTGGGCTGGATCAAGCACAAGCTGGAATCAAGATTGCTATGAGAAATATCAATAACCTCAGATATGCAGATGACACCACCCTTATGGCAGAAAGTGAAGAACTAAAGAGCCTCTTGATGAAAGTGAAAGAGGAGAGTGAAAAAGTTGGCTTAAAGCTCAACATTCAGAAAACTAAGATCATGGCATCTAGTCCCATCACTTCATGGCAAATAGACGTGGAAACAATGGAAACAGTGACAGACTTTTTGGGGGCTCCAAAATCACTGCAGATAGCAACTGAAATTAAAAGACGCTTGCTCCTTGGAAGAAAAGCTATGACCAACCTAGACAGCATATTAAAAAGCAAAGACATTACTTTACCAACAAAGCTCCATCTAGTCAAAGCTATGGTTTTTCCAGTAGTCATATATGGATGTGAGAGTTGGACAGTAAAGAAACCTAGGCGCTGAAGAATTGATGCTTTTGAACTGTGTTAGAGAAGACTCTTGTGAGTCCTTTGGACAGCAAGGAGATCCAACCCATCAATCGTAAAGGAAATCAGTCCTGAATATTCATTGGAAGGATTCATGCTGAAGCTAAAACTGAAACTCCAATACTTTGGCCACCTGATGTGAAGAACCGACTCATTGGAAAATACCCTGATGCTAGGAAAGATTGAAGGTGGGAGGAGAAGGGGATGACAGAGGATGAGATGGTTGGATGGCATCACCGATGTGATGGACATGAGTTTGAGTAGGCTCCGGGAGTTGGTGATGGACAGGGAGCCCTGGTGTGCTGCAGTCCATGGGGTCATAAAGAGTTGGATGTGACTGAGCGACTGAACTGAACTTAAAACAACAATAAAAAGTCAAATAATCCAACTTGAAAACAGGCAAAGTATTTGAATAGACATTTTTCTAAAGAAAATGCACAAATGGCCAAAAACCACATGAAAATATGCTGATCATTATTTATTAGAAAAAGGCAAATCAAAACCACAGTGAGATACCTGTTCACACCCACTAAAATGGCGATAAAAAAGATAAGCAATAACAAATGTTACAGAGGATGTAGAGAAATTAGACTCCTCAGACATTTTTTTAAAAATTTTATTGAAATATAGTTGTTTTACAATGCTGTGTTTGTTCCAGGTGTATAGCAAAGTGATGCAGTTATACATACACAGACATATATCTATATTTATATCCTTTTTTAGATTCTTTTCCATTATACACTAATACAAGATATTGAATACAGTTGTCTGTGCTGTATAGTAGGTCCTTGTTGGTTGTCTACTCCACATATAGTAGTGTATATAATCCCAAACTCTTAATTTATTCTGCCTGTAAGTTTGTTTTTTGATTCTATTTCTGTTTTGTAAATAAATTCAACTCCACATTAAGTGCACATCATATATTTGCTGTTCTCTGTCTGACTTAAACTGCAATAATTTTGACTATTTCTAAGTCCATCCATTTTGCTACAAATGGCATTATTTCATCCCCTTATGGCTGAATAATATTCCATTGCATACATGTACCATACCTTCTTTATCCATCCCTCTACTGATGGACATTTAGGTTGCTTCCTTGTCTTGGCTATTGAAAAAAGTGCTGCTATGAACATTGGGGTGCATGTAGTTTTTCAAAGTATAGTTTTCTTCACATATATGCTCAGAAGTGGGATCTCTGGATCATACAATAGCTCTAGTTTTAGTTTTTAAGGAATTTCCATACTATTCTGCCTAATTGCTGCACCAATTTACATTCCCACCAATATAGCTGGGGAAGCTTCAGACATTCCTGATGACCCTGAAAAATGGTACAGCCATTTTGGAAATGATTTGAGTATTCCTCAAAATGTAAAGCATACAGTTATGATATGACTCAGCAATTTCACTCCTAGATATATCCAGAAAAAATGCAAGCATAGTTTTGCCCAAAAACTTTCATGTGAGTGTTCCTAGGAACATTATTGATACAAAATAGCCAAAAAGTGGAAACAAGAGAAATGGCAATCAACATATATTCATCTCTGTGATATGTGCATAAATGGAATATTTTTAGCAAAAAAGAGGAACAAAGTACTGATACATGCACACCATGAATGAACCTTAAAAACTTTATGGTATAAGTGAAAATAGTTACATATTATATGATTACAGTTACATGAAATTTTCAGAATAGGCAAGTCCCCAGAAACAGAAGGCTGGTTAGTGATTGCCAAGGGCTAGGGAGAGAGGTAAGTGGAGATGAGATTTCTTTTCAGTATGATGAAAATGTTCTAAAATTGGGTAATGGTGACGGTGGCACAACAGTGAATAAATTAAAAGATTTTGAATTGGACACTTGATAAAGTTGAATTTTATGGCATGTGAATTATATCTCAATAAAGCTGTTATTTAAAAAAATAAGGAACGTAAGTTTTTGGTAATCCTATGGAATTGAAACAGAATATAAGGTACCTTTCTTTTCTGTTTCTAAAAGTAAGAGCATAGTCTCTTGTGGTAGTTGTGGTGGTGAATTAGGCATATATCTTTCAAATTCCCCTTATCAAGTTTTACTAGATCAGCTCAGTTCAGTCACTCAGTCATGTCTGCCTCTTTGTGACCCCATGGACTGCAGCACACCAGGCCTCTCTGTCCATCACCAACTCCGGGAGCTTGCTCAAACTCATATCCATCAAGTCGGTGATGCCATCCAACCATCTCATCCTTTGGCGTTCCCTTCTCCTCCTGCCTTCAATCTTTCCCAGCATCAGGGTCTTTTCCAATGAGTCAGTTCTTCACATCAGGTGGCCAAAGTACTGGAGTTTCAGCTTCAGCATCAGTCCTTCCAATGAATATTTAGGACTGATTTCCTTTAGGACTGACTGGTTGGATCTCCTTGCAGTCCAAGGGACTCTCAAGAGTCTTCTCCAACACCACAGTTCAAAAGCATCAATTCTTCAGTGCTCAGCTTTCTTTACCGTCCAACTCTCACATCCATAGATGACTACTGGAAAAACCATAGCTTTGAACAGACAGATCTTTGTTGGCAAAGTAATGTCTCTGCTTTTTAATATGCTGTCTAGGTTTGTCATAGCTTTTCTTCCAAGGAGCAAGCATCTTTTAATTTCATGGCTGCAGTAACCATCTGCAGTGATTTTGAAGCCCAAGATAATAGTCTCTCACTGTTTCCATTGTTTCCCCATCTATTTGCCATGAAATGATGGGGCTGCCATGATCTTAGTTTTTTGAATGTTGTGTTTTAAGCCAGCCTTTTCACTCTCCTCTTTCATTATCATCAGAAGCTCTTTATTTCCTCTTTGCTTTCTGTTGTAAGGATAGTGTCATCTGCATTTCTGAGGTTATTGATATTTCTCCCTGCATTCTTGATTCCAGCTTGTGCTTCATCCAGTCTAGCCTTTGATAATTTTATATTTCCTGCATAATCTGAAAGCAATCCTTTTTAGCATTTTCAAAAGCCATCATGCTGTCTGATTGTTGAATAAACTACATTCCTCCATGCTGCTCTCTTCTGTTTAGTCCTTCTCAACAGTTATATTCCTCTCTAAACCACAAGAGAAAATAAAGGCTTTTCCTATAGGAGATCTACCGGAGCATTCATCCTGACCCAACATATATTTTCATAAAAATTTTCATAAAAATTTGTTTAATTATGAACTGGGCCAACTACCTTCTTTGTTGTTAGCTATAAGCTTGTGAATTAGCACTTGTTTTTATTCATTTATTAATGAATTCATTTTTCAACAAACATTAATTGAGCACCTGCTTTGTGCTAGGTAATAAAGTAGGTGCTGGCCGTGAACCATCAGGAATCTTGTTTCTCTTGGAGTCACACTGTAGTGGGAGGATACAGAGGATACAAACGTTAAACAAATTAGGCATGTGAGAAGCTGATGAATGCTGTGCACAAAAACAACAGCGCAAGGTAGAGAGAGTGCCAGGACTCGGGTGGTCAGGGTAGGTCTCGGTCACAAGGCCAAGAGAATACCCACTGAAAACTTCTTGAGACAGAGGCATACCTGACAAGTTTTAGGAACATCAAAGGGCCAGCACAAGTTCAGAGTGAGGAAGAGGGTGCCTAGTGAGCAGCAGGATTAGGAAGACCATGGGAATTTTATCTAAGCCCTTCTACACCATTGGAAGGGCTTTGACTCCCAATTGGAATAAAGGGGAACCAACTGAAAGGTGCTGGGCTGATGAATAATGTGACCTGAGTTAGGTTTTCAAAGAATTACCCTGACTACTGTTTTGACAATAGACTGTAGTGGGGCCAGGACACAAGAGGAAGTCTAGTGAGAAAACTGCTTTTCATGTTAAGCTTTGATCACCTGTGCATATATTTATATATGCTTATGTATGTATATTTATACCTTACATATAAAAATTTATATCTGTAGCTTCCTTGCATAAAATGAATTCTGTCTTAAGGTCAGCTTCTCTGAGACATAGTGAGGCTTGGGTAGTTGAAATGTGAAGGCAAATCTGAAGTAATGAAACCAAATAGCCCTTTAGAAGCACAGATTTAGTTAAAATACAGGATTATTAAAGGATGTTAAATAAAACTAAGTCTTATAATAAGAGACAAAGGGGAAGCCATGAAGACACGTCTCATCTCCTCATTTGATTGCAAACCAGTGTTTGTCGGTATGAGCCTTAGCCATGATCACATTCCACTTGGAGATCCAGAATGCTGAGATCCTTGTCTTTTCGGTTGAATGTCTTTGGGGTATAATTTGTCACTCTGGGAGGTGCCTTTAGTTCTTCAGTGTCTGAGGATTTTTGAACCTGTTACTGCTGTGCAGTGTTAATAATGATCCCAGTGGCAGTTAAGGTCTATTGTATCTGCTTAAAGGCCAGTCTTCCTGGGCCAGAGGTGGAAGTTTAAATAGCCACTAGTATGCTTAGAGCAGTCAGGGATGTTGATCCCAAACCTGGGCAAAATAGAATTTGTATTCCAGTCACACTGTTATTTCTTTGTGTAACATAGACATTTTCTTTGCTCTGTAATCTCCTGTGATGAAAAGGACTTATAATCTTTCCGGGGTTTTCGCCTTTGTTGTGGTTTAACATATGTCATTCAGGAAATCTGACCCTGTGTGTTAGGTGTTCTTTCATCATGCTCCGAATGGGCTGAACAACACAGAACGAGTCAGACAGGAGGTTTGATAGCTCCAAACGCAATGCAAAAGGTAGGAGAGAGGCTTGTATTTGATTAATCTGATCACTACCTCAGTTAAAAGAAAACCTGAAAACATGCTGATACATCACCAAGCATGGAGGAGACAATGCAAAATGAGAGAGAAAACAGAGGATACTGTTTAAAGGGAGATTTTTCAGCAATCTTAGCAACTCAGATGCTTTCCTTTTCTGAGGTAAATTGGAAGAAATGCTCCACGCACCACCATGGGAAGCTATCATTCACATGTGACTGCAGATCGATTTTCTCATTTGATATCTAAAGGAAACTACTGATGATGTTCCAGTTGAATGCTTACATGTTGATTGCTAAGTCATTTGTATTTATATCGAAAATGATATCTACTCTGCACTGGGAAGTGGCATGCCATCGGAAAGAAAATTAAAAGGACAAAGAGCTAAGCAATAGCTATGTGGCAGCAAGAACACAGGGAGATTAATGAAATTGAACTAAGTTCCTGAGTGCTGGGATCCTGAGAGAACCCCAGCCCTTCAGGATGTTGCATGTTGGAGATTCACCTCCTCCCCGGAGACATTCATGGATATGGTAGGTGTTGGTAATGTTGTGAGCAACAAACTTTATCTGACAGTTTAGAAATGGAGCTGGGACATGGTTTCATATTTAAAATCACTGAATAATAAGAAATCAAATATAAGCCAAAAGACTAAGGAAAATATTATGCTTTGTAAAATCATGTGGTTTTTTTTTAGAAAAAATAATGAGTACCTTCATATATTAAAAGTTCTCTACATTATCTTCTTTTATTTTTATTTTTTTAGGCTATAGGAGTAGATAGTGAATTGAGTGAAATTTTTCTATAAGAATAAATTATCTGTTTTCCCAGGCCATGGTAAAATTTGTGAATGATATCACTTAGAGAATCATTTTTCTCTACTTGAAGTTGAAAGTAGACTTTCTAAAAAGCTTTCCTTTATTAGACTCTTACAAAAAGAAATATAAGAAAATGAACAGGTACTAGAAATTGTAAAGGTTTTTTAACCATTCTCAAATATATATACTTTTATGTGACTAATGAATAGTCACAAGATTTTTTAAAATCTTGTTGTTTAGAGCTATGGGAAGAGGTAAACTACTTTGCATTGTTTATGTATTTCATTGTCTATGAACTGTGTCTTCATTTTGAGAGTTAAGACAGTAAGAAACATGGAATTCTGGGTACATGGGAATCAATGTGTATCACAAACTAGAACAAAACAGCACTTTATGTGATTTTTACACTGATTTTCCCTGGTGTCATCTCACAGCCCCATATCGACATATACATCAAAATAGAGAAATATGAACATACATTTTAAACATAGTCATTGCTTATTTGGGGATTTTATCTTCCAGCTCTCTGAATGCCAGGCTCTCCAGAAGACAGGAATTAGAGCTGGCATAATTTTTTGCCCAGTGCCCAGCATAGCCTCCAGGCAGTTCATTCAACAAATACATTTGATAAGTAAATCAGAGAAGAAAAATACTTTCAACTCTGAGCATAATTAGTTCTCATAAATCAGACCACAATTTTTCCTGATCATATTTTTATCCTACGGTCAGTTGAAAATTAAGGGGTCATAAAAGGAAAAGGAACTTAAGAGTTTTTAATCTTCCCATCAAAATGGAATTCAAAAGAGGTTTGGGTCAAAAAAGAACTTCTTTGACCCTATTTTAATATAACTTCAGTTGAAGGCAGTCATGAACTCTATGGGTATAACTTTAGTGGTCTGTAAAGAAATTTAAATGAGGTACTTTCTCAAAACTGGAAAATACTTGGTTAGACAGTTAAACAGGCTTCTTAATGCTTTCAGAGCTGTGATATACAACTAATGTCATTGTGAATTTCTAAAAGAGAATCTATTTGTAAAGGGAAAAAGTATTTTAAACTTATCTAACCACAAAACCTTTTTTGGGAGTGGTATGTGTTAGTCGGTCAGTCGTGACCGACTTTGCAACCCTATGGACTGTAGTCTGCGAGGCTCCCCTCTCCATGGGATTTCCCAGGCGAGAATACTGGAGTGGATGGCTGGGAGTGGAGCAAGCTACTAATATCTTAGTAGATCTCTGGGAAACAGTTTGCATGATGTGATATTGTTTCAATGAAATAAACACTGCCTAGAGAACCCATCAGTGTGGGTGAAAAATCTGAGCTTCATTGTTTACCAACTTTATGAGCTTGGGGCCTGTCTGAGCACTAATTTTCTTGTTTATAAATTGAGTTACAGTGCTTCCTTTGAAATGTTGTGACAGTTAAGTGGTGTGATGTGAATCACTTAACACCTTTCCTGGCACATATCTAGTACTCAATAAATGCTAAGTTACATTAAGAATAATATATGAAAAATATTATCAGTATTATGTGTCTGATTGCGATATTTAAATGAGATGAAAAGTACTTAGCGCAGGACCTGCAGTAAATAATTAGTTCAACAAATATAGGCCTTTTATCTCTTTATCTCATCACCTTATGTATTTATAAATTGGTGGTGTTTTGTTAAAAATCCAGTGGATTCCTTTTAGTTATGATATGCTGTTCAAATTAACTTTTAAAAAATTCCACTTAACTATTGATAGGGTTGATTCATTCATCTTTCCAGCATACATTTACTGAGCACTTACTATGCACCTAAGTACTGTACTAGGCTTCTGGGATCTAAAGTTGTGTGACCATCAGATAGAGAAAACCCTCAAAAAAAATCACTGTTTATAAATAAATATGTTAAAACAATAGTGTATGCTATAGCCTGCTTTGGCTTCACCTCGATCAGATGGAGGCATGAAGAAGGTGACTCATAACTGGAGTTCTGATGGCTAAGTAGGCCATAACTAGACAGAGTCGGAAGAAAGACCTTCTAGGCATAACACAGCTGAGCATGATTCATTTGGGGCAAAGCTGTTGTTGTTCCAAATCATAAGGGGAGTGGTTGCCTGAGACAATGTAGAAAAGACAGATAGGAGTAGATAAGCATTCATGATGACTTCAACTTTATCCTGAAATCTGTGAGGGACCATTAAGGGGCTTAAAGTAGGGAAGAACATAGGTCAGTGTGTGGGGCCAGTCTGGAGGCAGAGACTGATTCGAGTATTTTCTCTGAAAGCAAAGAGCACTCCTATAGAAGTAGAATCGTACTCGATTTTGTAGGAAAGAATTCAGTCAAGTGCTGCTAAACACACAAAACTCTATTTGTGTTTATAATAATCTTTGAGATGACCCAATGACTCAGTCAATTTGCAATGATAAAAATGGAACTCACAATTAAACTGTTCAACTGTACCTTGTAAAATGTTTCCAAGTTCAACACTAAAGGCTTGGAAAGTTGCATTGAGTACCCTTATAGGCCCTCTACCTGGTAAGATTTATCTCTTTTTATCAACTCCTTAAGAGTTAAGTGTAAAGTCATTTTTCTAGTTGAGCTTATTTGACTTACATAATTTTTTAGTTATTTTACTAACATCTTTTGCCCTATTGAGCTATAGTTAATGGTGAATTCAATGAGAAAATAAAATTGAGCTCTACATTTTCAGTTACATTTTCAATGTTTAATTATATGTACACATCACTTAAATGCACTAGAGGAACTAAACTTAAAGGAACCCTAGGGGAAAACCTTTAGATATAAGAAAATTATTTTTACAGTAAAATTACTGTCTAATTTATTTGTTTTATGTACACATATTTGTACTAGATGGTTCCTTAAAACAGGGCACATATATTTAATATGTTTAGTAGGTGGGATTATGGGCTTAACTTTAACCTGTGTTGGCTCCCAAAGTAATCATATTAGAAGCTAAGTTACAGATTTGTAAATGTTTCCAGAAATCAGTATTTGTTTCTTCTTTGAAACAATAGAAAATCTATAGAGCCTGACAGAGTGTATTTGTCACTGCTAAACACCAGACAGAAACTAATGTCCAAGAGCTGATTTTTGACAGCCATTAGGCTACAATTCTGTGTGCAATTATGTTGTGAAAGATACTCTTTTTTTTTTTTTTTTTTTAAAGCTCAGAGAAGGCTCTTTGCTTTAATTACCCAAAAGAAAAAAGTGTGCCGAAGACTGGGTCCCTGTGATGAAGTTATAACAAAAGTCAGTAAAATTTGAATTCAAATTCACAAAAATTCAAATACATTATGTTTTACTAGTAGTCACTGATAGGTACAGAGAACAGAGAAACTCATTTCAATCAACATAGTTTATTTAGCTGGAATATAAACACCCACGCCTTCTAAAAGTATATATTCATGATTTTTTTTTTCTGAGTTGTAGACATTATACTACTCCTGAGACTTTCACCATAGCAGTAGCAGTATGAGTGAATTTTGATAAGGAAAACTGTATATAATGTTTGAAGAATTACCTTACTTCTTCCTCCCTATGCTGTTTAAAGGAACCACATAACAGCATGCTCAGGCAAAAACACACATTTCTAAGTAAGACTAATTTATTGATCATCACATATTTGCTGTGCTCAACATGAAGCTAAGTGGTGGGGCTATGCAAGAAAAGTGTGAATGCATTTGCCTTAGATTTGGGGTAGAGAAATTTTTTTCCATGAAATCATGTCCTTGAAAAGTCAGTAGAGAAAAGTTCAAGAAGAAATGCCTTCTTATTTAGTATCAACAGCTATGTAGTACTTTGTATTATACACTGGTTGAAGGCAGATGGTTCAGTTATCAGTTTAGTAGAAGATCTAATATTACCCTGACAGTTGATTGCAGAAATGGATGTTAGCCTGCTCCTAAACGTTCCTCTATATCAGAAATGCAACTTCCTCTTTGATTGCATGATTGAATAAATGAATGCAAGGTTCTCTGAAGTGAAGATAGACTGAAGAAAAGCCTAAGACTGGAGACCACTGGCAAAGAAGCAGTCTGCTAATCTGATAGATAATGTCTTGAGAGGGTCCACTCTGCAAAACCACAGATCTGATACTGCAGTGGGACATGGCTTATGAGGACTTCCCGCTCTTAGACTACCCCCTGCCTTAAATTGCAATTCCCCAAAGGAATCTCTGTCCACTGTACCAGTCACAGTAACTTAGTCAGAGGGCTGACTTCCTTCTCAGAGTAACACAGTAATTTAATTTTCTTGTGATAATTAGAAGCTTGAAGAAAATAAACATCGTAACTAAACTCAACATCCAAATGATTATAGCACAGATAGAATTTTCAAAGATAATCAAGCTACAAAATTAGTATTTCTATCCAGGCTATTTGTATCACCTAATTAAAAGTTTGCTTTTGAATTGCCATGCCTGCCAAATTGGCTATTAGTTAAACAATGCCATTATATTTCACATAAAATAGTTTTATTTCAAGCATAGTCTTTCTTAAGTTTATGTCCAAACTTTGGTGCGGATTGTGTGCAAGGGAGCATCCAGTCATAGCTAACCTCGCAACTAATCTTTCTCTTCCTTATTACAGAATAAAACTGCATCCTGTCTTTAACTGTATATTCATTGAAGGTGTAACTTTATGCTCTGTCCTGGGTGGCCTGGTGATTCAATACTTACTAAGAATTTGTCTTTGCTAGTTCCTAACTTAGAGGAATTTGTCTTCCACTGAGACAGACATGTGTCTTCAATTAGAAGACAATCATAAATACCATAAAAGAGCTACAATGAAGCTCCATGCGGTCTTAGGAGAGCTAGCACAGTCTTCATAGAGAAGGTGATTGACCTTGGTCTGTTAGGATGACAAGAAGGCATTCCGGATACAGAGAAAAGCAAATCCAAAGGCATGAAGATAGATATGGGCATGACTGGCCCAGGGAAAGATAAAGTCTACACTATGGCTTATGTGTATTATTATATTTTTTCTCCATTTCTCCCACATCACCCACACCTCATGGGGGGATGGTGTGAACTTCATAAAGGCAGGGAATTTTGTGTTTGGTTAATGAATATATCCTACATGTGCAGAACAGTGTCTGAAGTGAAGTCGTTCAGTTGTGTCTGACTCTTTGCTACTCCGTGGTGTGTAGCCCACCAGGCTCCTCTGTTCATGGGATTTTCCAGGCAAGAATACTGGAGTGGGTTGCCATTTCCATCTCCAGGGGCTCTTCCCAACCCAGGGATTGAACCCAGGTCTCCCACATTGCAGGCAGATGCTTTAACCTCTGAGCCACCAAGTGTCTCAGTTCAGTTCAGTTCAGTTCAGTCGCTCAGTCGTGTCTGACTCTTTGCGACCCCATGAACTGCAGCACGCCAGGCCTCCCTGTCCATCACCAACTCCGGGAGTTTACTCAAACTCATGCCCATCGAGTCAGTGATCCCATCCAGCCATCTCATCCTCTGTCGTCCCCTTCTCCTCCTGCCCCCAATCCCTCCCAGCATCAGGGTCTTTTCCAATGAGTCAACTCTTTGCATGAGGTGGCCAAAGTACCAAGTGTCTAGCACATAGTAAATGGTTGATAAATGCTTAAACATTAAAGACTGCATGAATGTGTGTGTGTGTGTGTATGAGTTGTAATTGTGTGACTTGGGACTTAGGCATCTCCATGATTTCAAGTGACTCTGAAGAAACCAGCTTTGGTCTTTGATCTTCTTACCCCCTGGTGAATGCTTGACCTCAAGGAGGATTTTATTTTGAAACTAAAAGTCACTCTGTAACCTTTATTCTATAGCAACAGAGTTTTAAAGCCCTGAAAGAGCTTTTTTGTCATTGAGAAGTGTCAAAAGCTTCAGACAGGAATAAGTCAAGTTTAGGCTTGTGTCTATAGCATGTTGAAGCCAGATAATAAATATTCAGGCTCTGTGACATTTTAGGAAACCTTGTTCAAAAATGCTTAGTGTAGGCCTATGGTGTTGACTTCTAAGTAAGTAAGAGGAATGCCCTGTGGCCTTTCTTAATGGTGGGGTATGCTGATGGCTCAGTAAGCAAAGCTTTGAAAGAGTTGTCACAAGCTTCAGTAGGCATTCTTGCTGTGAAAAATCCAAAATATTTAGTCATATAGTTAAAAATAACTTTCTATGCTACAAAGAACCAGTCTTGGAATTACAATTCAGACTTTAAAACACTATAACGTCTCATCACAATGCCTACAATTACTTTTTAAGACAGTAAAAGAAAGAGATGATCTATGCATCTCTTATTCTCTTATTTGTTATTCATTATAGTGACATATTCTGAAATTACCATGTAACGGTTTTCCCTGTCCTCCCCAAAAAACTTGAAATAAAATACTATAGTATATCACTTAGAAATATTAAATATTTGTGTGCTCAGTTGTTCTGTTGTGTCCACCTCTTTGCAACCCCATGAACTATAGCCCACCAGACTCCTCTGTCCATGAGATTTTCCATGCAAAAATACTGGAGTGAGATGCCATTTCCTTCTCCAGGGATTAAATATTTACTCTATGCCAGTTTAGGATACTTTTATACGTAGTTATTTATTCTTCATAATAAACCATGAGATAAGCTGTCATCCCTTCTTACAGATTAAATGCTGAGGCTTCTGTGTGTGTGCCTAGTCACTCAGTTGTGTCCAGCTCTTTGTGACCCCATGGACTATAGCCCACCAGGCCCCTTTGTTCATGGGATTCTCCAGGTAGGAATTCTGGAGTGGGTAGCCATTTCCTTCTCCAAAGGATCTTCCCAACCCAGGGATGAACCCAGGTCTCCTGCTTTGCCGGCAGATTCTTTACCATCTGAGCCATCAGGGAAGCTCCCTGAGGCTTGGATAGTATTAATTTGCCCATTTACATGGAACATCTTCTAAGCAGAATTTGAATACAAATTCTATTCTGTATAACTTTAAAACTCTTACTCTTTATATCACATATTAAAGACAATTTATATAAGTATTGATTTCTTGATGGCTAATGGCATTGCTTTTAATTTAATTTATAAATTTATAAATATTTGCATTTTATTTAATGAATATATTTAAATTCTTTTGTGGCTTTTATTAACAGAAAAACAATATCTGTTCCCCAGTTTACTTAGCATATTTGGTACTTTTGACTGAAAATATTTTAATTGCTTACCAGAGCAACAGTCCACAAATTTTTATGGTACTCATACTGTGGACAAGAAGGTGCTATATAGGTATACTGTGTGCTGAAACTGATGTAAATAAGGGAAAGATCCCTCCAAGACCTTATATTTGTTTGGAAGATGAAGCATATATGCTCAATAACCTAGTTTCTGCCTGTCAATAACCTGTCAGAAAAAATCCAGTTTCATTTTTTACTGCTTTGATTAATTCAAAGTCACTGATTCATTAGTGTTTGCCAACCTTACCAGGGAAACTCACCCTGTGTATTTTTTTAAATATCAAAATAGCATCAAATGGTGAATTGGTCAATGCCAGACTATATAGGTATCTGCTCTGCCTACTTATTCTTTTCTTTTTTAACTGCACTTTGTATTAGTGAGACAAAGACAGTGAGACTGGACTTTGTATTAGAACACAGAATACAGTGGAGGCTAGGATCTGCATACTGAAACAAGCTGCATGGAGACGACCCAGTAGTATGGCATGAGAGTGAGATCTCGCCAGTGACAAAAAGGGCCATCCCTCGTGGTCACACACCAAAATGTGTTAGAAGGAAAGAAGCATACCATAGCAGATGCTCAATAAAAATAAACGAATCTGTTTGTTCACCATTAAATTTGCAAAGTCTAGGATGACACGGTTGTCAATCAATATTTGCTGAATGAATGAGTAAATGATCAAGGATGCTCAGATCATTTGGATACCAGTAGTTGTCAGTGAATGATTAATTAACTTCCTTCACAGACTGTTATGGACTTTGATCTCTGGCATCACTGCAATTCCTAGATTGAAATGGTAAGCTATACTATTCTTTAGAAGAACTGGGGACACTCAGAGTGTGTGGATTTTGAATCTGAATCTGATTCTCGAACTTCTAGTATCCTTTCTCATGGCTGCAGAATCCAGTACCTGTTTCCTCAATCAAAACAACATCTGGGGGAAAGAAATTGGACCTCATTGCCCAAGAGTCTCCCTAAAGATCCATCTTTGTTCTACAGGAAGAATTCTAAAATCTCTTCTTGTTAAAGACAGTCAACTGAAATGATAGATACTAATGTTTATTGATTCATTCAGAATTAAAAAAAAAAACAGGATGCCATTCTGTGCCTCGCTAGGAGATACATAGAAATAAACAATAGGTAGTCATTACTCTTCAGGACTCATACTTGGTTAGGGAATAAGAAGACATGTGAGCAAATGCATATCTTGCAATCTGGTTAAGTGTCTGTCATAATAAAAATGTGAAATAATAGGCATTAGATGGCAGCAAATATGGAAATATGAAATAGCACAGATAATTGTGAGAACTGAATGACACAAGTAAGAATTAAAGGTCCCATCAAGAGGATAAAGCTAGAAAATTAGTCAAGCTGCATAGCATATAGGATCTTCTGTGACTTGCACAATTTTTTTCCGTAAAAGCTTGGAGAAGTCATGGAAGTTTTTAAGCAGAGAGTGGCATGGCTAGATTGTTCTTTGAAACAGTGATTCCCAACCCTTTTGGCATCTGGGACCTGTTTTGTGGAAGACAGTGTTTCCATGGGCCGGGAGGAAGGGGTGACTTTCAGATGATTCAAGTGCATTACATTTATTGTGCACTTTCTTTCTATTATTATTACATCAGCTCCACCTCAGATCATTGGGTATTAGATGCTAGAGGTTGGACCCCTGCTTTAAAGAGATGGTCTTGTAAGTAAAGCTCAAAGCAAGGGAACTGGTTAGGAGTCTATGTGGTAATCCAGGCAAGAGATGATTATTACATAAACTAGGTCCTCTGTGGCCAGATAAAGAGAAAACCAATTCAAGAAAGGTAAAAGAGGTAGACGCCTCCAGGCTGGGAGACCACTTGCTTGTCCATGACCTTGGCAAGGTTCGACCTCTTGCTGATTAGGTCTGATTTCCCCCAGCTGTGAAAGAGCCCCACTCTGCTTTTATTGGTAATGGTAGAGATGATTAGATGGGAAGGTAAGAATGATTCTCAAGTTGCCAGCTTGGTTTACCCCAGGGCATTTTGTGTTATTTTCTGCGTGTGTGTGTGTGTGTTTTGATTGCCTAGCATAGTACTTGGCACTGAAGCACAATAATACACATTTTAAAGAAACATCTAAAAATAATCTCTATCACATTTAGAATCCTTACAAGATGTTTATTCATGTGTCATTTCATTTCATTATCATTTCGCAGATTGAGTCATTCAAGGACACGTATCTAGATGGAGCTGGGATATAAACCCACATCCACCAGGCCTTGGTGCCCATGTCATTACCATTATGCTGACTGAAAAGAATGGATACAGGGATGATGAATCTCATGGTGGGAGAAAATTTAGGGCTGGGTCAGTTAGGAAGCTCAACCTTGTAAATAGTATACAAGGTATTTGGTAGCTTTAGCTATTATTTATTGTCGGTTTCACAGCTAAATGAAGGAAAGGGGGTGGAAAAAAGAAACTTATTGTTGAAATCTAAATAATAAAGAACACTTTTGGTACATTATACTTGGGTAAGCGTGACTAATTGTCAAGGCATTTGTTATTCTAGCTAACCTAAATTCTTAGTGCTGGGCTAAACACACGTTCTCTTTTATAGTCCTTATTGAAATAGTCAGTATCCTGCATCATGGCCTTTCCTAGTTTTGGAATCTGTTATTAGGTTAGAGAAATATACATCATATAAAATATTACCTGGTGTGATGCTTCCCAGATAATGGCAGTTGCTGAAGAATATTGTATATTTCTTGGTTTGGGCCATTTTGACTTTCTAGACTAAATGGCTGTGAATCTCATTCAGTTTGATCACATCACCATAAGACTGACTTTGGTATTTTCTCCCTGACTTTTACCCCTAGTTTTCACTCTCATCCACTTTGCACTTATTTTTATCACCAGTATTGTGTTTGCCAACAAATTTTCCAGAAATCAAGGAGAAGCAGGTCAGCAGTCAGTTTTGTTTTCTTCCTTCTGGGGAGAGTGTTCTATGCCTAGCTCTTCTAAGTAACTTTGAAAACAAAAATCTGTTCTAAGGGTGTATATTGGTTAGATTTGCTAAGATTAGTCTTCGGTGTTGTTAGTAGTTTAAAGTTGTCTTCTTTAAAAAGAGAGAGCGAGAGACAGAGGGATAGAGAGAATGAAGACCTTTACTTTAAAACTATGTAATTAGATTAAGTGCTGTATTTTTTTCAGATTTCAATATGCTATTTTATATTCAGGCAAGGAAGACTATTCCTAAAAAGACACTCTTAAAAGTCAGGAAATAATATGTTGTGCTTAACAAACACAAGAGCAGTGGGCTTTGTTTTCTTCTTTTTGGTTTTATTTTGAATGTTTTTGAAAGAAATGTGAATTCACAGGATGCTGGTTTCCTTTCTGTGGGTGGTTCCCTTGGTTTTGTTGTTGTTGTTTTCTAAACAATAGTAAAGCTTTGCTATAGATAAATAGATAGATACACCTATGTTTTCTCCTGGATATCTGGACATTTCTTAGAAACTGGCTGAAGTTTATCATTCAGCTTTTGTTAGTATTCTCGAAAGAGTCCATAATTTGTTTTGAATTTTTTATACAAAAAATATATAGAGAATGATCTTTAATAAGCTGATAATTGAACCATTAAAGGAAAGAACTCTCATATTTAAATTAAATATTTTAGTAAACATTCTCTTGTTTAATTTAGTTTTAATTGCATTATTAATTGTCATGAACAAGATATTCCTAGGAAAAAGCTGAGCAGCTCATCTAATTGCAGCTTTTACTGCTTTGAATGATAAAGTGTCTTTGATTTGGTGCTGAGCCAAGAGGGGTTGGTTGATAATATCTGTCTCAGATGTCACCCTGGGAGAAAAGAATAAAACCTCAGTAGACTTGGTGCATTGCAGCTGTCTCCGCTGCTCCAATTTCTCTGCCCCATTGACGTCATTGTGAGGTTTCAAACTAGTCTATGGTGTCTAGTATACCTGCAGAAAAATGAAATGAAGGAACAGAAAAACACTGATTCAGAACCCAGCCCTCACTCCAAAGACATAGCTGTTGTATTTTCTCAGATGATGGGAAGACTTTTTTTCTCCTTCCCCGCATTTAAAAAAAAAATTATTAAAATGTCATCAGCTATCCAGAAATGTGGGAAAGCCTCAGATAAGGAATGTTGGATAAGCCCTTCTAAAATCAGATTATGTCTCAATGTCCAGGGTTTTGTCCATTTGTCCAGGGTTCTCAGATATCATAACCTGCATCCAGTTTGTCTCTACCATCAGGGATATCTAAAGCAGAAAGTGACCTGGGAAATGGCTTTCCTTGGAGGCAGGGCTGATCTAACTGCCCAGCTTAGTTCCAGCTCCCTGTCCTCTGGTCTCTCTTTATACATAGTCTTTTGTGTTGAGTTCTAAATGAGGGGTGACCAAAGATCATGATATGAGCACAGAGCACAGCTACTGTATTTTCTACGGAAAATGACAGATCTCGTTGTTATATTTTTTTAAATTAATATAGCAAAGAGAAAATATACAAGAGGAAGTAAAAGACAAAAAATAACCCTTTGGCAATTTTAAAGCTAGTTTGTCAGCTTAAAACATTAAATATATGATAACTCTAAGCCTCAAAATAATTTATTATAGGGAATCTTTTCTACATGCTGTAACATAGCAACTTAGAGACTGGCTGAGCATTAATGTTAAAAATATGTGTCCAGATGCTGGTTTGTTTCTTTTCTTGGCCAATCGGACTGCTGGCAGAAGGCGAATGCCCTCCATTTCCCTTCTTAGGCACACCTGTCCTCCTACTCCACTAGGAATGGCAAAGCAGGACTCAGAAGTACCAGGAAGTTTCCATTTCTTATTGAGCCAACAAGCTGCATGACATGCAGTTGGAAAAACAACTGAATCTCTATACAACATTGGAAGTTTACAAAACAGTCCTTCCATTTTTCATTTTAAGTCTGACAACCCTTTGAGGTTAATAATATTCAGTTTAGTCACTCAGTCGTGTCTGACTCTTTGTGACCCCGTGGACTGCAGCACACCAGGCCTCCCTGTCCATCACCAACTTTCGGAGTTTAGCCAAACTCATGTCCATTGAGTCAGTGATGCCATCCAACCATCGCATCCTCTGTCATCCCCTTCTTGTCCTGCCTTCGATCTTTCCCAGAGTCAGGATCTTTTCAATGAGTCGGCTCTTAACATCAGGTGGCCAAAGAATTGGAGTTTCAGTTTCAACATCAGTCCTTCCAATGAATATTTAGGACTGATTTCCTTTAGGATGGACTGGTTGGATCTTCTTGCTGTCCAAGGGACTCTCAAGAGTCTTCTCCAACACCACAGTTCAAAAACATCAGTTCTTCGGTGCTCAGCTTTCTTTATAGTCTAACTCTCATATCCATAGATGACTATTGGAAAAACCACAGCCTTGACTAGACAGACTTTTCTTGGCAAAGTAACGTCTCTGTTTTTTAATATGCTGTCTAGGTTGGTCACAACTTTTCTTCCAAGGATCAAGCATCTTTTAATTTCATGGCTGCAGTCACTATCTGTAGTGATTTTGGAGCCCCAAAATTAAAGTCTGTCACTGTTTCCATTGTTTCTCCATATTTGCCATGAAGTGATGGGACCGGATGCCATGAATCTTTGTTTTCTGAATGTTAAGCTTTAAGCCAACTTTTTCACTCTCCTCTTTCACTTTCATCAAGAGGCTCTTTAGTTCTTCTTCGCTTTCTGCCATAAGGGTGGTGTCACCTGCATATCTGAGGTTATTGATATTTCTCCCGGCAATCTTGATTCCAGCTTGTGCTTCATCCAGTGCAGCGATTCTCATGATGTACTCTGCATATAAGTTAAATAAGCAGGGTGACAATATATAGCCTTGACGTACTCCTTTCCCTATTTGGAACCAGTCTGTTTTTCCATGTCCAGTTCTAACTATTGCTTCCTGACCTGCATACAGGTTTCTCAGGAGGCAGGTCAAGTGGTCTGGTATTCTCATCTCTTTCCAAATTTTCCACAGTTTCTTGTGATCCACATAGTCAAAGGCTTTGGCATAGTCAATAAAGCAGGAATAGATGTTTTTTCTGGAACTCTCTTGCTTTTTTGATGATCCAGCGGATGTTGGCAATTTGATCTCTGGTTCCTCTGCCTTTTCTAAATCCAGCTTAATAATAATATAGTTGGCATCATTTTATAGATGAGGAGACAGCTTCAACCATGTTAAAAAGAAAAATAAAAGAATCTTGTCTGAGGTACTCATCTTGTAAAAGGCTAGGCTGAGATTGAAATCACAATTTTTGAAATTCTACCTTCATCCTCTGCTTTCCTTGTCATATGTGCAATGATATAGCGGTTTTTGATCCTATGGTGTCACTTTTGAAATCACTACAACTTGGCAGGTATATATTGACCATTTAGGGCTTCCCAGGTGGCACTACTGGTAAAGAACCTGCCTGCCTATGTAGGATACTTACAAGACATGGGTTTGGTTCCTGGGTCGGGAAGATTCCCTGGAGAACACTGCAACCCACTCCAGTTTTCTTGCTTGGAGAATTCCATGAACAGAAGAGTCTGGCAGGCTACGGTCAATGGGTTGCAAAGAGCCGAACACAATTTAAGTGACTTAGCATGAATGCTTTGACAATTTACCTTTTGTTTAAGGTAAAAGTTATGTAAGACATAGTTGTTGGCCTTAGGGAACTTAGAATATTGAGTATAAGACATGGATCCAAATATTACTAGGCAAAATAAGATAGCTATATAAGACAAAGTGATGTTATCTGATCAGTGTATCTGGAAGGAAGTAGCCTTTCACATAAATACCAAAAAACATGATATTTCCATAAATAAAGCTGGTGGGTGTGGCCATGTGGCCCAAGGGACCTGCATGAACAGAGTCAAATAGTCAAGATGGTCTGAGGATTGACAGGAATGATACAAAGGGTCTTATTTTGCAACTGAAGGCTGGGATCTCATCAAAGTTCAGTTGGAGTCATTAGTGATATACTTTAAATACCAGGGTGAGGAGCTTGTAATAATGAGACACTTGAATGCTTGCTGGACTGGATGAAGCACAAGCTGGAATCAAGATTGTTATGAGAAATATCAATAACCTCAGATATGAAGATGACACCATCCTTATGGCAGAAAGTGAAGAAGAACTAAAGAGCCTCTTGATGAAAGTGAAAGAGGATAGTGAAAAAGTTGGCTTAAAACTCAACATTCAGAATACAAAGATCATGGCATCCGGTCCCATCACTTCATGGCAAATAGATGGGGAAACAATGGAAACAGTGACAGACTTTAATTTTTTGGGCTCCAAAATCACTGCAGATGGTGACTGCAGCCATGAAGTTAAAAGACGCTTGCTCCTTGGAAGAAAAGTTATGACCAACCTAGACAGTTTATTAAAAAGCAGAGACATTACTTTACTGACAAAGGTCTGTCTAGTCAAGCTATGGTTTTTCCAGTAATCATGTATGGATGTGAGAGTTGAACTATAAAGAAAGCTAAGTGCCAAAGAATTGATGCTTGTGAACTATGGTGATGAAGGAGATTCTTGAGTCCCGTGGACAGCAAGAAGATCCAACCAGTCCATCCTAAAGGAAATCAGTCCAAAATATTCATTGGAAAGACTGATGTTGAAGCTGAAACTCCAATACTTTGGCCACCTGATGTTAAGAGCTGACTCATTTGAAAAGACCCTGATGCTGGGAAAGATTAAACACAGGAGGAAAAGGGGTTGACAGAGGATGAGATGGTTGAATGGCATCACCGACTCAATGGACATAAGTTTGAGTAAACTCCAGAAGTTGGTGTTGGACAGGGAGGCCTGGTGTGCTGCAGTCCATGGGGTTGCAAAGAGTCAGACACGACTGAACGACTGAACTGATACTGATACTGATACCTGAATGGTCTAGTGGTTTTCCCCACTTTCTTCAGTTTAAGTCTGAATTTGGCAATAAGGCGTTCATGATCTGAGCCACAGTCCACTCCCAGTTTTGTTTTTGCTGACTGTAGAGCTTCTCCATCTTTGGCTGCAAAGAATATAATCAATCTGATTTTGGTGTTGGCCATCTGGTGATGTCCATGTGTAGAATCTTCTCTTGTGTTGTTGGAAGAGGGTGTTTACTCTGACCAGGGCGTTCTCTTAGCAAAACTCTATTAGCTTTGCCCTGCTTCATTTCGTACTCCAAGGCCAAATTTTCCTGTTACTCCAGGTGTTTCTTGACTTCCTACTTTTGCATTCTAGTCCCCTATAATGAAAAGGACATCTTTTTTGTGTGTTAGTTCTAAAAGGTCTTGTAGTTCTTCATAGAACCATTCAGCTTCAGCTTCTTCAGCATTACTGGTCAGGATCACTGGACTTGGATTACTGTGATATTGAATGGTTTGCCTTGTTAATGAACAGAAATCATTCTGTCATTTTTGAGATTGCATCCAAGTACTGTATTTCGGACTCTTTTGTTTTCTATGATAGCTACTCCATTTCTTCTCAGAATCAAGTACTACATAAATATTATCAATATTATCAAGTTGTGAATTAGGTTTTTTAGTGTATATTTATTCTGATAAAGGGTTTCCCTGGTGGCTCGGTGGTAAAGAATCCATCTGTTAATGCAGGAGACATAGGAGATGAGGGTTCGATTTGTAGGTCAGGAAGATCCCGTGGAGGAGGAAATGGCAACCCACTCTCGTATTCTGACTTGGAAAACACTATGGACAGAGGAGCCTGGTGGGCTACAGTCCATAGGGTTGCAAAGAGTCTGGCACAACTTAGCCACTGAGTATGCACACACACATCTTCTTTGAGGTTATTTAGATGAGTGATAGAGCATAGGTGATTTGTCCTACATATCTAAAAGTCTCAGAACTTATTTATACTGCTGGTCTGTGGATTATATTAATATTACAAGTAAGATGTTTTTACCATGTGTACTTAAAAATTAGCAGACATTAAGACTCTTACCTCACATCCAAGCAAATGTGAACCATATAATTAGGTTATTATCCGTTCAATAGAAACCCTGAGGATTTTGATAATGACCACCTTTAATGTCTGCCTTTTATCAAATGGGAATCCAGATGGAAACTGAAGTGAGGAATTGAGAACATTACCTGGATAATTATCTTTGAGGAACTGTGTTAGTAAAAGTAAGAGGATAATAAAATGGCCTTCTTATGTTGATAATTACCCCCAACAAATTACAGATTTACTGAAAAAGTTTTACCCAGCAAGTAGTTACTGATGTGCCAGGCGTGGTGCCTGGAATAATTGTCTTTCTCTCTCTCTCTCAGACTCTTATATTTTATAATCCTTTCTGTCCAACTGAATTAAGATGAAACAAATAAGAGACAAATTTGATCAGTGACTTCTTTTTGCCTATATAATTTTAGTTAAAAAAAGCTATTTAGGGATCATGAACCTCTATTGTCTTGTTGCTTAAAATTTAGACTCAACTGATACAATGGAATTTTCTGACAAGCCTTTCCAAATTCCTCCCACCGCTCTTCCCGATTGTCCCCCATCCTCTCAACCTGTACTGTCCTTTCTGCTCTCTCTGCCATGTCTCATTGTATTTATCTATTTGTTTCTTTTAACTCTAGACCGTGAAACCCTGGCAGAGCACATAGCTGTTTCCTTCCTTCTTATATCCATGGCACTTAGTAGAGCCTCTGACATAGGTTGGCTCCACGGGAAATGCAGAAATTGTCAGTTAAACTGGACTTTTGGCCCTGAAGACATGGATTTCATGGCTTTAGGGGAGGGGAGAGGAGGTTTTCCTAAGAGAGAGCTCTTTTAGATCTGTTATGCCTAATGGAAAGGCTGTGTCTCTCATCACCTCTCAGGGTAACTTTCTGAGGGTTGAAGTGTATGGGAATAATAGTAACAACAACAATAACAATAGCACCTGTAGTTTACTGAGCTCTTAGTGTTTGCAAGGCCTGTACTAAGCATTTAACACATTATAATAATATCTTGGTCAACCTAGGTATATCTTCATTTTACAAAAGGGGAAACAAACAGGTTAAACTACTTGTCCAAGGCCACAGAAACATTAGCTGTTGGAAAAGTTAAGATTAACCTGTTTTTCTGCCTCTAAAGCGTACTCTTAAAGGGGGAAATTGGCTAGTGAGCATCAATCAAATCCATTAAAGAAGATATGGATTTGATATGGATTTTACAGAATATGGTAATTACATATGAATGGAATGACTTACGTATATGTCAGTGCAAGAAGATACATGATTTTTTAAAATTTATTTATATTGGAATATAGTTGATTATGTTGTATTAGTTTCAGGTATATAGCAAAGTGATTCAATTATACATATACGTGTATGTATTCTTTTTCAAATTCTTTTCCCACTTAGGTTATTACAGAACATTGAGCAGAGTTCCCTTTACTGTACAGTAGATCCTTGTAGGCTATCTATTTTAAATATAGTATGTGTACATGTCAATCTCAAACTCCCAATCTGTCCCCCCACAAAGAGAAAAGTCAGATGTTTCCACAACAAAGGAATTTCAAGTTGTCTTGTCTTTTAGCATTTGGATATATTTGGAAACATGATTGTTTTTAAACTTTCCTTTGGTTCTTTCAAGATGAAAAATATGCTTTTAAAAACAGACACTTATAGGGAGTCAAAAGACTTGAATTCTGATCTCAGCTTTGTATTCTGCTAACCTGTGTGATCCTGCACTAATGATTTAAAGAGTCTGATCCTGTTTCTTTGCTGTTGAATAAATGAACTGGGTGGAGTCATACCTTGGATTCATCATATCCCATATCTTCCTCTGCTATGCTTGGTTTGCTTCTGAGCAACCTCTGAAACTCAATATCAACTTAATTTGCTGACAAAAAACTTGTGGGGATATTTGTAAGGAGGATATTATTACTCAGAGCTTTATAATGACAATCTCCACTGGGGTTCTCCATGGTTTGGGGTGGAAATGAAATAATGAGTATGACAACATTTTATTAAATATTAGCACTTTCCTACATTAGGCATTTTAACCCTCATAAAAAATGATCAAAACAATTTTAAATTTTTTCTAGCTGACACTTGAAGGAAAACCATAAATTGTGATTACTGTTTATATGGAACTATTAGCAAAATGAAAGGGAGATGTTAGGTACTGTAACTTTAGCATCAAATGGTCTTTTGCCACAAAAAGATGCTTTCAGGGGCTGAAATCATCATAGTGATAGAGTTATAATGCTGAAAAGAACTTTGAGGAGCCATCTATCTGGTTCACCTTTCTGCCTGGGGCCATGTCATATTTGAGCTATAAAAAGAGATTAGAAATCATTTTTGTTTTTAAGGGTGATTCCATAACTTCCCCTGGTATCCTTCTCCAGTAACTGACAATCTCACCTGTCAGCAAATCATTTTTTAGAAGTAACCTAAATCTCTAGGGCTTCAGTTTGAATTAATTTTCTTCCATTCTTAGTGGTAAAACACAGCTGGCGTAATAACTCCTCATGTACATGAAGATTGTTATCAAGATGTTATTCTGCTCTCATCTGAAAGCCAAATTCCTTCAACCTTTTTTCATAAGTTCTTTTGCCTAACCCTTAATCACCTTCTTTTTACACATGTAAGCTCTCCCCAAGTCTTCATCTTCTTAGTTGTGAGTCCCAGGGTAAGGGTAATATATAACCACATATTTAGCATTTATACCTTGGGAATTGCTTAGCTGAAAGTCATGCATGAACTTGATAATTTGGATTTTGTTTCTAGTTAAGCTAACATATACTGAAAACTTTTCCTTTTAACATTTGAAAGGCAAAGCATTGTATTAAAGGCAACAGAAATTACAAGGGTGCACATTGCCTTAAAAATCTCAGATTTACAAAACCATAAACTAAAAACTAGTAAATTAAGAGTGACTGTTTTTAAAAAAATTTTTTGGCCATTTCCCCCACATCTGTATTCCCAAGCTAAACAGAAGTTTGATATAGTATGAGAAGAATAAACTGTGGTATCAACTTCAGTCTCAGTCCCTGGTGTAACTGGATTCAATGGGCAAGTATATTCTAACTTATAAGGTTTACTTACCTAGTATGTTACATATGATGATAATAATAAAAGTAGTGAATTCCTTGAAGGCTCAGACTGTTTCTTATTTTTTTTCTGTATCTCTCAGGCCTAGCCCAATTCATATTACTGACTAATGATCACTTAATGTTTGAATTTTACAGAAGAGTTGCTTATGAGAATTAAATGAGATTTATATATATGAAACTATTTTGTCAACTACTGAACTCTATATAACAGTGAGTCATTACTATTCATTTTTAAAGAGTCATTACTAGTAGTGAATTTTTAAAAAAAATTCAACTAAACTGATTTGTACTCATCTTTTCAGAACATTTCTGCTATCTGTGGTGTATCTTATAAAAATTTGATAAAGCTGTGTTTCCTGAAATGAATAATCAATAGTGCATAGCTTATTGGTTGGAGTTTAACCCTCAGTCTCTTCTAGTGAGAAATCTGAAAATGACAAATGAACTCAAAATGTGACTAAGGTGGCCTCCTGTAGCCAGCTTAGTCACCCTGGCACCAGAACAGAGCTACTCTGAAAAATTTATAGTTTTCTAGGGGTCCTGTGATCACTTCCCAGGTGGCTCAGTGGTAAAGAATCCACCTGCCAACCCAGGAGCTGCAGGAGATGCAGGTTCGATCTCTGGGTAGGGGAGATTCCCTGGAGAAGGAAATGGCAACCCACTCCAATATTTTTGCCTGGGAAACCCCATGGACAGAGGAGCCTGGTGGACTATAGTATAGGGGGTCGCAAAAGTTGTCCGTGACCTTCTGTACATTTCCCTATGTAGGAAAGAATATTAGTGATATCATTGACTGACAAAATCACCTAAAGGTTTAAATAACATTGTTTTGTTTATTAACAGCATTAAAGGAGTCTTTTAGGTACTTCACCTTCTTCTATGGGGAACATTGACAGAGGACCAGAGGAGTCATATAGAGAAAATTTTTATGTCAGAGACTTAAAAGTTTGACCATAGTTAGATCTTTCTAAAGAGCAACTTCCTCTATCTTTATACTTGACTTACAAACATTTGACTCAACAAGCTTGTGCTTGTAAATCAAAGTGATTCAGGTTGAGATCCTAGCTCTGCCATGTAAGTAGACCCTTGGCAAAATTACCCAGATCTTTAATCTGTTTTCTTTTCTGTGAAATGAGAAGTACGTTACCAAGTTCTTAAGTCTCTTGGAACTATTGGATCTTGGGGAATTTCATTACTTTCTTCATTTCTGTTATCCTTCTCTTTTTCCTGTCTTGTTAGTAAGAATTGGTTAGTTAATATGACTTATAAAACTAGTACATTCAATGGATTTTAAAAGACCCCTGCAAGAAGAGGCTGAAACTTTGATAAAGCATTTTATTGAATTTCTTCCCGAGAGGGCTGTTGATCACTTGATAATGACACAAAGCCATGAAGCTCCAGGAATATGTTCTTTTTTGAGGAACTAAGTTTAAAAAAAAAATTATATAAAAGTGAAAATTGATTACAGCCTACCAAGGCCAAACAGTATGGGGAAAAAATTCTGGACTAAGAATAAGGAGGCCTACATTTGGAGCCAGCTTTGCCACAAATTAGATAACCTTGGACAAGTCACTTTTTTTTTTTTACTGGATCTTAATTACTTCATCTTTGAAATGAGAGAATTATATCCAAGGCCTTCCTGTATCAACAGACTAGGTACTGAGATTAAGACATTGTTACTCTTTCAAAGAGATACTGCCTAGAGCACTAAAGAGTTGAGGGTTGTTTTGCCATCACAACTTCAGACATGAAGGACTTCTGCAAAGTGGCATGTCCCTTAGGCTAGCACATCTCTGTAGGGAAAATATCAGGTGCCCCAGTCTGAGCACAAGAAGATTCTATAGGCAGTCCATCCCCTCACATTTGTTTTCTACTTGAAGATTGTACTATTTTGATTGGTAAGAAAGTTTATCACTAGTCAGAAATGTGGAAAGAACAATAACAACAAAAAGAACACTAAGCAGGAGTTCAAGGTAAAGAAAATGATAGAAAGAGGTTGAAAACCATATAAATCTGAAATCAGAAAAATAATTTACTCTGCTAAAGCAAATTTCAGAGATTGAAGTCTGAATCCGCTTTTTTGTTGCTGTAGTCTCTGTTGAATTTAGCAAATACAAATAACACTCTCAGTAATTTAATGTTAATGGAGCTGGAAGGATATAGATATTTGTGACTCTCCCATTTATGGCCTAAATTAGATCTCTTTATTTGGAATAAAAAATAAATTTGAAAATTGTATTTTTATTCTTTATCCATACTCTTCGCACTTGAAAATAGATCGTGTCTAATTGTATGCTTGGCCTAGAACCATATTTTTGGCCATAACAGATGATAAATCAACTCATTTCACCTATCCAAAGAAGCAAAATAATTTATAGATGTTAATATCTCATAGCTAGCAGCTGTCTTTCTTCCTGGTAAAGAGGGCAAGAAAATCAGCCAGACACACATCATGTTTATTGCTTTATAAGCAGAATATTCAGGAATGGTGTTTCTCACAGTAAAAATTAAATTGAAATATTCCACAGATATGCTACCTAAACTACAGTGAGGAAACTGTCTTTGCTCTTTTCCTGTTGCTGAAGAGGAAGGATACAAAACCTAAAGAGCTTTGGTTTCTTCAGAATCTGTTGTTTACGACTTGGAGTTCGTATTTTGTATAAATTAATTTTTTTCACTCAAAAGATTAAAATAAAGAAAAAACTAAAACTTAAGATTAAGGTAAACAAGAAATACATAGACAACATTTGGAATCCCTAACTACTCATCCTGAAAGTATTCAAAATGCACTAGCATTCGATTTGAGAAGGAAAAGGAAGACCCTACTGCTGTATATTTCTGTTCAAACTTTACTGCTGTTACACTGGAAGAGGAAGGAACAGGCTTCTGTTGGGTTGGCAAGTTAGTGTGCTTGAATGGAATCAAGAGAAGTGGGCCAAGGAAATCACACTGCTTTTAGGACTTTTCTTTGCAGAGAGCTTTTTTGGACCAAGTCCACAAGTGCTACAGTAAGTACTCAGTTACACGAAGAATGAGAGTGGAGACCAAGTAGGCTGTGGCTTTGTATTAATACACTATTAATGTTACTATCCTTAATTTGAATCTAGAGACCTAGTAGCAAACCAAGTGTCTAATATCCTGCAAGGAGCCTCAGGCCCCTTTCCTAGTGAGTCTTGAGAGTGAAAGGGAAGTCACTCAGTCATGTCCGACTCTTTGCGACCCCATGGACTGTAGCCCACCAGACTCCGCCATTCATGGAATTTTCTAGGCAAGAATACTGGAATGGGTTGCCATTTCCTTCTCCAGGGAATCTTCCCAACCTAGGGATCGAACCCGGGTCTCCTGTGTTGCGGGCAGACGCTTTATCGTCTGAGCCACCAGGGAATCCCAAGTCTTGGGTGTAGAGGTCATTAATTAAACCTTATCCAAAAATCCACTCTTCTGAGTGATTGCAAAATAGTTGCTGTTAGAATTCTGTATCTTAACTTTACACTCTCTCATCATGGTATTATTATTGATTTATCTGTTTTGTGTATGAAAGAAGCAGAAAAGTCATACAACTAGTAAGTGGCCCTTTCCAGTCACAGTTTCAAACCCTATTTTCTTGCATCTGTACCCTGTTGCCTTCCCTGTTATTTTTCTACATTCAGATAGGCTGAGTAGGGGCTTCCCAGGCAGTTCAGTGGTTAAAGACTCTGCACTTTCAATGCATCAGGGAGGTGGGTTCGATCCCTGATCAAAGAACTAAGACCCCACATTCTTCATGGCATGGTCAAAAAGAGAAATAGAGAGACTGAGTGACTCTGTTCTTCAAGACACAATAGTAATTAATATTTATCCTCCTGCTGGGCTCTTTTTAGATACATACAGTGACTGCAGGGGCAAAGGGGGATGGTGAGAAAGGGAGCTGAAGCTGAAGGAATCAGTTAATAAACTGTCATCTTCCAAGGACAGTGGTCCCTGGTGGCAGTAGTAAGGCTCCCAAATGGTTGGGCACAGTCACTTTGTTCCCAGAACCTCTGCCGTTCCTCACCGTGGCCTGTACTGCCTGCCATCCTCATACCTGTGTATTTTCTCTCTGGGGCCTCTTTTAATTTCCCCTTCCAATCCAGTTTCCTTCAGGGAAACTTTTAATATACCCCATACAAGTGAAATCTGCTTCTGGGTTAGGTTCAGATGACCTCCCAGAAGGTTTGTGTTTCAGGATCCCTGAATGTTCAGAAGCAGGAGTTGCTTGGCCTGGAACACAGATAGAACTTCTGGGAGCCATGCAGCCCAGCTCACATGACAGTATCTCCCACACATAGCCCAGTGACCAGAGAATAGTTGAGTCTAGTTACCCTGAGAAGAAAGTGAAGAGAGCAGGAAGAATGTAGAAGTCTTGGTCATGTTAGATGTATAATCATTTCCTAGCTTAAAAAATTTTTTTTGAGTGGGATAATAATAATCAATACTATGAAATGTGGATCATTTATTATGAAGACCTTCTTTCATTTTGCCAGCAGCTGACTTGGTTCAGCAATATGCTTGCTGGGCATCTCTTCACAGGTAAAGAGGTTGATTAGTTCCATAGCTGAGATCTGACCTAGGTAGTCCAAGTATGACTAGAGTCTACAGGGGGAACCTGTAGGGCAGAGAATGAGGAATTTCACAGGCTGTGTGATCCTCCATCTCAGGGCCTGGTTTTCATTTTATCTTTGAATTTCTCGTATATGAGTCTAAAACATGTAAAGTAAACTAAAGATGGGTTATAGGGCTAAATATGAGCAAGGTTCTCTATTATAGCATATTTTAGGATGGACTAATTAGACCACAGCTTACCCCTGCTACCCTTTAGCATTTTCTTGTTTGTATTTCTCAGACAAAACATGCAAGGCTGAGTTCACTTTTTGGTAAAGGATTACCAAGGTTTATAGTAAAAGGAGGTCTTACAATTTTTTTACCTATAAACTTTGCTGAAAAATAATAATGGAAATTAGTAAATAAGCATAATTTATGGGGCAAAAATTTATACATTTTCAATTTCTTTTTGAGATAAATGGAAGGGTAAAAGTTTTTTTTTACCAATTTTATTGAGAAATAATTGATATACATTGCTAGAAGTTGAGAGTGTACTGTTTGATTTACATATACTGTGAAAAAATTACTCCACTAGGTTCAGCTAGCTTCTAAAAATATTATTTTTATTTTTAGAATAATTTGTTTATAGTCATGTTATTACTTTATTACCAATAAATATTTAGTCTTGAGTGCTGTAATGTATTCTTAATAATATGTAGATTTGCAATGAGGTTGTTATAATATTTACTGATTAAAACTCAGCAACAAGATTAGAGCAAATGAAATGTTTCTTAGTGTAATATATGATGTTAGTCTTAAGAATTTAAAAACTAAACCCCAATTATTTACACAGATGGCATTTTGCTATCATAAATATTTATGAAACTATAGGTCACTGAAGATATACATTAATTTCCTGCCAGTGAAGACCAACAATTTAAGGCATATGAAAAACATTTCAAAAGAGAAATTTCTTATATTTTTAATAATAGCTTAACCCTGTTGCTGATCTTGTTACTGGCAAGAGTCTCAGAAACTGAATCAGAGTTTGGAGTTTCTAAATTTTTTAAAAATTACTAGGGAATATAGTCTGCTTAATTTCTTATATGATACACAATGGGGAGGGGGGGAAACCTAATCTAGGATGTCGTCCCAGTTGTAATGGTGAGTCATTCTCTGCAGCACTCATAATAATAGAGGAGTCTATTTTTTCCTGTTCTCTGAGCCTTGCACAATGAAGCCATGCAGAAATTATATAATTATTCCTCCTGGATGGATTTTCTTATTGGTTTGTAATTACAAAATACTCTTTGAGTACTTTTGTATCCTGAAATTAAGTCTTCAGCATGGCATGAAGAAACCATAAGGTTTGATCTCAGCTTGTTTATCCTCTTTGTATTTGATTTTACCAATTAACAGGGTAGCTTTCTAGGTGTTAAAATGTGACTTCTTTATCTTTTGTGTGGCTCAACTATTTAGACTAATTTTGAATAAAACCTAAGGGAAAACTCTTATTTTCACAGTCATATGGTATATTTTTCCTACTAATTATAACTCTTTCCTGTATAAATTAAATAGCCTATGTTGTTAATGTTCCATGCTCTCTAGGTGTGCCTCCTTCAGTATCTCCTGTCACTTTTGATCATTGCTCACGAATGGTTGCTAATCACTCCTGTTGTTTTCTCTGACAGGAGGCTTGAGAAGAAGTTCAGGTTCCTGTATACAAGCTATTATCAGTACTACTTTGCTCTCACCCTCCCTTTCCCCCACCCCAGCTAACAACTGTTAAGGGTGTGTTATGTCCCAGATGATAAGTGTGAAAAAATGAATGAATCCTCAGAAAATTCATGGTCTAGGTGGCACCTACTCCCAGTGAGCTTCTAACTAGCACCTGCCAGTTTCAGCTAGAGATGCCCGTGCAAGTTATTACTGAGAATAAGTGCTTAACTCCCTGAAGATTCTCCTGGAAAGATTCTGAAGGTAATTGTCATGGGTAGCTCTGATATTCTTTCTCTTCAGAAGATTCTCATTTCTTTGTATCGATACCTGTAGACATGGAGAGCCTAAAATATGCTTTGTCATAGTAAATTTATGGTTATAACCAGAGCCATATACAGTGCTTTCTCACTTCTCTAAAGTCATTCTAATTTTACAAAACAGGACTTATTCTGTATGTTGTTTAAAATAAAGCTATCAAAAATAACAAGTAGACTACAATGGATGGGTCCATTAAATAAATGCAGAGAAAACATGTTTAGTAATTACAAAATTATATTATGCTCAATGTTTTGACTGTATTGTCTCACTTAAAAATTCTCACAGCAACCATTTGAAGTGGGTGTTGTATGTACTTCCATTTACAGATGAAAATCTGAAGCTTGGGAAGGGAACTTGCATGCTCAAAGTTCTTACTTGGTAAATAGCAGTGGGCTAGGATTGTCTTGACTCCAAAGAACATGTTCCAACCCTGCATAGCTTCAGACTCACCAGAATTCTGTTATGCTCAATAGTGTATGCCAGATATGAATCCTCAGTCTCCTGTCATAAGTTTAGAACCTTTTTTCATGTGTTCCACAGATAGTGATAATTCAGTCTAATTATGCTTTCTTGCCCCACAGCAATCTACATGCAAGCAGTTGCTAATTCTGCTTTCCTCAGAAGTAAGCTAGTGTGTAGCTTTACCCAGAGCACCATGAATTCAATTCAGTAGTGCATAGAAACTGGAGTCTTGAGTTTCTACTGTGTGCTAGATAGTTTCAGGTTATCTCCTTTAATCCTCATTGTGAAATATGTGAGGATTTCAATACTCTAAAACCTGGGGTAAAGTAGTCAAGATTATAGCTGCAAAATGAAGGGAATGTCTTAGATTCATATTCAGCTGTTTGATTTCAAAATCTATACAAACTACGGTGTTAAATCAGAGCTTATGTTTACTATGGGCTTCTCCGGTGGCTCAGTAGTAAAGAATCTGCCTACAATGCAAGAGATGTAGGTTCAGTCCCTGGGTCAGGAGGATGCCCTGGAGAAAGAAATGGCAACCCACTCCAGTAGTCTTGCCTGAGAAATCCCACGGACAGAGGAGCCTGGTTGGCTATAGTCCATGGGGTCACAAAAGAGTTGGACATGACTTAGAGACTAAACAACAATGAAATGTTTACCACACATTTGTGTTTGTCCAGTTCATGAGTTTTCTCATCAACTTTGTTGAGATACAATTTATGTACAATTAAATGAGTATTTCTAAGACTGATGTATTTGATGAGACTTGAAAATTGTATGTATCATTGGAACCACCGCTCCTCTCAAGCTATACAACATTTCCATCATCCAGTATATTGCTTTGTGCTCCTTTAAAGTCTTTCCCTCCCCCTTACCTCAGGCTACCATTGATGTGATGGTTGTTAGTACAGATTAGTTTTTGCCAGTTCTAGAACTTTATGTAAAAGAAAATGTATAGTATATGCTCTCATGCAACGTAATATTGTGTGAGATTCACACATATGGTTGCATATATCAGTAGTGCATTGTTTATTACTAAATAGTGGTCCATTTTATTGATACATGATATTTTTTTCTTCCATTTGCCTGATGGTGGATAATATGGTTGTGTCTAATTAGGGACTATTACAAATCAAGCTGCTATGAATGTTCACATCTCAGGTTTATGGCCTCATGAGCTTCATTAATCCAAAAATATTTCTTGAACTCTACATGCATCTTGAGGGATGCTCTGATTGCCCTTCATATAAGCCCAACCTCATGGAACATAACATGGATTCCAGCCAATTTCTGAAACTCATGATTATTGTTGGCATTTTTTCTCACAGATTTTGGTTATGTATTTACACTGACTTCCATTTGCACTACAATGTGTTCTTCTGATTGATTGCATTGCTTTTAGGGTCAATGATCTTTTTACTTCCATGTGAGTGATATTTATCACTGTATCTATCAGTCAGGCTTCTTAGTTCCAAGATTCTGAAATCAATCTGGGCTCCCTTATAAAGTAGATGAATTTATGGAAAAGATATATGGTAGTTTGTGCAGTCACCAAGAACCTACATGACCAGGTTTATCAAATAGGCAGGGAAAAGGAAAGCTAGGCAGCTTCCAGGACCACAGCCAAGGTCCCTTTGCCTTTAGAAGGCTGCTCCTAAGAAACTTCCAATGGGTTCATTGATATGGGCTGAGGAAGAGGAGAATAGCAGGAGTAAGCACACTAGAGGTGTGACCTGAAAGCCTTGCCTTCTCTCACTCTGAAACTTACTCAGAACAAGAAGCCTTCAAGTCACTGGTCAAGTGAGTGTAGACTGAGCATCATAATATGGTACATATTGCCTCCAAAGTCTACGGAGGCCCCAAAGTTTTGTGCCTCTCTCTTGGTGGTGGCTCAGTCAAGCCTTGTTTTACAGACATGGGTTTTTATTATTGTTCTTGTTTCCAATTAAATCAATAAGGGCCATAATTGGCTCTATCCATTTATTTCAGCCTCAGAGACCCTGTAATTAATTAGTCTGTATTTCTATGGACACTATTTCATTGCACATCATTGAATTCTCTAAAGGAAATCTCCTTTTTGAGCAAGCTGTAAAAAGCTTCTGGAGACTGAACTAGATGTACTTCAATGGCACAAACTTGTCCATCAAACAAAAATTGTCCTAAGAAAGGACTGAGGTACCTTAGTCAGAGACATTTTATTGTCCTCCCTGGGAGCTCCTTTCCAGGTATTGCCTTCTGGCTAAGAATAATTAGTCCTAAAGTGTCTTTCAATGTGCACCCTAAGATGCCCATTAAGTCTGCAAATAGGACTCTTCGTGCCCAGGTACAGTATCCAGGTGTTCCGTGGGCAGTCTTAATCCCTAGATCCTTGCTACATTCTTGTGACATTTCTGACTTTATTTTTTCTTTCAGTGTTATATATGTATATAAATAAGTGAGATATAATTTATATACAGTGTTTTCAAGATCTATAATAAAATGACTTGACTTAGATATATTGCAAAATGATTACCACCTCAGTTTAGTTAACATCCATCACATCAAATAGTTTAAAAAGAGAGAGAAAAAAGAAAACTTTTTCTTTTCCTTTGTGATGAGAACTTTTAGGATCTACACTCTCGACAATTTTCAAATATATCATACAAGAGTGTTAACTACACTCATCATGTTGCTCATCACATCTCCAGGACTTACTTATTTTGTAACTGGAACTTTGTACCTTTTGATGACCTTCCCCCAGCATTTGTTATATAGCAACTTCACCTAAGCAATATAAACATTATTACTGCAGAAAAATAGATTTCAAAGTGACCTAACATAATTCATGCTCTCCATTCTGAAAACTGAATTTGAAAACAATAAGCAACCATATATAGTAAAGTCTTTTTTTTTTTTTCTTCTTCCTGCTTACTGGTGACTCTGTGTGGCTGGACTTACCTATATTAATTTATTTCTGGTCCATTACACTTTCACCAGGCATTTACTGGCTTGGGATTTAAGGACCTTGTTGGCTTTGGTCTCCAGTGTAGAGAGAGAGCAGCTCTGCTTTCATTCATTCATTTCTTCATCACATTGCCCTGAATGACTTCCTTGGAAATGCAAATAATGATCTGATTATCTCATTCTTATCTATATAAATCTTTTTATGCTCTCCCATCACATTCAGGAGAACAGTTTGAACTAATTATCATGACCAAGAGTTTCTCCATAATATCACCCTGCCTAACTTTATAGCCTTTTTTGGTGACCATACAGATGCCTACTATACAAAAACAGCATTTCTGTGTTAAAAAATTGAAATGTCCCCCTAAACATACCTGTGGCAAGCAATATGTTATGATCTTGGTGATGATACAATGAAAATTAAGCAACATCTCTTTTCCTCTGTTTTATGCCTGGTCCATGAATTATTCCCTAACTCCAAAAGTGGACCAACCATTTTCTTCAGGAACCTATATTTCTGGGATCAGCACTATGTTTAGACTTTAAGAGAGAAAGAAGCTTCTGTTTAGACAAAAAGACAAAATTAAAATAATTTCCACCTAGAGACTGTCATACAGAGTGAAATCAGAAAGAGAAGAACATATATTGTGATATAACACTTATATGTGGAATCCAGAAAAATGGTACAAATGGACTTATGTATAAAGCAGAAATAGAGACACAGGTGTAGAGAGCAAACCTATGGACACCAAGGAGGAAAAAGGAGGGGTGGGATGAATTGGGGGATTGGGTTGACATATAGATACTTTTATATATGAAATAGATGATTAATGAGAACCTACTGTGTAGCACAGGGAACTCTACTCAGTGCTGACCTAAATGAGTGGTGAGCTAAATGGGAATGAAATCTAAAAAAGAGGGGATATGTGTATATATATGACTGATTCACTTTGCCGTACAGTGGAAACTAAGGCAGCATTGTAAAGCAACTATACTTTAGTAGTGAAAGTGAAAGTCACTCGGTAGTGTTCGAATCTTTGCAACCCCTGGACTGTACAGTCCATGGAATTCTCCAGGCCAGAATACTGGAGTGGGTAGCCTTCCCCTTCTCCAGGGGATCTTACCAACCCAGGGATAGAACCCAGGTCTCCCGTATTGCAGGTGTATTTATCAGCTGAGCCACCAGGGAAGCCCAAGAATATCGGAGTGGGTAGCCTAATCCCTTGGCAAGTGGATCTTCCCGACCCAGGAATCAAACCAGGGTCTCCTGCATTGCCGGCAGATTCTTTACCAACTGAGATATCAGGAAAGCCCCTACTTTAGTAATACTTAACTACTTTACTAATAGTTAACTGAAAAATAACTCCCAGATCTTTTATTGATCCCCTACTTTCCCTTCTGATGTTTTCATTTTGTTTTGTTTTGTTTTCCCCATAACTTTCATTTATTTGTGAAGAGGAAGGAGACAGTAGAGGAAAGGGAAATCAAAGAGATGAGAAAGGGAAATGAGTCTGATCTATTGAGCCCTTACTCTTGGTCAGATATTGGGCTATAAGTGTTGTTTGTACATTTTCACATCAATTCTAAGATACATATTTTTCTTAAATATTAACATCCCATAAACTGTCTTAAAATCAATAATGCCTTGTAGCCAACAAAATATGCTTTGCTTAATCCAAGCATTATGTCCCTTAAGTTTTACAGATCAAGACTTTGTAATCAGAGAGATTATTCCTTCCAAGTCACAAGTAGCAGAACCAGGGTTCAAGCTCAGGTCTGAGTAATTTCAAAAATCAATGACAAATCATTACTTTAATTGGAGATAAATGCCAACAATTCCTTATGACAAATTCAGGATACAAAATAATCACAACTGGCTAGGGCAGCTCAATGCAAAATATGGCCAGGATTGAAGGGAATGAATAACAGTAGGAGGGTAGGAGCAAGAATAAGGCACACCTGCTAGAATAGAACAGTTACTGCAGTGGGGTAGAGGTTAGAAAGTGAACAGCTGTAGACAAGGGGGAAAGCAGGAAGTCTAGACTTTTTAGTAACAAGCAAGAAACCTGCTGTGATGGGTGAGGGAAGTTTAGTAAGAGGTAATGGGGTGTTTTGACAAGTTGACAGAGCCCAGGAGGTGGAAAGCTCAACACAGGCAGTGTATAAAGGTGCAGACAAAAGGTCTCAGAGATCTTCCACAGGTCACAGGAAACACATCCATGGGAAGGTTATAGTTTGCAAATATTTTCACTCTAGAAGCTAAGAGTTTTGACAGTCAGTGAAGAACATGGTTTTTCTAACATAGTACATGAGACTAAATCCTGGGGCAGGAAGATGCCAGGAAGGAGATGCCAGTGGGTATGATCATGCAAAGCATCCTGGGCTGGGTTTCTAAAACAGATAACCAACAAGGACCTACTCCACAGCATAGGGAAATAGACTCAGTATTTTGTAATAACCTATAAGAGAAAAGAATCTGAAAAAAAAAAGATATATGTGTATGTATAACTGAATCACTTTGCCGTACACCTCAAACTAACACAGCATTGTAAATCAACCATAGTTCAATTTTTAAAAAGGAGAGTTGACGAAGAAGTTGACTCTGTGCCCCATCTCACAAGGTGCTCGACTGGGAGGAGAAGTGAAGGAGTAAAGGTTAGATGTCTCACCAGCCGTGAGGAGAGGAAAACATTGGACATGAAATTGGATTTGTAAAGTAGCATGAACTATACTACTAAAGCTGCTTGCAAAGCTATGGGGTCTGCCCTGGCTGTTATTCAACTGTCACAGCAAATGAAGCTTTCAAAAGTACACTTGAAGAAAGGAATTAGAAAAAAACTCATTATTGTTTGTCCCTAACAGAGTTGATATTTTGCTGTCAACTGACAACACTAATGTTCTACAGTGGTACCACAGTATTAAACTATGAACATTCAGCTAAATGTCTGAATTTCCTGCATTACTTTCATGAATTCAATTCCAATATATCTAACAAGTTAGCCTTTAAATGCAGCATGTTACTTTTAACAAAAGCATACTTTATTATTAGAGAAAGCAATGAAATTTGACCGTGAGTCTGCTTTCCTAAGACATCCCTGAAAATGTCTTAAAGCATAGTCAACTGTTAGCTAGGGACACAATCTGGCATGTTCATTTCTCAGCAGTCAGTCCATGGTATGCAAGAGAAGAAAGGAAAAGGGATCTGAAAAAGGGATCATTTTAGCCACAGCAAAGACGAGGCCATTTGGAGAAGTCTATCTTGGAGGTAGTACAGTCATTAATTTGCCCAATTCTTTTTGAATTTGACTGTGACTATCTGGACTGCATGTTCCCAACTCAACCTCATTCCTTATGCACAGCAAAATGAATTGAGGACAAATGATGACCCCAGATCCAGCGCCAACTACAAATTCCCTTCCTTTTGAAATTGAATAGATCTTTGAACTTAGATTACTCTCTTCTTATGCCATCCTATCAGCTTCATTTGCTCCAAGTTTATTCTTTCAATGTGAAAAATAAGGCAGGTCATTAAGTCTAAGAGGAGGAAAGCAATACTTTGTAGTGGTCTTAGCTCACCCTCTCTAGGCCCTTGTCTATGTGGATGTCATTGGTGTCCATGTTTAATCTACCAGGTCACATTGTATCTAGGGCTTCCCTGGTGGCTCAGCAGTAAAGAATCTGCCTGTATGCAGGAGACACAGGAGATGCACGTTTGATCCCTGGGTTGGGAAGATCCCTTGGGAATGGCAACCCACTCCAATATTCTTGCCTGAAAAATCCCATGAACAGAGGAGCCTGGCAGGCTATAGTCCATGGGAGTATGATTGAGTGACCAAGCACAGAACAAAGGAAGCGGTAAGAGATGTTGAGGTGCTTAAGGTCTGGCCAGAGTGGGAAGTAGTCACTAGTGCTAGTCTGAAAGGAACAGGAGGAGCAAACAGGGTTAGGACAGTGTAACATGAAACCACCATCAGAACTGCAGTACCACACCGGAAAGAGCAAGGAAAGAAATGCTCTAGCATCTTTCTCCTGCCTACCTATCTCCATTTATTGCCTTCCATTGGCTGAACTCAACCAAAAGGGAGAAGGCAAGAGGATCTAGGGTTCAGCCCCATAGATCACAAGAAGGATGGAGAATGGATTAGAGTGTAGGTAGGGGAAGAGAGAAGCAAATGGAGAATAATCAACCTAACTATTTAGGTTATTTATATGGTTTAGTTTATTATTTTTATTAGTTTTCCATTTCTTATTAGAATACTTTATAATGAAAATTGTTATCTCTTGTCAAGGGCTGGGTTTTGTCATGCAGTTGTTATTATCCTAACATTCCTGGCACTGGAACTGCACCTGGGTTCTTCTAAACAATATGTCATTTACTCTTTGTTGTAACCACGAGGTGAATATATTACTGACTCCATTTTGTAGATGAAAAACTGCAGCTGAGGGAAGATAAACCTTCTCAAGTTCTCATAACAGTAAATGACAGAACTGAAATTTGCATCCAAGACTTCTGATGCCCAATCCATTTTCCTTTTCATGCACCATGAAATGATGGGTGAAACTGGATCAAGTCCAACAGACATGCATTTATGCCTCCACTCAAACACTTATCCACCCATTCATGCCTCCACCCACCATCTACCCATCAATCCATCCATCCCTTCATTCCTTTTCTAGACTCCTTTGGGGAATATTCTGAAATGAGGAAATGCACATTAAGTTACTGACTACTGTTCTGTGTCACACCTTTATGTGACCTTGAGCAAGTCTCATTAACTATCTGAGCCTCAGATTTTTCACTGGAAAATACAAGAACTGGCCTAGATTATTGGTTTTAAACTTATTAACCACAGGAAACTTTTTAAAAAGTAAGATCCTTCTTAGAAACTTAAATAAAATTAATGAAATTGCAGTTCTCTGTATGTGAAACCTAGAGAATAGATGCCTGGAATCCTGCTACATATTTTCCTGAATCCTGACCACACCCTGGTGGCTCAGCAGTAAACTAATCTGCCTGCAGTGCAGGAGAGGCAGGAGACACGGGTTTGAACCCTGGGTCAGAGGGATTCCCCTGGAGGAGCAAATGGCAACCTGCTCCAGTATTCTTGCCTGGGAAATCCCACGGACAGAGGAGCGTGGCAGGCTGCAGTCCGTGGAGTCTCAGAGAGTCGGACAGGACTTGGTACCTGAGCACCCACACAGCGCCACCTGGGTTCACCCTCAAAGATCTCCATGGAGCGCAGGTAGACAACACTGGGGCTCTCCTGATTTCTAAAACCCAACCCAGCTCTCAACAGCGTGTGGATCTCTAACTGAGCTCCTGACGCTGTGTAAACACAAGAGCGGGGAGAGGGGCTCTGGCCACGTTTCCACTAGTAATTAATAGCAGCACACTAGGTATAATTTCTAGACGATAAGGAGAAAGGGGATGTTTATAACTCCTCAAGCTACCAAGGTTTTCAGCTAATTTGTGAACTCACTGGATTTTTCCAGACCTAAACTTATGAGAGACTATCCTCTGTGATTCTATTTTCCTTCTCTTCCATTTCTAAATTACATTCTCATCCTCAAATTGTACTGCTGCATTGTTTTCTTTTTTTCAAAATGTAACCAATGAATAGGTTATAAAATTGAAGAGTGTAAATGTTTCCAACTCTAGACAGAAAATGATGTATATTTCTTCTACTGTAATTCAGGTAAAAAAAAATGTAAAAGAGGAAAATTGCCTTTAAACTTCCAAAAATATAATTTTGTATGTGTCTGGAATCTACTAGGAAAAATAGTCATGATTGCTGAATAAATTTTTAGCTCTTTATATTACCCTCTTCTGTTAAACAGTAGATTTCTTGTGAAAAAAAGATGTGAAAGAACTTCCCTAGTGGCTCGTATAGTAAAGAACTTGGCTGCAATGCGGGAGGCCTGGGTGCCATCTTTGGGTTTGGAAGATTTCCTAGAGAAGGGAATGGCAACCCACTCCAGTATTCTTGCCTAGAGAATCCTGTGGACAGAGGAGCCTGGTGGGCTATGGTCCTGAGGGTCACAAAGAGTCGGACATGACTGAAGCAACTTAGGATGGACAGATGGACGATGCACATGCTGTCTGTTTATTAAATAACTCAAATTAGGGAGGGGGGATCAGGATGGGGAACACATGTAAATCCGTGGCTGATTCATGTCAATGTATGGCAAAAACCACTAAAATATTGTAAAGTAATTAGCCTCCAACTAATAAAAATAAATGAAAAAAAAAAATAACTCAAATTAGTTTGGGCTATTCTGCACATAATTTGAGCTATCATGAGATAACTTTCTGGAGGCACCATTAGAAAAGAGCCTTGGATGATGGCTTGGATTTCACGGATGGGAAAGGAAAAGTGCTTTCCAAGCAGTAGAATAATAAGCAAGATCCTGAGGCAGGAAACTGAATTGTAGACATGGGATTTGAGAAATTCTGCATAGTTTCTGGTTAAGATTTAAGAAAAAAAGACCAAAAAGTAAATAAAAAAGAAGTACAGCTGGAGAAGTATGTTGAGGCCAGATCACTTAGACCTTTCATTAGCTAGTAAGGATTATGATAAGCCATGGGAAGGCAATGAAAAATGTTAAGGATGGTGGTGGTTTAGTTAGAAATAGATTACAGAAATATTAAGCTGACAACATTATATCAGATGGATTGACAAGGGAGAAATTAAAGATAGTAAGAACACTGGGGACGCAGCAGTAGCCTGGTAATAACCCACTGAATACCTCTGTAAGGCTGTTGGGTGCAAGTTGATAGGATGTTTGTATCCAGTGCATAGGAAATTCAGGAAAATTCAGTCCCCATCCAAAACAGTAGCTCCTAACTATTAGACGGAGGACTAGACAGAAGCCAGGATACTCCCAGTCAGGGCCCGCTTAGTTCTCACATGAAAAGAGAGACAGAATATCCTATAAAGTTCAAGGACAGAGTCATTAGGCCAGGAATTACTGACCTCTCTCTGTCTCAACTGTCTGGAAAGTGCACTGGAGGAAGATAGAGAGATGACTCATTAGCCACACTTGGCAGCATTTCCATTTGCTAAAAAGTTATGTTGCTCTTAGACAATCAATCCTTTTTAATATCAGTGTTCACTGCCCTCCCCTACATCTAGCCCAACAAATTTTAGTCTCTCTATGACCCTCGTGGCACCTCTTTCCTATCCTTCAGAAATGCTGTGATCTTGGAGGAAATAATCTTTCAGATCCTTGGGCATATATTATTCTACCACTGGACCATGATGATTTTGCAAGCAAAAATACTATTTCCTCATCTTAGCACTCTTAACATGTAGTATTGGACCTAATATTTGATAGAATTAAAGAAATTGTGTTTGATTGCTTACATAAAGTAATAACAATAGCAATAGCCATCTTTTAAAAAAACCTGTTTCAAGTTTTAACTGTGAGATTCAATCATGTTTTTTATAGAAGAATCATGCTTTCATTGCATTTATGAATGTGTACCATTTCTGCCAACAGCATTTGATAGCATCGGTATTCTATCTCTTCAGATTGAGTAAATAAAGTCAAGTTACCTCTCACTTAGGGGCTGCTAACATGTAGGCGTCCCTTTCTCACAAATGGAGAACTTAATTATGTGCACGCTCAGGAAAGATAAGTCACTGGAAGATTCTTTTTCTAACATGGTTTCCCCCAGAATATGATCCAGTGGCAAGGGTAGTATAATGGCAGGCTGCAGGTACCACTGGACATGTATTAGGTCCTAATGTAAGTTGCACGATTCTTGTCTAATTCTGTTAGCTGCTACTAAGGATGAATTGCTTTTTTCTTGCTGCCATGGAAGTTTCTCAGGTTGAAACTGATGAGTAAACCATCACAGAGAGAGATTTTATAGTTGACTCAAATCATGTCACATGTAAAGCATTTTCCTAAGTTGTGGTTTCAGTTATGATGCTCTGTCTCTATCGTTTCCGTTTCAAAGTGTGCTGTCCCTATTCTGCCTGTGAAGACCATGTCATGGGGAAAACTGAAATCCACAGTCACAAAGCGCAACGTTAGCCCTTCCTTTGTCCCTGGCTTACCTTTGGATTCTACACCCCATTTTCAGGCTGCAAGCTATTTTAATGATCTGGGTTGGGCAATGACATTTGAGGAGATGTTACTTCATCTGGCACTGCAATACAGAGATTAAATTATCCAAATAAAATTCTCCTTAATGGGCTCATTTCCATTTGCCAAAAATTATGCTCTCAAAAATGGTGATTAGAATCTTCAGGTTAAGCACTGGCAGGAAGACTGCTGTTGAGGAAGGGAGCTGTGTGACCCTGCAGAGGGACAGGATCAGACAAAAGCTAGAGATGGAGATGGGCCTCATCCTCAACAGAAAATCCGAGTGTGAGAGTGCAGTAGAACTGCTAGACACCAGGACTTAGAAGGACCAAAGACTACATCCTCTGCATGATGCTGTAAACCTTTGTCATTTCTCAGGAGCTTCCCTGACGGCTCATATAGTAAAGAATCCGCCTACAGTGCAGGAGACAAGGGTTTAACCCCTGGGTCAGGAAGGTCCCCTGGGTAAAGGAAAGGCTACCCACTGCAGTATTCTTGCCTGGAGAACTCCATGGAGAGAGGAGCCTGGAGGGCTACAGTCCATGGGGTCACAAAGCGTCAGACACGACTGAGCAACTAACACTTTCACTCACTTTCACTTTGTCATTTCTCTAGCTTATTATTTTTATGATTCCTTGATAGTTTTTCAGTTGTGATTGGCATCAAAACCCTTAAAACTAGAAAGACTTATTTATCTTCCAAGACATTGTCAACTAAAAAAATAAGTGAAAACTGAAAGTTGAGAGTTAGTTTTTTTTTGGTGGGAAGGTTAAGACTCGAGTCTGGGAGACAGTATCTCAGATAACCCCAAAGAGCTGATTCTGAGGAGACAGGGGAGGGGCCACACTATATACAAGTTTGCAGCAAGGGGCAGATAATCTGAATATTAAAAGATTGCTGTTAATTAAGAGAAAACTGAATCTCTCACATGACGAGATTAACTATTTTCTATGTATGGGAAGATGCAAACATCCAGGCTTGCTGAAATCATTTCTTTCATATGCATCTAGCTATCTGGGGCCAATCCTTTCTTTATTATTCATTTAATAATTCCTTGTTTACCATAAGAAGTCACGAATGTGGCTGACGGCCACCTCTCACATCCCGATAGCTCCTCAGTGCTTATGGGAAGGAAATAGCTGATGGCTTCCAAATAGATGGCTTTGTTTCACCTGGGCTCAGAAATTTGCATTTCGAAAAGACTTGTTTACTGGTAGTGCTTAGAACAGAAAATATTTCATTTTACAACATCATGGAATTTGGGGCTGAGGAAGCCACATACTCCAAGCTAGTTTGGGGAGAGAAATTCATGAAGGATCACAGAAGCTACCTAACGACAGGACAAAAATGAAGTAAAAGGAAGGAAGCAGGGAGGGACTTGCACCTTGCAGTGCAGGGGTCTCTCTTGGATTTAATCCCTGGTTGGGGAACTAAGATCCCACATGCCTCGGAGCAGCTAATCCTGAACGCTACAACTAGAGTCCATGCATTGCAGGGAAAGATCCCCCATGATGCAACGAAGATTCTGCATGCTGCAACTAAGACCTGATGTAGCCAAATAAGTAAATAAGTAAGTAAACAAATAAGGAAGGAAGCAGGGAGTGCAGGAATGTCGAGCCTTGGAGGTGGTCTGAGGTGAGGCAAAACAGCCAAAACACTCACAAGATCTAATATTGTCCTTAGTATGGAAAGACAAGAGAAGAGGAACTGATAAGCAGAATGCTGTTTGATCCCCTTCTATTTCAAAGCATTGCAGCTTAGATTAATATTCAGTACTTCTTTGTTCAGGTACTTTTTTCTTTGCCTCACCTCCTCTCCTATCCATTAGAGAGAGAGAGAGAAAAAAAGCATGTTACAGTTTCCAAATTGTCTCTCCTTAAATTCCTAGGGATAAATTGGGAGACATTCAGGAGCCTGGCACATCAACGTCCTCTTAATGCAGCATGAAATTGAGGGGCTTTTAATATGGATATTAGTTATCCAAACTGATTATTGAAATTGTAAAGAAGCTTTGTATGCTGCTTGCAGGCTAAGGTGGCTGATGACAGCGGAGTCTTTTGCATTATAAATTAGAATGGATGCTTCGTTTTTTGAGTCATTGCTTTTGCAGGTTGTTAATTTATCTTTTTATCCGTGATTTATCCTTCCTCACTCACATTCTTAAACTGCCTTTCCCTCTGCTATTATTTTGTAATGGCATAGACTTGGATTTACTGTGACTAGTTTGGCAAATTTATAGCTTTAGAAAGGTGTCTTATAATTGTTGCTGAGAGCCTTGCTGGAGATGGGTAATGACATCGATTGTGATTGATAGTCCTTTGAAGGAGAATGAGTTGAAAATGTTGCCAGGGCTCCAGGGAATAATATGAACTTGATCTCTTCATTTATTTTTCCAATTAAGCCTTGTCTATTTCTGTCCAAAGTGGTAAACAGACATATTGTTTTTACTGCAATTAGTAGCAGCAGTAGCAATAACAATATTTATATATATGTACTAATATATAGTTAGAGTTTTTTGGCTTTTATAACAGATACTGATTTTAACTAACTCAAGCAAATGGGATTTATTGAAAAGATATTGAGAGCTCCTACAGTTGTTGGGAATTTTCCAGGCAGGTAAAGAAACTGCCTGCCAATGTGGGAGATGTAAGAGACGCAACTCGGATCCCTGGGTTGAGAAGATGCCCTGGAAAAGGAAATGACAACTGGGTCCCTTATTCTTGCCTGGAAAGTTCCATGGGCAGAGGAGCCTGGCATGCTACAGTCTATGGGGCTGCAAAGAATCGGACACTACAATTGTTGGAAGCTTGGAAAGCCAGCCCTGAAAATAGGCAAGAAAGAAGGAAGCCCTGGAGGAAAGAGGCAGAACCCTCCAGGAGAGCCTCCCAAACAGAACCTTCTGATAAAGACCACCCCACCAGGGTGAAAAAGAATTCTATCCGTTTTTAGCTTCTTTGTCCCTCCAGCTGGGATTTAAATTTCAAGGATGGGACATCTTGTTTAGCCAGGTTATGTATTAATAATTGTTATGTCAACTGACTTTCTTTAATAAAGGAGATGAAATTGCTTAAGGGTAAGTTAAGATATTGTTAAGAATGGAATGCAGGCTTGGCAACCAAAAAATAAATCCAATGTATTTTACTTCTCATAAAAAAACTAAAATGTATTAATCAACAATTAATCTTTGTAACAACACTATGAGAAGTGCTGTATTAAGACTGTTCTATAGATTATATAATTTAGAATTTAAAAAATATATATAATTCAAAATTCTCCCAAGAATGTAGTAATTAAATGACAGAATCATATTTAAGAACAAATCTCCTGTTTATGTATAATATCTTATGTTCTTTCCTCTCTGGCTCTCCTATTCTGTGGTTCCTTGATATTCAAACAGATAAGATCTTTGAAGAACTTCAGTTCCAAAATCTTTTCTTCTTTCCTCTCTCCAATTATCTCACCTTCCATCACCATCCCTTGCATATTTCTTAGTTCTGGTCTTCCTCTGTTACCATTAAAAGTCCAAGCTTTCCTTAATCACTCTGACATTTAGCCACATATGGCCAGACCCATCCCCCAATATGAACCAATCTTCCCACCATACCTCTGGAACTCGGTCAGAGAATCATCAAGGATTCTCGTATTCTTTGTCCTTCAGCCTACTATTCCCTTTCCTTGTTCTGACACTGGATCTCCCCTGGCCACTGAGCTATCCTTGCAGTGCCCTCAAGAGATAGTACCTTTTTCCCCCCATATTCTATGCACTAGAGAACCTAGAGAGAGAGACATCCTCCTTACTTTTCATTGCTGTTTTGGACCATTTTATTACCCTTCTCTCTTGAAAAACCTGGCTCCTTTGAAGTACATGCCATCAGACTATATCACCCACTACTCTTCCTGAGTGTAGGCATACACTGACTTCTGGGTCACTCCTAATTTTTTGAATATTGAAGCAGTTGACTCGCTCTTTCTCTCCATTATAAATTTTGTCATGATTTTTCAATGACTTCCACATTCATGTATACAATCCGTTCAATATTCTGGTCTCACAGTCACTTGCTATCACTTTGCATAACCTTTTCCTCCACACCAATGAAGTCATCTTCTCTCCCATGTTCATCCTTTATTTACCAATAACTGAACTGTCCCCAGAATCTTGATGTCGAGTACCCACTGTCAGACTCCCACTTTCTATCTCCTAGCTCATTAGTGTGTTCCCTACTGTTTAGGCTGAACCCCATGATGACTTCCAATTCACTGGCCTACCACCTTCCCTCAACAGCTCACACACACATCCCTCATTTCTTTCTGTACCCAGCTTAGACTTCAGGGTTTATCATTAAAATCACTCTTTTATAAACATCTTAAGCTGCCCACCATACTCATGGTCAACATTTCAGAACTGGTTAGACCAGCTCTTCACCCACCCAACATCCACACAAGAAAGAGCAGCTGAACCTGGCTGGAGAGTAACATTCAACCATGTTCCTTTACTTCATTCTAAATTAATGACCACAGATCTCAGATGAGCTGTCAGCAATACTCAGCAAGCTTACTTCATGTTTCAGGTCAGTTCACTCTCCCAGTCTCTAAAACAACTACTTCATATCATTTCATCACTCCTGAAACCTGCAGAACCATGTTCATCTATTTCACTCTTACTGAGAAAATAGAAGAAATCATAGGAGAGCTAAATCTCCTAACTGTCCCCAAATCTAGCAATGCCCTCTGCCCTTTTTTGGGAGACAGTCCATAAACCCAGTCCAGCCTCTCCACTGTAGACTAGACCCCATCCCCTCTTGCCTTCTCCAGGACTTCACACCTACATCTCTCTCTTCGTGTACCTTAATCATCATTTTCTCCTTCTTTCAAGCACTCAAGCATGCCATTAAAGACAGCAAATGGACTCCATAGCCTCCTCCAGTGACTGTTGTATTTCTGCCCTCCCCTTCACAGCAAAACTCTTTAAAAAGCAGGCTTTATTTCCTCCCCTCTCATTCTCACTTCAGTCCACTTCATTCAGGTTTTTGTTTACTACTCTCAAATGAAAACAAAATGGAAATTAGAAAGGGAATGGAAATGGAAATTCTCATATGGAAAAATTAGTATTTTTCCCTTTTTCCAAAACCTATAGTGTATGATCAATCTTCATTTTACTCTACTCAGTACATAATATTTCTAAAAACTATTGCAATCTTAATGTAAGCTCAAATATTTTTCACCCTAACATTTTATAGTAGGAGATCATGAGTAATAGGAATTCTTTTATACTCATCAAGTGGATTTGAACTGAATTAAGTGAAGAATGGCTGTTCCTCCTTGGGTGTGGATGCACCAACTCTCATGGCATTCTCCTGATAGCTTTGAAGCAAGATATATACAGACCAATATATATACAAGACTTGATTTCTAGAAATTATAAACTGAGTATTTGGGCCCAGCAACCAGAGAAGGGATAGCTGATACTTAACCTAGCTAGGAAATCTTTTTACAAGCACCCTATTTAAAGCCTAACTACTTTTGGGGGCTTTCACTTCCTTATCTGTGAGATCTCTGTGTACATGGGGAAAAAGTTAAAATCTTAACATCAAAAGTAAATTAATTAAATTAAATGAAAGCAACTTGTTTAACTAATGTAAATTCATACTATTTTTTGTCTCCAGTTTTATTTTACTTGTGAGTAGATGTTTCAATCCCTTATTTTCCTTTGAAGATAGTTTGTTTTCATGGATTTTGTAAATTTTCCCATCAGTATATTTCCCACCAGAGAGAAATAACACAGTCATTTTATGTGTCATATTTAAAGAAAGACTAGGTAGCTGGATGATGCCTTCTGTTGATGCAATCACTACAGATCTAGGACAAAATTATTTTTCTGGAAAGCAGTTGCTCATTTGCAAACTAAAATCCATAAAGAAAGCTGAGCATCAAAGAATTGAGGCTTTCAAATTGTGGTGCTGGAGAAGACTCTTGAGAGTCCTTTGGACAGCAAGGAGATCAAACCAGTCAATCCTAAAGGAAATCAGCCTTGACTATTCATTGGAAGGGCTGATGCTGAAGCTGAAGCTCCAATACTTTGGCCACCTGATGTGAAAAGCTGATTCACTGGAAAAGACCCTGATGCTGGGAAAGATTGAGTCAGGAGAAGGGGGCAACAAAGGATGAGATGGCTGGATGGCATCTCTGACTCAGTGCACGTGAGTTTGACCAAACTCTGGGAGACAGTGAAGGACAGGGAGGCCTGGTGTGCTGCACTCCATGGGGTTGCCAAGACTGGGACATGACTTAACAACTGAACAACTCTAAAATCCAGTGTCATTCTGTCTCTAGGTTTTCACGTCTTCAACCTTGTGGAATTGGTGAGGATGGGCCATGAGGTGAAATGGTGGACTGTAGGGATTGTAAATTCCAAAGACCTTTGGATTTGGCCAATAAAGTATTTTATTTTGTTTTATTTTTTTATGTTGAGTATGTATCCAGTTCTCCAAGATACCAATAGTTTCTACTTATTATCTGATATTCAGCTAATCAGTCAATAAATCAATAAATTTAACAGATCTTTGTTGAAGCTCTTCTACGTGTCAGGCAATGTACTAGGCCCTGCAGGGGATAAGAAAGGCCAGGGTCTCAGATCTCAGGAGGCTTACATTCTACTGGAGAAAGACTGATGGAAATGAGTCAATAAATCAAGCAACAGGAAAAAATTCCAATAATGATAAGAACATAATGAAGTAAATAAAATAAGATGATGCTGTGTTGGTGTTTGTGAGAGGAAGTGATAATATAGATGGAATAGATCAGGAAGGCCTTCCTGAGATGACATTTGCTCTGAGGCCTCAATGATATGAAGAACCAGGGGCAGAGGATGGTAAACAAAGCCAGCAGCAAGAGCAAGACCCTGTGGCAGGAAGAGTTTGGTTTGTTCAAGGAAGGTCAATGCAACTAAAAATATAATGAGCAAGAGGGACACTGGTTTAAAATAAGGTCAGAAGCAGAGAGTAGATCACAGAGAGTCATGTAAGCTATATTGAGGATGTGGGGTTTTATTCTAAATATGATGAACAGCTATCTGGTGTTCTGTATATATATATACATATATATGTATATATATATACACCAGATATACACTTTAAGTATGTATATTTAAAGTTTATTCTGGTTGCTATGAGTAAAACTGGTTATAGGAGCCAAAATGGAAACAGGAAGACCAGTGAGTACTGAAAAAAAAATTATTCAGATAACAAATAATGTTAGCTTAAAATCATGGTTGGAACTGTGAATCTGAATAGAATATACAAACATGGGATAAATACTGGAAATAGAACCATTGAGCCTTACTGATGATTTAGATGTATCAGATGAGGAAAAGGGAGAGATCAAGGACAATTCCTGGGGTTTTGGCTTAAGCAACTGACAGATGACAATGCCACTAATTGATATGGGAAGCTAAATGACTAAAGGAGAAACAGGTTTAGTTGGGGAAATAAAGGATTCTGTTTTGGCCATGTGGAGTCTAAGATGCCCGTTTGACACTCCTGTGTAAGTGGGTCAGCACTGGATATAGGAATCACAGCATGAATTTACATTGCCCCTAAGGGCTTCTTAGTTTGTTACTCTAGTTAAGAACATTCATTCAGGAGTAAAACAAAATCTTTGTATGAATCCAGGTTCTGCTGCTTCACAGCTCTCTGACCTTGAGCAAGATTGTTAAGTTGTCCGAACATCACTATCCTCTTTTACAAGAAAAAAAAAAAAAGAGCTTAAAATATTATATACCTGATCAATTGATTAGAAAGGTTAAATTTGTTAATTTAAGCATGCATGCTATGCATACTAAGTCGTTTCAGTCATGTCAGACTCTTTGCAACTCTATTGACTATAGCCTGCCAGGCTCCTCTGTCAAGTCTTGGAATTCTCCAAGCAAGGATACTAGAGTGTGTTGCCATTTCCTCCTCCAAGGGATCATCCCAACCCAGGGATCGAACCCTCATCTCTTAAGTTTCCTGTATTGGTAGGTGGGTTCTTTACCATAGCGCCTCATCAATTGACTGAAAAGATTAAATATGTTAATTTATGCAGAGTGCTTAACAAAATTCCTGGAATTTAGAATTCATAGATTCTATTTACCTGGTTGAGAAATTTCCATTCTATTACTAGGTTTCTGGCAGTTTTTTAAAATCAGGAATGAATGTTTCATTTTATATGTTTTCCTACATCTACTAGGATGATCATATTTTTTATCTTCTGTCTATTAATATGAATTAATTACTTTGATTAACTTTTGAGTGTTTATAACAACCTTGGATAAAGTTGTTTAACTTGGATAAGTTGTTAACTTCCTTGGATAAAGCCCCCTTGATCATAGCTGTTCTCCTTTTTATATATTATTTGATACATAATGTATCTATTAGGTATTAGTTCTTTGAACATTTATTGTCATGCCTTTTATTTTAAGAGTTTTAAAGATCTGTTACCTTTGTCTTGCTTTTTTTCTGTGATGCCTTTTATATACTGAATACATTAATTATTTCACCTAAATCTCCCCAAACTTCTCACATCGACTGGATCAGATAAATATCAGTGTATAGGAGACTGAGAACAGATAGATGCAAATACAAATTTATCATTCACTTTTCAAAAAGCATCCTTTTACAGACTACTCTTGATTTAGCAATCTGGGAAACATTCATACGAACCTGAAGTGTTTATCTCTCCACTTATATCCAGCTGCCGAGTTGACATCTCTTCCTCGATGTCTGTCATCTCAAACTTAATGTGATCTGGTCTTCACCCCCAGGCCCAAAACTGGTTTCTTCCACTGTCTTCCTCATTTCAGAAAATGGATGACATCTCAGTTTTTCTATTGCTCAGGTATAAAGCCTTGCAGGCATCATTGGCCCTGTCTTTCTCACACATGCTTTATGAAAGCTTTATATAAAACAGCCCCCTCCTTCATCTCCTGCTCCCCCCCTCACTTACTTTGCTCCAGCTACACTGGCCTATTTGCTGGTATTCAACTATGCTAAGTGAAATAAGAGACAAATACTGCATGATATCACTTATACATGAAATCTAAAAAATACAATAAACTAGTATAATAGAACAAAAATGAAGCAGACTCACAGATATAGAGAACAAACTAGTGGGGAGAAGGAAAAGGGGAGAGTTAACATAGGGGTAGGGGAGTAAAGATACAAACTACTTGATATAAAATAATCTACAAGGATAAATTGTATAACAAGGGGGCTATGGCCAATATTTTATAATAACTATCAATGGAGTATGACCTTTAAAAATTGTGAGTCACTGTATTGTTCTTCTGTAACATATAATAGTCTATAGCAACTGTCCTTCAATTAAAAAAATAAATCAGGGATGTTCTTGCCTTCAGACCATTTGCCTTCCAGTTTCTTCAGCCAAATATTCCCTCAGAATCTGCTTTGCTAACCAGATCACTCTGTTTAAAACTGCAGCTCTCCTGGAACTGGGTTCTTTCTCCTCTTGGCCTTTGCCTCACCTTCCCTCACTTTCTTTTCCAGAAAAGGAATCATACTGTGTTGCCTCCAGGGGCAGCATAAGGCTTGTTTCTACTCTAGATGTTTTTGATCATCTTGAGAGGTACTTTACTCCCTGAAGCCAGTTCTCTGGGGTCAGATTTTCAGCCCAGTTAAGGTCTGTTGGTTCTCTGCCTTCTGACTCAGCACCATGACATCAACCAGGGGTATTTCCAGATACAAGCAAGACTCCCTACAGAAGTGGCTGAACAGTGAGGGCTGTCTTTGTCTCATAGAACAGGAACATCAGAAGTAGATGATCCAGGACCTTACATTACTCAGTGGAGTCCTTTTATCTTCTTTTCCTGCCATCCTGGTCCTTATCCTCAAAACCATAAGATTGGTTACTGTCTGTGCATTGAATTCCCTGTTCCAGGGGACAAAAAGGGGAGGAAAAGAGTAGAAAGCAAAGGATAAAGAGTTGTCCTAGGTAGAAAGGTTTGTCTTCTCTAGGTGGAACGTTTGAAATTGCTGATTTTCAACCTTAAAAAATAAGTTTTTATGTCTGACCTAAGATTTAGGAAGGAACCCCTTTCCCAGAGACCTGCACCTGCATCGTTTCGTTGGCCAAAACGATGTCACCTGGACACTCTTGGTCTCAAAGCAAAGTAGGAGACTAAGACTGTGTGAGGCATGGGGCAACGAGTCCCATGCCTCCCTTACAGTCTGGCTCTTTCTGAGTTGTTTATCTTCCAAGACTCTGTTCAGTCTCCTGCTTTGTGTTACTGTCCTCAGAGCCTCTGTTACTGGGTGGACACCACACTTTCGCAGATCTAAGGATTCTCAGCTCTTTGCTGAATTCCTGCTCCACACTTCGACAGTTCTAAGACCACATGAAAAATTTGGGGTCTGCTATGTGATCTTGGGAAACTACATTTTAGGAGTAGGGGCAGGTAATGATAAAATCTCAGGTCTGCTATCTAAAAGCATATTTTCATTCCTGTTCTGCATTTGTCCTGTGTTGGCATTGCTAGTGAACTATAGAACCGAACATCTACATTTTTACACATATTTTTCAATCTGACCCTTTAGTTTTTTCTGCTGTCATGATTCTACACATAAGGAAACTAAGGTTCAGAAGAGTTAAATCCAAGGCCTCTCTTTTAGTTAGCAAATGTCAGGGCTTCTGTTCAGACCCACATCTGTCTGTCTCATTCTGAGCCTCTGCATGATCCATTACATTAAACTGCTTCTAAGGAGAGCTTTTCCAGGGCAATCATTTCCCACTATATATAGGACCCCTTGAGTCACTCTGAGTATTTCTTAATGGGGCTGACAATACAGAGAAGCTTAACAGTCTCTAGGCAGTCACTCCCATAGTTAGAGCTGCCAAATTCTCCTTAATTCTTGGGCTATCCATCCCTTACCTCGTCCCTTGCTCACACGTGGCTCTAAATTTGTGAAAATGTCAGAAAGCATATTCCAAATGGAAGGATAGTCTAGGAAATAGGAACAGCAGAAGCAGAAGCAAGTCATATGGCTCTGGGAGAGTGTGTGATTCATCTTGACTGAAGCACAGATAAGTGATCCAAGCATAGAAGGTCAGGTTCAAGTCACACCATTAGGACCTTGATTACCTGCCAGAAGAGTCTGAACTTTCTTCTGAGTCTGCATTAGTGATGTATTAGAGTATTTGGTGTAGAACTAAATTGCACTTTGTATTTTGTGCTGAAATTTAAAAAAACAATTATTTGCAAAGTGCCTTGAGTACCCACAGACATGATAATCCCACTGAAGGAATTATTAAGGGATGTTTGAGAGTACCCTGCCCTTTTCTGTCATATTTTTTCTAAGGTAACAATGAAATTTATAGTTTGTGCATCTGGAGAACTGTTAGCCTAAAAACAGGGAAAAAAAATCAACTATTCCCAAACTCAATTTTCCTAATAAGAATAAAAGTTGCTTCTACTTATATTAAACAGTCAATGCGTGACCTTAACCATCTCCCAACTCTGTATTAAAATATTTCAATAGTTGTAAAACCTGTGTGGAGAGATAGAAAGTGTATTATGGCTTCCTTGTCTAGAGTAGGATGGTCATAATTCCGAATAGAACTTAAAGAGAAATGTTAAAGAATATTCAAGAAGTTAAATGACTCATTTATAAAATTGAGGAGGAAACATGCAAGAAACTCAGCTAGACTGCGTAAGGTGGCAGCTTTTATTTGTCCAGTAATGCCACATTTCTGAGGCGGCACAGAACACGGTATGTCCATCTCTGAGTCAGAGAGATGTGAGTCATAAACACGACGTGAAGAGCCCTCTGTCCTTTTGATTACTGAAACTGATGTTTTGGTTTGACTGGGTAATTTACCAGTAAGTTAAGATAATTGAGTATTAAAGAGGAAATCCATGTTGAGAGAATTGTTTGTGAAAAGATAAAACAAGGAAATGGGATTATTGACAGAACTGAGAAAACATATTCAGGGGATGTCTTTATCAAATAAATCAGCCCTTCCAATGACTTGTTTAACTGTTCTGAGTCAGTCAAAGCATGAAGAAGTAGGAGAAGCAACTGAAAAGAAGAGAATGCTTTGCCCGTTTGTTTTTTCAAAACTTAAATTTGGAGGCAACGCTTATTGCTATAATTTAAAAGATGAATTTGTAAAGTAACAATGCCCTTTCCAAAATAAGGAGTCATGAATAGGAATTGATATCTGAAGAGGAAAGTGAATTCACATTCGGCTAAAAAATTAAATCTTCTCTATCTACTTCAAAACATGGATCCTGTAATTCTCTTTTGAAAGGATTGCTCTGGGGAAAAAAGCTGAAACCCGTCACAGTGAATTAGGGCTCTCATTCTCCTTGTGAGGGTCAGGTGTGAGGTAAAAAGGATCCTCAGGGTTCCCCAAGGAGACTGTGCTGGGAAGGCCACCCCCACCCACAAGCCTGACTGGCCCCACATTAACCTTGGCTTTGGGGAAGGAGAAGAGTCACTGCCCACCCTGATGAGGGCAAACTGTGACCTGCTCAGAGGTATTTGGTTTAAATTACAGGAAGATTTAATTTCCAAAAATAATGGCAAGGAACAGCAAAGCCTGGAGACTTTGCTTAAGCTCTAATAGAATCATGATACCATTTATTTTTGGAACGTTGACATCTCTGAAACTCTTCAGATGCAAAATCAATGCTAAGTAGTTTTATAGAAATTGGATGCATTTTACATAAAATTACCACCAGAGCTGAGGACAGTGATGCATAAAAGCAGTGCAGACAGTGTCTCAAATACACTGAAAAGCACAGTCTGGGCCCCTCTCTGGCAGCCTCTGGCATCTGCACCACATTTTTAAACATTTGTCCTTTAAATAGTCTTTGTTCCTCTTGAAGTTTCCAGCTTTGTCTAGTTAGTAAGCCTCTCGGCCATTCACTGAACTGTTATTACATTGTTTTAAACACATTAGTGCGTCATTAGTGAACAGGTAACATTTTATACCATGATAAGAGCAACGATAAAATCACAAAGGAAATGAGTGTAGATAAAGACAAAACAAATCTGTGAGCTGAGACCAGGGACTGTCCAACATGTAGACTTAGGAAAGACAATGAAAGAGGAAGAAGAGCAGGAGAAGATGATATCTTGAAAGTCAAAATAGGAGAGATTTATGTCAAATGCTCCTGACGTTTTGAGAAAGATGGTACCTAAGAATTGATCATTGGTTTGGGCAAGATGTAAGACACTGATGATCTTGACAGAAGGAATTTCCTATGAAGTACTGTGGACCAAATCTTCGTTATGGTGTATTAAGAAGAACATAACTGTTGAGGAAATGGAGACAGCAAATAGAGGCAACGTTTTGAAGTGTTTTGCTTAAAAAAAAAAAAATCTAAAAAAGTAA